>NW_012112697.1:3136436-3288167 GCF_000951035.1 Colobus angolensis palliatus
CATGGTGAAACCCTGTCTCTACTAAAAATACAAAAATACAAAAATTAGCTGGGTGTGGTGGCGGGCACTTGTAATCCTAGCTACTTAGGAGGCTGAGGCAGGAGAGTCGTTTGAACCCAGGAGGTGGAGGTTGCAGTGAGCCAAGATCGCACTACTGCACTCCAGCCTAGGTGACAGAATGAGACTCCATCTCAAAAAGGAAAAAAAAAAGAGAATGCTTTGTGGTGGGCCCTGATAGGGACCACCTGTTGGTGTGGGACCCCCCCACCGTAAAGGAGCCACAGTTTTAGCTCAGGTGCAATGCATAAAGGCTTCCAGGCGGAGGTGCCACCAGCCTGCTGTGGGAGATGTGTGGCATTTCAGCATGGGTCAGAGTTATCTGGGAGGGTTTCCCAGCAACAAAAGGCGCTGAGACCAGAATGATCAGAGTTGGTGGGGAAGGTGGGAACTGACACGAGTAATTGCATGTGGAATGTGGAATGTGGAATGGAGCGGAGGATTGAAATCTGAGATGAGGGAAGTGAATTTGGACTGGATTAGATAGGTCTTGAAAGGCAAGCTAAAGACACAGGACTAATAATGGAGCCTTAGAAGGATTTTCTTCATTTGTTCAAACTTTCAGCCCACAATTTTAATTTTTTTTTTTTTTTTTTTGAGACAGGGTGTCACTTTGTCACCCAGGGTAGAGTGCAGTGGCACGATCTCGGCTCAGTGCAGCCTCAACCTCCCAGGTTCAAGTGATCCTGCTGTCTCAGGCCCCCAAGTTGCTGGGACTGCGGGTGCACGCCACCATGCCCAGCTAATTTTTATATTTTTTTTTTGTAGAAACAGGGTTTCACCATGTTGCCAGGCTGGTCTCGAACTCCTGAGCTCAAGCAGTCCTCCCACCTCAGCCTCCCAAAGTGCTGGGGTTATACCGTACCTGGCCTGAGCCTGGCTCTTAACTTGAGTTTCAAAAATTGTAAGAAATTTATTTTGCTTATCAAAGAGTGTGTGTGAGAGGGTGTGTGTGTGAGAAAGAGAATGTATGTGTTCCCTTCTTTATTGAGAGCAGGTGCGTGATTTTTCTAGCTGATTGTATAAATTTGTTGTGAAGTTGAGGTCAGAGAACAGCGTATCACTGCCAGAAGAGGGAATGCAGCCAGCCATATGTCTTCATAAATAAAGTTTTATTGGAACACAGTCATGCCTATTCTTTTATGTGCTGCCGTGGCAGAACTGAGCAGTCAAGACAGTGATGGCACAGGCCTTAAAACCTAAGCTTTTTACCCTCTGAATATTTACAGAAAAAGTTTTCTGACCCCTTGCCTAAATTTTAGAAATGTCCCTTCCAAGAGGCTATATTTTTATGAATTCTAGGGAAACTGGGACCAAAACATTATTCTCCCCAAACCATTCTTGAGGCAGTTGTCAGGTCGGTGGGCTCTGGCTTATTTCTGTGATCGTAAGAATTTGCTTATTAGATGTTGAATGCAATGGCCCTGGTTTCATGGTAACTAAACCTGCATCCGCTTCTCACTAATGTACTGCTAGTCATTTTATTCAGCAGACTGAGTAGCTTTCACTGTTTCTATGGGAAGGACAGTGCTCATTAGTGGATGTGCTCAGCCTTCAGTTTAGCTAAAATCTGAATGCTTTCTCAACCTGAAACAGTGGGTATTATTCTAAATGTTAAGTAATATGGCTCTCTACAAAGACAAAGTGCTTCCCAGTCATTATTAGCTGCTTCATCATCGTTACTCATGATGATGCCTTGAAGTAGGTTCTCGTATCGCCGTGCTGATTTTAGCACTGGAGCAGGGACGGGAGGGTAACTTGCTGAAGGTCACATAATAACAAAGCCCGATGGCAATTTGTGTCATCGCATGAGTCATGTTGGCGTTGGGGATGCAGCTGGCACCAGCGGGACTGACACCCAGAGGCAAGCCAGTCCTTCTAACAGGTTCTTCCCCAGAAAAGCCAGATGATTTCATTAGCAAGGTAAGTGAACGGATGACCAAGTAATTAATTCCTCTTTGTGTAGTCAGTCCTAGGTCCCCGATGAAATCAGATGGCAGGGGAGGCTTCCTGAGTCTTCACGTCCCCCTTTCCACCCGTTGTCGTCTCCTGAGCAGCTGTTTTCTTTTAATTTTGCTTTATTGTTTAAGGAATTTCATTCACACTGATTTTCTCACTCAAGCCTCATGGCCCCTTGTGGGGTAGGTGGACTTATTCCTCCTTTTACAATGGAAGAGACAGCTCAGTGTCAGTCCTCCCTCTTCACCACGGCTGCTCACTCCCATTCCCGTGTTCTCACTGCAGAATGATGTGGCTCCTGTGTGTCAAGCCTCGGAGGAGAGTACAGCATCCCTGCCCTCAGGAACCTTCCAGTCTTGTTGGGTGTGCCACCTACATAAAGTAGATTACCAGCACTCAGAGTGGCAGTGCCCATAGCCATGCCGAGAGCCCAAGACTTGGAGTTCAGAGGAGAAAGGTTCGCTGCAGACAGGGAAAGGGTGGGAGGTGAGATGCTTAGAAAGGAGGATAGAATTTGGAGGAGCAGGGGCTGGGCACAGTGGCTAATGTTGTAATCCTAGTACTTTGGGAGGCCAAGGCAGGCGAATCACTTGAGGCCAGGAGTTTGAGACCAGCCTGGCCAACATGGCAAGACCCTGTCTCTACTAAAAATACAAAAATGAGCTGGGCGTGGTAGCATGGGCCTGTGGTCCCAGCTACTCAAGGCAGAGGTGGGAGGATCACTTGAGCCTGGGACTCGGAGGTAGCAGTGAGCTGAGATCCTGCCCCTGAACTCCAGCTTGGGTGACAAGAATGAGGCCCCATCAAAAAAAAAAAAAAATGCATTTGGAGGAGCTGGCATGGATGTGTGCACAGGAGGAAGTGGCCTGAGCCAGCACCTGTGTGCATACACACCCACAACACACACACACACACACACACACAAATAGGGGAGACCTTTGAAAACAAGAGAACTGGTAGAGCTGCTGGCTGGAGGCAGGGGTTGTACAGGGGAGTAGTGGATGATAAAGACCCTGTAGTGAAAGGCCTTTCTCACGTACAGAGAATGATGAGGATGATTTTGAGATGATTGACGAACACTCATTTTGGGGAGAGATTAGAGTGTGAGGAAAGAAGCAGCGGGAATGTAGATAGCCACATGGGGAATGAATGAATGAATCAAAGCCGGAAGAAAGACCATTATAAAAACACCAGTGCTACCAGAATCTGAGACTGGCTGCTGTTTCCTCTGGCCTTATGCTATTATAGAGTCATCTGGAAAGGTCATCGAAAGATTTGTGTTTTAAGACTTAAGCCTTTAAAATACTAAGAAAAAGCGTCCATAGACTAGATTAAGGCTAGCAGAGCAGGCTACTAGATTTGAGATTCCAAAAGGCATCACATGCGCACTGGTGTGATGGCGAGCGATTGACTGCATCTTAATACTGTAGCCCCGGGAGAAAGCACGGCCAGGTCTCTGTCCACGTGCCATTGTGCACGTGTCACATAAAAACTTCTAGCATGTGTGATGTGTCCTGATGCTGTCCACCTGGCGGGGTCTGGGTAGTCCTCTCTCTAGTCCTCACTTCCACCCACCTCCTTTGCTCCTCCCCAACCCCTGCCATTTTGCTCAAAGAAGATTTTCCTAGTCACCAGTTTTTTGTGTGTTTTTTTTTTTTTTTTGAGACAGGATCTCGCTCTGTCGCCCAGGCTGGAGTACAGTGGCACAATCTCAGCTCACTGTAACCTCTGCCTCCCAGACTCAAGTGATTCTCCTGCCTCAGCCTCCTGAGTTGTTGGTACTGCAGGTGCGTGCCACCACGCCCGGCTAATTTTTGTGTTTTTAGTAGAGACAGAGTTTCACCTTGTTTGCTAGGCTGGTCCTCAAACTCCTGACCTCAAGTAATCCACCTGCCTCAGCCTCCCAAAGTGCTGGGATTGTAGGTGTGAGCCACTGCACCTGGCCAGCTCTTACGGTGCAGTTTTCTGCAAACTTGATTTTTACTGAAGAAAACTCCTCACAGTTCTCTAGAAGGTTTTGTAAACTATCATCTGTGTGGAATGAGATTGATGATGCCTCCCACGCCGATCCCGTGCCCCCCAGCGAGGTCATCGACCACGGCTTCTTCCTGTGTCATCACTGTTTCTTGGGCCTGCTAGTACAGTGAACTTAATGAGTATAAGCAGGGGATGTTTTGGCCAATGTGGATGAAAATTCTCCCTGTATTTTGCCCCTTAAAAATAAGTGTTAAAACGTTTTCACGGACTGGCCTCCCAGTCTCATTCCACTAGGAGCTGGAGAGCTGACCAACCGGGAGGCGGCATCTTTGGATTGGATTGCTTGGATGTCCCTGGGAGGGATCTTGTCGACGGGTTGGCCAATCAGAAGACTGGGGATTCCGGAGTTTGGGCGTAGCTGGAGAGGGAAGGAATCACATCGGAACATGCAACTCTGACCCCATGTAGAGAATGGTTCATTCCTCCTAGGTCCTAGAATGGAGAGTAGAGGAAGGTGAGAGCCTTAACCACAGCGGTTATAGGACTTGGAGATCCAGTCAGCAGCAGTCTCTGGCAACAGTTAGATTAGGAGGACAGGAAATTCAGGAAGAAAATAAAGTTGTACATGTGATGTGTGTATGAAAAAGATGTCCCCCTCATTCTGACTCATCGGAGCTGTAGACAGTCAGGCTGTCTTACGTTCTAGGCATGCCTTTGTGGCCACTGCCTTCAAGGTATCTCAGCACTTTCACACCACTCTGTTGGCTTGGGTGGACATTTTATGTTTGGAACTAAAATGTGTAGCACATTCTTTTTATCTGCAGAGATGTGTGCGATGAACACTGCGTGCACACATGCAGAATTCTGACAGCCTGAGTTACTCCCCGTGGGAGGCATCTGCGGAGTGTACTCCCTCTTCCTTTCTTCTGTGGTCTTGATCGTCTTGATGTTGCTCAGATATCCAAATCTTGCAATTATTTGTCAGTTTAGTAGTGAAAGAGCATAGTGATATTAAACCCATGTAAATAACATAGCTAGGGATGTAGAAGCAATGGAGGAATGGAATGAGGAGGACCAACTCAGTTGTCCTCTGGCTGGGGGACATTGTGGCTGATTGGTGGGGAGGGGCAAGCCCTTTTGTGATCCGCATACTAAAAAAATCAAGTCACTGAGTACAGCCAGTATAATTATCTCCTGTCATTAAATCTTATTTAAACAAGCAATAAATATTAGCAAACATTTTTACTCTCTTCAGCCCCCAACCTCCCATCTCAATCATCGAGGGACAGAGAGCCCCATGTAGAAATCAAGTGATGCATCTGCACAAAAGAAAAGGCCAGGCTTAGTGGCTCATGCCTATAATCCCAGCACTTTGGGAGGCATTGGTGGACGGATCACTTGAGGTCAGGAGTTCGAGACCCGCCTGGCCAACATGGTGAAACCCTGTCTCTACTAAAAATACAAAAATACAAAAATTAGCTGGGTGTGGTGGCGGGCACTTGTAATCCTAGCTACTTAGGAGGCTGAGGCAGGAGAGTCGTTTGAACCCAGGAGGTGGAGGTTGCAGTGAGCCAAGATCGCACTACTGCACTCCAGCCTAGGTGACAGAATGAGACTCCATCTCAAAAAGGAAAAAAAAAAGAGAATGCTTTGTGGTGGGCCCTGATAGGGACCACCTGTTGGTGTGGGACCCCCCCACCGTAAAGGAGCCACAGTTTTAGCTCAGGTGCAATGCATAAAGGCTTCCAGGCGGAGGTGCCACCAGCCTGCTGTGGGAGATGTGTGGCATTTCAGCATGGGTCAGAGTTATCTGGGAGGGTTTCCCAGCAACAAAAGGCGCTGAGACCAGAATGATCAGAGTTGGTGGGGAAGGTGGGAACTGACACGAGTAATTGCATGTGGAATGTGGAATGTGGAATGGAGCGGAGGATTGAAATCTGAGATGAGGGAAGTGAATTTGGACTGGATTAGATAGGTCTTGAAAGGCAAGCTAAAGACACAGGACTAATAATGGAGCCTTAGAAGGATTTTCTTCATTTGTTCAAACTTTCAGCCCACAATTTTAATTTTTTTTTTTTTTTTTTGAGACCAAGTCTCGCCCTGTTGCCAGGCTGGAGTGCAGTGGTGTGATCTTGGCTCACTGCAGCCTCCGCCACACGTATTCAAGAGATTCTCCTGCCTCAGCCTCCTGAGTAGCTGGGATTACAGGTGCCCGACACCATGCTCAGCTAATTTTTGTATTTTTGGTAGAGGTGGGGTTTTGCCATGTTGGCCAAGCTGGTCTCTAACTTCTGGCCTCAAGCGATCCACCCACGTTGGCCTCCCAAAATGCTGGGATTATAAGTGTGAGCCACCACAATTTTTAAGTCCCTGCCATGGATCAGGAGCTGTGCTGATAACTTGAGGAGAGAAAGATTCGACTTGGTCTCAGCCTGTGGGATGCTGTTGACGGTGTGGTGGAGGAGCAGAGGTGGTTTGCAACTCGCACAGCATAGGAGCTGCTTCCAGTGGGCCGGAGGGCCCAGAGGAGGAAGCGATGGAGCCTGGGGCTTGAGGATGGCTTTGGAGTAGGAGTGGCCTGTGAGCTGGGTCTCTGCATGGGGCAGGGATCTGATCTTTCTAGCTGTATATTTATTTTCTCTTAGTCTGCTGATCCCTTAGAGCTTTCAAAAGACCCAGTTATTTTCATTTTTACTTCAATCACAATATGAGACCGTTAACTTCTGAAATTCAGTAGCGTGACCCATTTCATGATCTTTCCCAACTAATAAAATGGAGTTGTCACAAGGGCCTCTGTGTTGTTTTGGTTTTATTTTTCCCAGGGGTTTTGCATTCTGGAGCAGATGGGTGGTGGGCTAGAATAAATAGTTCCTCCTCTGAGCCAAAACTCAGTAAAAATAGTTCCTAGCTACATCTTGGGCATCTGGACTATTTCTGATACAGAAAGGTCCAACTCTATGTAACGTACGAGAAGGTTATCTCTACTAGAAGCCTGCCCTGTCTGACCCCCACTGTAAGACGGTGGTCACCAAGTAAGCTTGCCTCAGAATCGCCTAGAGGGCTTGTTAAAAGCCAGATTCCTGGCCCCATCCCTAGAGTTTCTGTCCATCTGGACAGGGTCTGAATTTGCACATCTGACATTCCCAGAGGGTGCTGTTGCTGTTGGTTGAGGAGCCACACTTGGAGAACTCCCTGCTCTAACCCAAGCATAAAAGGAACTGCTGGATTCTTGGGACCTGCCCTTGGCATGGGCCTTTCTCGACGACCTCCACAGTGGGCACACTCCTTGAACTCTCGCAGCAGGAACAAATGCACAGCGGCCTCTGAGGAAGGGAAGATGGTGTCCCTGGTTCCCCATAGAGCCCTCTCTGGTTATTCTGGTGAGACCTTAGACTCCTGCAGTGCCGGGCTGGGTGCAGTTGCATTCAAGACTCTTGACTTCCCATATCCTCATCTGGAAGGAATAACCATTCTCAAGACCAAGGTTTGGCCTCAGAAACTTGGACATCAGCCGCAGAGTGGTGGTTTTTGTTCCTGTTCAACTTTAGCCCCCGACGGGCCTGCGCGGCTGTCAAACTTCGAAGTTCAGCCTTGTCCCCCGTCTCTCTGGCTGTTTGTTCCTAAGGCCCTTCCATGAAAGGCTCCTCAGCCCCCCGTCAACCCCTTTGTGCTCTGAAAATGGTGTCTCAAAAATGAGGGTGCTCATATTCAGGGACAGCTTGAGATCCTCTACCCCAGGGGATGCTCGCAGGTCTTTGCGCTCAGGCCCATTGGAATGATTAATTGGTGGCCTCCACTCTGCCGGACAATTAAGGAAAGCAGGAAAAGGAGGGAAAAGTCTTCAGTGAGACCTAATTTGGCACCATGTTGTTTTCTGTTAATCTATTTTGTTTTCTGTCCGTCTGTCCCCAGGGACGGGTGCCTTGCTGCTTGCTGAAGCATGCATAACTAATGTCCTCATTAAGGGCTGATCTGTTTATCAGGGCCATTCGAGGAAGCCAGCCTGCCAAACCCAGGCGCAAGCTGGGGGCTGTTGCCTCCCTCTGGGCCTCAGCCCCACCTCATTAAGCTGGTCCGGGCTATTGATTGGGAGCCTGTGTTTGGAAGAGTCTTACTTACTCCATGCATTATCTTGACAGATTGATCAGACCTGATTGAGAACCTCTTAAAGGAACGAACAGCTGTAATGGGAAAGTTGGACTCTGTCATCCGTTAGGATGATTCTGGGAGCAAGAAGAACAAGGCTGACATCTTGGAGCAATTGTATTTACAATTAACATGGTTGAAAACGATTGCCTCTATTGATCCCCCCTTCCTGCAATTACAGCCCCATTGTTTACATTCCAGCACTTCAGTTATAAAAAGGAAATTCAATAATTATTGCATTATTTAAAGTTAAAGTGCCACAGAGTTTGCTGGCTGCGCTTGCTGGTTGATTTAACGTTCAGTAAAATCCATGCTGAGCTCTCCATCTTGAGGCCGAACAATATCGGCTTTTAATGAGACTTAAAAAGGGGGTGGGGGAAGGAGGGCAGAACCCAGTGCATGGGGTGTTTGTCTGGGTTATTTATGGGGGAACCCAAAAGCAGAGCTGGGAAATGATCAGTGTCATCGTTTGCAGAACTGCGGCGCTCTCGCCACGTGGCCGTCCATTCTGCACACAGCCATCTCCTAGCCTCTTGACGCAGACTCCGCTGTCCTTCCTCAAAGAACCATCTGTCTCATTTCACTGTCGGTCCCTTGCTTCCCTCCCACAAGTCTGTCTCTTTCAGCCTTCCACAAAACAAATGGAATTTAAGGAGAAAAAGTGAAATGTCTGCATCAGCCAGAGTGATCGACACCAGAAGTGTTGATTTAGAGGGAATTTTTCTGCCTCGCCCCGTCACTTTCTCATTCTCTCTTTTAAGAGAAGAATAAAATAAAAAATCAAGCCCCTTGTACGAGGCAGAAGGCAGCCTTGTGGGTGCTGCTTACCTCCTGCTTGTGTTGCGCTGGCTGCCCTGTCTTCTCTCATAATGAAGGTGATGAGGGTATTTGTCAGCAAATAGTAGGAACTCAAGAGGAGCCTCTGGGTTTGAGCACCAAATTCATGCTCTGCAGCAACAACCAGAAAGTTCAAGAGCATGGGAGGAATTTTAAAGAGTATTTTCTTCTCGCATTTGGTTGAAATTCTTCCGTAGGCTTGGTTCCAGCAAGACATCTGGGCAGGTGCACTCAGCGGGCTGCAGAGCAAGGGAGGAAAAAAATGATGTCTCATGCTTTGCCATCAAGAGCCACGCTGCCAGCGACAGCCCCAGGAAATTTTCGAGTGCAGGTGTGAAAGGGGAGAGGAAGATGAATAGAGCCAATTCTGACTTTTATGAAGTATCTGGAGCAGGCCAGTAGCGGGCAGCTGCTTCCGTGTGACTTTTTCATTAAGGAGGTGAATTCTTGTGTGCAGGCATTGCATGATTTATCAAGTGCAGTTTGCTAGAATTTAAGATACTCTTTGGGAAAAGCCAAGTGCAGAGATTTTTGGTCCTGGAAGTTTTCCTCCCTGCAACAGAACATCTCCATGGATTCCGACTTGGGTCCTTTTTCCGTGGCCATTGCTGTCCTGACCAGGGTATCGGTTCTCAAAGTGTGGTCCCAGACTGGCCTCATCATGACCTGGGAGATTGTTAGAAATGCAGATTCGTGGGGCTCACTCCCGACCTACTGAATCAGAAACCCTTGGGATGGCCCCAGCGATCTAGGGCGTACCATGCCTCCCAGGTGCTTCCGATGCACGCTCAAGTTAGAGAACCACTGAGCTGGAACACCAAGGGCGTCATCCATCACCAAGCCCACCCGGCTGTACCTGCCCATCAGAAGCGACGAAGCAAGATCTGGACGCACAGTAGAAAGACCATGACTGTCTCAAATATTTGGGTAGTTCTTCACATGTTCCGAAGCATTTTCACATATGTGGAAATTTCCTCATGTGGTTTTAAGAATTGCTTTGAGGAAGACAGGGCGAGTAAAATATCTCCAGTTTACGGATGCAGTAGCACACCTGTTTTGACCAGTAGACAGCGCGTTTTTTCCTGCTGGATTGACTGTTACGGAATTGGAGATACAAATAAGCAAATTCTTGAGTGGATCTGGAGAATCAGGGAAGTGTCTCCCAGGCAATTCAGCCCAGCTCTTCTCCCTTCCCTGCTCCTCACCAGGGGTATTGGCAGACATGAGAAAGAACGTGGTCCTTGCATTCTGTTATATTGGTGCCCAGATGAGCAAACAGACCCAGTAAACTATTTTTTTTTTTTTTTTTTTGTGGCAAGGGCATGGGCTTAAGGTTTGGATTTGGGCTCTGCCTGCACCAACAGCCTGACTTTGGCAAGTTTGGCACTTCTTGTAAAGGAGAAGGCAGCCCTCTGTGTGTTCAGTATCCTCTGTCCATGTCATAATTCCTATATGTCAGTTTCTTTATTGTCAACCAAGGATTCCTTTTTGGAGCCTGGGGAGGAGTGAGGGTTGGTTGTAAGGAGAGAAATATCAAATAGGTATGTTCAGTAGGTGTTCATTTCCATCCCTAATCTTGAAGATTAACTGATGAAAAGTAACATTCCTAATAGCCTCACTTATTATGAGGGCTAACCATGTATCAGACACATCGTATGAAGCATTTTATGTGAATTATCCCATTGATTCCTCCCAGCAGTGAAATGAGGCTCTGTTATTGCCCCTGTTTTGCACACAAGGAAACTGTATGTGACTTGCCCTACGTGGCACAGCTGGTGAGATTCAGAGTGAGGGTTTTCCACCGGGCCACTTAATATAGAGTGCCCCACAAACCATCATTATTGGCAACAGTTTGACATGGAGTTGGATGAGCACAGGCTAGAGTAGTGTGTATATGGTGGTGTATTAGTTCGTTCTCACGCTGTTAATAAAGACATACCCACAACTGGGTAATTTTTAAAGGAAAAAGGTTTCATCGACTCTCCATTCAGCATGGCTGGGGAGGCCTCAGGAAACTTACAGTCATGGTGGAAAGGGGAGCAAACATGTCCTTTTTCACATGGTGGCAGGAAGAGAAGTGCAGAGTGAAGGGGTGGGGAAGCCCCTTACAATACCATCAGATCTCATGGGAACTCACTGTCACAAGAACAGCAGCAGGGGTAACTACCCCCATGATTCAGTTACCTCCCACTGGGTCCCCACCATGATATGTGGGGATTATGGGGACTACACTTCAAGATGAGATTTGCGTGGGGACACAGCCAAACTGTATCAGGAGGCTTTTATTTTTGTATGGGGACCTAAATTTGGGAGAGCTGGAAAATAGTGCTAGGGAAGAAGTACATCTTAGAAATGAAAGAAAGTTGCTGCTCCTGGTGTGATATCCTAGCGAAGAGGTGATTGTCAGATTTTGGAAGTTCTAGGTTGTTTCTGAGAGTAGTCAGTTTGAGGTTAGCCTGGTGGGACCCACTTTGTTGTTTTAATCACCCACATACTCCCCTCAGCTTCTGAGCTCTGTGCACACTCACTCAACCATTGTGGAAACTAGTCCTCATTTTGCTTGTGACATTATGCTCTGGTAGGCCCCTTCCTCTGAGTCCTACCATGAAATAAGATGTAGGGGCTGTTCATTCACCATCATATGCATGCATAGCATTTACTATGGGCAAAGTGCTTACACACACTTTTTGTGGTTGTTGTTGTTGTTGTTTTTTTGAGACAGGGTTAATAATTTGCTCCCATAATAGTAAAAATGCATGCCTGATAAATTTCCTCACCATGTATAAACAGTGGCTCCACACTCCTTTCTGGAGCTCTCCTAACAGAGGAAAGTGAAATCTATTTATATGGAGGCATCGACATTCCACAAGGATCCATGTTTGTGTTTTTCCAGAAAAGAGTCAAAGCCAAGGCAGATACAACCTATAGACAGGTATAGACTTAGATAGTTATTTTCCTTCTAGAACTTACTGTTTTTCTCAGGGCCACTAATGTTGAGAATTTTGAATCAGGAAATGTGATTTGTGTAAGGGAAAAGGTAGAGGAACGGGAAGTCTTCGCTCTGGCCTTGGGTATGGAGAGCGAGCAATCATGGCTTGTTCCACGGCCTAAGGAGCCTGGCCTAGAAACCAGAAACTAGGTCAGAGCAACCCAAATGGATTGATCTAAGGGAGCATTTTTATTTCCTTTTACTTTTTTCTTATAAATCATGGTTGGGGCTTCTATCTTATGGTGTCTGCAGGGATCCTACAATGAAATAGAACTAAATTAGCATGTGTCAAGGACGAGAGCTTGAGCAGATGAAAAGCCAGCATTGAACAGAATATACATATATATTTAGGTTGACCTTCCAGGAGTCTTCCTAAAAATGTGACATTACATTTGGAACTATAACGCGATCTCACTGATTAAAAAATTAACCTCCCCCACTCCTGGTTGCATTACCCCTGGGAGGATTTTCTTTTTAATTTTAGGCATTCGAGGTGAACACCTGGGTCTGCAAAGTCTCATGTTCCACAACCCCCTGCAGTCTGTGCAGCGTAGCTTGGCAGCTGTGGACTTGGAACTTGGACTCAAGTCTCAGGCTCTGGTCCTGTTTCCTCCATGCTCAGTGTGACCTTGTAGGCTTCTTTGAGCTTTGGGCTCCTCCAAGGATGAAAGCCAAATGTGACCCACCTCATGGGGTTGTAATGTGAAAATTTAAAAGTGTGTGTAGGCTGGGTGTGGTGACTTACATCTGTAATCCTAGCACTTTGGGAGACCGAAGTGGGAGGATTGTTTGAGCCCAGGAGTTCGAGACCAGCCTGGGCAACTTGGCCAGACCCTCTCTCTACAAAAAATTAAAAAATTAATCAGGCGTGGTGGCACGCACCTATAGTCCCAGCTACTCAGGAGGCTGAAGTGGGAGGATCATCTCAGCCTGGGAAGGTTGAGGCTGCAGTAAGCTATGATCGCACCACTGCACTCCAGCCTGGGCTATAGAGTGAGACCCTGTCTCAGACAAAAAAGAAAAAAGAAGTGTGTGTGTGTAGATACTTCACCCACAGTAAATGCTCTGCATGCATATGGTGGTGAGTGAACACCCGCTATGTCTTCCTTACTTCATCTTATCAAGTTGAGGAATTAGCAGACTTACTGATCCCCATCTTCTCCCCGTCCCTCTCACTGGATTTGTTAGTGAGATTTCACAGTCCTCTCCCTGAAGGGAGAGGCTGAAGCTGTTGTGTGCTGTGGTTGCTGTCTTTCCCTGGAGAGGGGTGCTGTAACAGGCAGCCTCTTCCATCATGGGGCTTCCAGTTCTATGGACTGAGAAGAGTTACAGACAGGCTCTCCTGCCTGCCTTTGGCCTGACAGGTGTCTTGGGGGTTTTCCAGAACATTCCACCATGGGGTTTCTCCTCTGCTGGGCAGGAAGCACCTGGCATCTCCTGGAATAGCTGGCTGGCTCAGAGGGGCTGCTCTGGAAATGGAGTTGCCCTCTGTGCCTGTGTGCACAGCACAGTGTGCCAAGAGGGCGGCTGCGGTGTGTTTATAGTAACAGGTGGTACTCCCCGAGGAAGCTTTGTTTGTGAATTGAGTGTGTTTGTGTGTGTGTCAGAATGTACTTTCTCTATTTCTACTTTAAAGGGGAGGCTTTGACAAAACCTGATCAATATTTTGCATTCCATGCATGAGGAACCAGATGTTAGAAGTTTCCTATCGTTGGGGGGGAGGAGGGAGCTGGGGCCCCTCCAGATTTATAGAAATCAATGTTCTCTGACAGAAGTTGGTTAGTTTTCCTGGGAAACAAGTAACAGGAACACATTTTTTTGATTTTCACGATGAATTATTTTCTAACAAGAGCCCTCTTTTCGTCTCTTTGACTTTCAGTGTTTGACTAGGGTGAACGAGCACAACATACTAATGGGGTAGAATCCCACAAAGTCGCGCAGCGGAACCTCTGTTCTCTCCCTTCTTTTTAAATTATTAGTTTGCTTTTTGCGCTTGGTGTTACGTGCCAGCCCCTTTATCCGAGGTGCCTCTTGTTGCAGGGAGGGCTTTGCTGTGTTCTTCTCGGTGAACCAGACCTAGAAGGGAAGACACAGAGATGGATGGGGGCCGTGAGATATTTCCGTGTCAGAAGCATTGGAGTGTCATCTTCCAGTGAAACTGAGACGGGATGAACATTTTAAAGCATGAGTAGCCCTAATAGGATTAGGAAGAGGTGCAAGAAAAGGTCTATTTGACCGACGTGAATGAGCCCTCTTATGAACCCTGGCTTCGTTTCCAGCCATAGCCGTTGACCCCCTAACGTGTGCCAAGTTTCCAGTGAATCCAGATGAGGACAGTCTGTTATCCACTGCACAGCATTTGGAGGACATGGAGATAGTTGGGCTCTTTTTCTGCTCCCATTTATGACTCAAAACTAGATACTTCCTTCCTTCATCATACTTCTCCAAGGTTTCAGAAAGTAAATTCAATTGCCAAGCATAGATGTTTCTTTCTGTGAGAGCTACAGTACCTTTGCAGTTCTTATGATACAGTCTTTTGCAGGTGCTATCTATCTGTCTGTTTTTATCTGTCTATCTGTTTGTCTGTCTGTCTTTCTATATCTATCTATCTATCTAGTCTATCTGTTTATGTAGTCTATCTAATCTATTTATTGAGACAGAGTCTCACTCTGTCAGCCAGGGTGGAGTGCAGTGGTGTGATCATACCTCCCTTCAGCCTCCACCTCCCAAGTAGTTGAGACTACAGGTGTGTGCCACCAGTCTTGGCTAATTGTTTATTTCCTTTTGTAGAGACTGGGTCTCACCATGTTGCCCAGGCTGCTCTTGAACTTCTAAGTTCAAGTGATCCTCCTTCCTTGGCCTCACAGTGTTAGGATTACAGGCGTGAGCCACCACGCCCGGCCTCCAGGTGCTTTCTAAACAAGCAAGTGAGTTGGAGTGGGGGTGATCAAGGAAAAGTATAGTTAGATTTAAGGTTATAGGGCGAGGTTGGCCCAGCCAAGTGAGTTTGGGTAGACCCAAGTTCCCACTCTTTTTTGGTTAGCTAGGTTGACCTCGAGCTACTGGTTGGTCTTGCTTTCTCATTAGTAATTTGTGGGAAGATACTGGATTTTCTTAAGTTAGCTAGGAGGCCTCTGTGATTTTCAGTATTCCAGGAAGTATATTCTCAAAACAGTATTCAAGCCAAAGGGGGATGCCCTCATTATACTCTTCCTTGTGCTCTTGAAGTTGCTGCTGTCACTGCCTGCATCACCTGCTGGTTAAGTCCCTGGGGTTGGGCATATTCTATGTGCCTGTGCGTGCGTGCATGTGTGTGCGTGTGCACACAATGTCTTGTGTTATAGACACTTAGACTCAAACCGAAACAATCCCCCGCCAAATGGGCTCACCAGCTGGTTTTCTCTGGGTCTCCGGGTGGCATGCATCCCAGCATACTACCCACAGTTGGAGCTGTTGTTTTGTTTTCTTTTTAAAATTACACTCCTGACCCGACAAAGGAGAGTAGGTAGGAATTGTGAGCACAGAGTAAAGAAAATGGAAAAAGTAAAAACAGAACCCGGTTGCCCTCCTCCCCAGCGGGTGAGCTCTGTGATAGAGGCGGAAGGGGTTGGGGAATTCAGGATTTGTGTGGGAGAAAAATTTCCTGCCTGGCGAGGAGAGCAAGAACTCTGAAAGCAGGCAGCTCCTTTCTTGAGTGCACCACTGGGATTTGTGCCTTGGTGGATTCTTCATATATTACAGTGAATTTAATTAAATACATTGTGATCCCAATTGAGGGTATTCTAATTAGCTGGGTCAGGAACAAATTATTCTCCCTCCTCCTCCAAATGAAAACATCCACTCTCTTCTGCGGGGAAGGCATGTTCTTGGCTGACTGACTTGCCCCGTGGAGTGCTCATGGGCCTCTTAGCACACTCCCTACCGCTGCTTTTTATTAGGCAGGTTCCAAGGGTGGGATTCTGGGGATAAGGCCAGTGCCACTTGGGAGGAAGGGAGAGAGGATCTGACCAACAGGGTCAGGGGTTGAGCCGCTCAAGGCCTAGGAAATGGCCGAATGATGTGGAGAAGGTCACAGAGGTCAGGACCCTGCCGCTAGCTTTGGGTCTCTGTTTACTTCTGGTTGGACAACTTAAAAAATAACAAGACACTTGGAAAATCTGGGGAGAACAGGATGTGTCACATGCAGGTAGACATCAGTGGACCCAAGCAGAAGTTTGGGTTGGGATGTTAGGTTTATGCGCAGCTGTTTCCTGGCAACCAAGATATAGTTTATTCTGTATGTTTTGGGTTTTTTTTTTTTTTATTTTGAGGCAGAGTTTTGCTCTGTCGCTTAGGCTAGAGTGCAGTGGCTCACTGCAACCTCCACCTCCCAGGTTCAAGCGATTCTCCTGCCTCAGCCTCTCAAGCAGTTGGGAATACAGGCATCCACCATTACGCCCGGCTAATTTTTTTATTTCTGTAGAGATGGGGTTTCACCATGTTGGCCAGGCTAGTTTTGAACTCCTGACCTCAGGTGATCCACCCGCCTCAGCCTCCCAAAGTCCTGGGATTACAGGCGTGAGCCACTGCACCCGGCCCGTTCTGGATTTTTTAAAGCGTTTTGGAGAATAAACTTGGAATACAAAGCAAGCTTGGAATTTTGAATGAATCTTTCATGGAAGTTTCTAGGAGAGGACCCTAGGTGTGTTCACTCAACCAGGGTAGGTGGGAGGAGCCATGGCTCCATTTTCTTGTTTCCTCTTATTCTTTTCTCCACGATTTTTAGTGTATGCCCAGTTTCTTGCTAAAATGACTCTCAAAGTGGCAGACAAAAGAATTCATGGCAGTGTAAGAGATTGTAGTTTACCAACATGAGCTAGAGTGTGGTGTGGATTTTAGAATATCTTTATCGTATCCTGTTTTTAAAGTGTGAGTCCCCGTATAATGTTTATTTCAATCCGGGGTTTATACAGTCCTATGACCCAAGAGCCCATGGATTTAAGGACAAAAGACATTTGACATCGTATTTCCATGCAACTCTTTTGGCCACGTTATTCCTCTCTTCTGGCTCGGAGATTGAAGACTCCAGCCATTTGGAATAGAACTCTCACACATCCATATTCAAATTTGATGTTTGAAATTCAGTGCCTTATTGTGAGGAAATCCTGTTTCATAGGGAAGTAGTGGGGGATTGGAGGTAAGGCTTTAGTGATTCTTGATCTGATTTCATAGTTTATTCTACCTCCAAAATCTCTTGATGGAACGTATTTCTTTGAATTTCATGGCTGTTGTCTCTGCTATCTTTTATTCATTCAGTTTTAGTTGAAGCTTTAATGAATATCATTCTTTCGGTCCTGGTGACCTAAGACAGCAGTTCTTGGCTCCCTTACAGGTTTCCAGCTCCTCGGTTTTAGGACAAACTAAATGGAATATCCTGGAATATCCTGGTCCTGTTTGTGGCTTCTGAGTTCTGAGGGGCCTCGTGGAATAGTTCGGGGGAAGGGATGTGGGCTAGCTCATCTTCTCCGTTCACTTTTGCCTGCCTTCTCCCCAGGATTGTAACCTCCAGAAAGCACTGCCTCAGCACATTGCGTCCTCCTGACACCCTCTGAAAGGAACCTCATCGCAGAGAAGGCAGTGAAGTTAAATCATTTTTAAAAGGCAGCTCAGAGGTCAGGCGCAGTGGCTCACACCTGTAATCCCAGCTACTTTAGGAGACTGAGGCAGGTGGGTTGCTTGAAGTCAGGGGTTCAAGACCAACCTGGCCAACATGGTAAAACCCTGTCTCTACTAAAAATACAAAAATTAGCTAGGTATGCTGCCTCACGCCTGTAGTTGCAGCTACTCGAGAGGCTGAGGCAGGAGATTGCTTGAACCCAGGAGGCGGAGGTTGCAATGAGCCAAGATTGAGCCATTGCACTCCAGTCTGTGTGACAGAGCAAGACCCTGTCTCAAAAAAAAAAAAACAAAAATAAATAAAAAATAAACAAAAAGCAGCTCAAATTTATCTCCAGAAAAGTAGCTTTTTATCACCAGTTGTAATTTTTGTAACAGTTAAGATTGAACTCACTGGTTCTTCCAACACTTTCTTGTTGTAGAAATTTTATTTTGTCCAAGGTGCTGCATTTGAGTGTGTGAATCACCCATTTTGGGGGCAGAAGGGATTGTACTCTCTTGGTGCCTGTGAAGCTCGCTGCATTCTTATGTACAAGTTGGCAAGATTTCCTGTGGGATACTTGAGCCAGTTTATGTGATTGAGGACTTCAACCCCCCTCCCATGAGTGTTCTGTGACACTCAGTTGGTGCATTTATGTTTCTTCTTCTAGCAAAGTACAAACGTGCTTCTGGATTTTTCATACGTGATCAATGAACACAGGACGTGTGCATGTCAGTACGTGAGCCTCAGGGCAGTGTCCCTTGATAGGAAGCACTCAACAGTACCACTCTGGTATTTTCAGGATTGCGTGGAGTACAGGGCATTGTAACCATTCTAGCTTGTCAGTGTCTTGCATTCTGAGCTGGGCAAGGATGAGCCATCCAAGCAGGACTAGAAACCATTATCCTGGCATAGACATCAGACAGAAGCAGTGTGGGTCAGAAAGGAGACAAGCAACATGGGCAGTTCCGCGATGTTTGTTGTGGGCCTGCCATGGCTCCAAGGGCCAGGTTTGGCTGACTGGGCTGGGGGCTGGGGACAGGTGGTGAGGAGGAAAAAGGAAGGACACGTAATCACAGGAACACATAAAGCACTCACATGACCTGAATTTCCTCCTTCAAAAGGGTGCTGGGTACATGGCTGGAGGAGACAAGCCTCAGGTTCTACATCTCTCTCTCCCCCCAACTAACTGGGTTACCTTGGGTCAGTCATTGAAGCTTTTGGGGAGTGCTTCCCTTGCTTCATGTGTACCCAATAAAAGAATTCCCTCTTCCCCTAAAATGAGTCATTGGAAATGAAGGAGACGGCCTTTCTACACCAGGAGCACATTCATTTTGTGATAGTCAAAAAGGGTCCATAGCTTTCATTACATTCCCAGGAGACTCAGAAACATTGTGAGTTTTGTTCTTAGGTCGCCTTTAAGTCTTCCTAGCCACAGAAGCCTGGGGTCTGCCACCTGTCTGCATGACCTCTTCTATTCTGATACCCCAGACATGAATCCTTTCTGTGCCTGCCTCCTGGGGGCTCTTAGGCTGCCATGCTCTGGGATCAACACTGTGTCTACTAAAAACAACAGAGGACGTAATTTGGATGGTCTGACCATCTGATACACCAGCTTACCAATGATATTGGCCAATGATAAGCCAGGTGACTTTGAGATACTGACAGGGAACTAGTCTGGAGAAATGTATTTTTCTGGCATTTTTTAATCTAGGGGAAAACCTAATTTGGGGTTCTCCCAGTAGACTGTGGTTTTAAATAAAAACACTGGAGTTGTCTTGTGAAAAAGCCAGATACTAGCTCTGGCTCCATGTTCCTGACCTAGGGTGCTGTACAGGCAGGATGACCAGAGGCTATTACCTGAACCAGGGGTTGGCTTAACTTTTCCTGTCATAATTTAGTACATTTCTATAGTAACAGTCTAGACCTTGTGGACTATACCATCTCTGTCACAGCTGTTCAACTCTGATGTTTCAAAAACATCCACAGACAGTATGTAAATCAATGGACGTGGCTATGCTCCAATAAAACTTTATTTACAAAAAACAGGCAGTGGGTTGAATTTGGCCTGTGGGCCATAGTTTGCCAACCCCTGATCTAACAAGAGAAGGACACTTTAGAGAACAAAAGGGGAAACCTTTAACCTTGTGCCAGGAAAGCCAGTGTTGCACTGAGAGGGCCCATGTGATCAGGATTATCAACATTCTGAAAAGCCACATGGCCGGGGCTGTTTGGGGGAGACAGGAGTGGGTATCAGCTTGCTGTGCCTCTTCAAAGAACTGCTAGAGAAGGGTACTCTGGGGAAAACAAGAGCAACCCCTCTAAGGAGTCTCACAGTTGAAGACTATATTAGTCCATCACTGTGCTGCTACCAAGAACTGCCCAGGACTGGGTAATTTACAAAGGAAAGAAATTGACTCACAGTTCTGCAGGGCTGGGGAGGCCTCAGGAAACTTACAATAATGGTAGAAGGGGAAGCAGGCCTGTCTTTCTTCACAGGGCAGCAGGAAGGAGAAGTGCTGAGTGAAGTGGGGAAAAGCCCCTTATAAAACGTATCAGGTCTCATAAGAACTCAGTATCACAAGAACAGCGTGGGGAAACCACCCCCATGATCTAATCACCTCCCACGAGGTCCTGCCCCCAACACGTGGGGATTGCAGTTCAGATTACAATTCCAGATGAGATTTTGGGTGGGGACACAGCCAGACCATATCAAACACTGTCCTGTTTGGCTGTGGAGATGTGTCCCCTGGAGGCATGCCTCTGCCTGTGACCAGGATGGTGTGGGCTGATGCCAGTGGTGGCTTTGAGTGGCTTATCCGAGGCATGTCCTTCTCTTTTGTCGCTCGCAGCACCTGCAGCAGCACGAGAGTGGTGTGGAAGGTGAAAGCTGCTACTACCACTGCGTTCTGTGCAACTACTCCACCAAGGCCAAGCTCAACCTCATCCAGCATGTGCGCTCCATGAAGCACCAGCGAAGCGAGAGCCTGCGAAAGCTGCAGCGGCTGCAGAAGGGCCTTCCAGAGGAGGACGAGGACCTGGGGCAGATCTTCACCATCCGCAGGTGCCCCTCCACGGACCCAGGTGAGTGGTCTTGCAGGTGTAGGAGTTCCAGGTTGGGCCTGGGTGTTTAGCTCCTTGAGGCCTCCTGAGGACTTCTGTTTGAGGGAGACATTACTGATTTAGCTGGTCCTCATGTTCCTTACTGACTTCATAGGTGAGCATTGTGTTTTGGAAGGAACGTGCAGGGATTGTCGCCTGCCTGCCTTTCTTTTTCTTTTCTTTCTTCTTTTTTTTTTTAAAGGAACTTGGCAGCACTTTTCTTGGAGCAACGCTCAGGCTTAGGAAAGTCACAAGCTACTACCCAGGGAGCAAGCCAACGGAAGATATTCTCTATTCTAAGATTCCTCCAGTACATACTTTAGATTCAATTTATTGGTTCAGATTGACATAGCAAATGCTACATCGTATGTCCTGCTCAGTGTTAAGAGTAGACAATTTGTGGCCTCAAAGTCTGGTCAGTAAAATTGAACTTTCTAACAAGTGCTTGTTATAAAAATTTCAGTTGTATTTGGGAGTGATTCTGGGTATTTTGGGTCCATGCTGCTTGCTACTTCAATGCATCTAGACCTTCTAGTGGGAGCTCGCCTCGTGTCTACCTCCCCATGTCGTCTCCCTGCAGCCACCTTTTTCCCCACTTCCCTCCCTCCACCCATGACTCCCCCTCCCATTGGGACTTCATTGGGTAGAATCACCTCCTCTTTTCTGTTTCTTCAATCTTCCAGTCTCTTGTGCTCAACTTAGATGCATAAGACTCGCCTCTTTCGAAATGAAAACTTTCCAAGAAACGCTCTCCTTTCATCCTAGGTCCCATGCTCTCTGACAGAATCTTCCAGATTCTTAAGAGAACCCTCTGACCTGCTCACCTCTATTCCACGTCTCAACCTCCTACAACCCATTTCCTCTGTCACCAAGCCACTCTTGGGAGGGTGCTGCTGATCTTTGACTGACACAGCCCAGGATGCGCTGGGCCTGACTGTTTTCTTTTTGCAATGTTTGAAATTGTTGCCCAGCCCTTTCTTGAAGCTCCCTTCCCTTCCCTTGCCTTCCCTTGGCTTCCAGGATGTTTTCCTCTTGTCCTCCGGCTTCCCTTGACAGCCTCCAAGCCTGACCCTGGCTGGTGGTTCTCTGCCTGCCCCATGTGCCTGGGCATCAGGCACTGTGGCCTAGTCCTCGGCTCTCAGCCTCTTGAGCTTTGATCTCCTGGTGCTGCCAAATGCCCTTGAACAGCTTCCTGGACGCCACTGGCCCCACCTCCCAGATGCTGAGCTTCCTGGACATCTCATTGGTCACACCTCCTGGACCCCTTGCTCACCACTCTCTCTGCCACACTTCTTTTTCCTTTTAATGACAGCTAGTCTAATGGCCTGGCCAAGCCAGAGACTCGAGGCCACTCCTGGTCCCTCAGTCTCCCGCAGCGCCTTTTTAAATGCAAAAAGTTACATAAATTATATGAAGAAGAGCATGCCCCTTTCCCATCCCCTTTTCCAGGGGTCAGCTTTCGACTTTCAGGTGTTTCTTTTGTTACTTATTTCCATGTTTCTCCTCATGCTTCTACGACTGTATCTTGTTTTTAAGTTTTAGATGTTACCTCTTGACTTTCTACCTGGGCAGATGAGGATTTCACTGGTGTGCTGTTCCACAAACCCACCTGCGTACGCACCTACACCCATACCCCAACCACAAACTCACTGAGATGGCACACACACCAGCCCCGATACCTCATACACACACATTCTTGCACCTGTGCACACACACACTTTCTCTGCATCCCACACATTCCATCGACATTCACATACACAGCCCACAAACAAGACACCATATCCACATACATTATACACACACACACCCTGTATACGCTCACACACCCACACAAGCCATATACTGCACCCACACGCCCCATCTGCATGCACCTCCTGCACATACACTGCACCCCCCACATGCAAACGTCATAAACTTATAGACACTGTACCCCCACACACCCCACACACGCTGACAAGCACCCTCACTCTACCCACAAATACACAGGCACTGCCCCGCACACACCCGCACCCCGCATACCCCACTTGGACTCCCTCCCATTCCCCAACCCCCTCCACACTCAGTCCTTCCTCCCTCCACCTTCTATTATGATTAAACAATAATTGGGGCTTATATTAATATTCAGTGTTTTCATTATTATAACTATAAATATTAATTGCAGCTGAGCCATGTAGAGTTTTATAATTTCATTTACCTTCTTTTTTTTAGTATATGTGCTGCCGAAGCGAGCACTCATTTACCTTCTTGTACAACTTATTGTTTTCTCTGGTTTTCTAGGTACCTATGATTAATTCATGGCGAACCTTACTCTGCCAGGAGTAGACATTTCCTAATCTCTGAACGCTCTGCTCTATCAGTTTTTCTGTCAGCTTCATTTCCTCCTGGAGGCATCCCTCCTAAGCCCCTCCAAAGCCCTCTGCCCACCTGCTCTTCTCCGGATCATCCGACTGCTCCTTCGCTGCCTCCTCATATAAATGAAACAGCAATTCCCAAATGATGGGATAGAACACAATTCAAGAATTTTTCTCCCAGCTGGAGTGGTCGTGGTTTCAACAGTCAGTAGGAATCGTTTGTTCAGGAAAGGGCTGTTGGGTGCTGGGGTAATTTTTGTCACTTGGAGGTCACTGCAAGACTGTCTCTTGCCATGTGTTTTTCAAACGCCTCTTCTGGTTAAAGTTGAAACACCTTAATTGGTGGAGCTTCTGCTTTGCCTCTGATCCCATCCATCTGCATGGGAGCACTCTCAGGAGTGAGGGACGAGGACGGGCCTGATGCTGAGGCCACTGGGCCATCTAGCTGTGGGGGAGCCCGTGCCCCACCCAGGGATTGTGGCCTCCGTTTGATCCGCTGCTCTGCATTAGTGCGCTGTCGAGTCATTCCCCGGATTCTTTTTCTTTCTAGCAGCACACCTAGACCTGTTTCTTGCTCAGGGTTTGTGTTTTGTTTGGGGTGTTTTTGTGGCCAGCTCTGCAAACATCATTGTTTTCATCGTCTGTTAAAACCTGGTCCATTTCACCCCTCAGTTCTTTCTTTCACTCTGCTCAGAATTCCTTTTGTATTGAGATGCCCACAGTAAACAGTGTACAACTGCCACTTCACCCGGAGTCTGTGGCCTGGAACAAACGGTTCCCCGTTTTGGAATGTGGTGCTTCCGTGGATGCAGGCCGGCACCAGTGCCTTCGAGGTTCCTCTCGTTTAGTGCGTACTAGGGGCTTTTCCCCCCCGAGAAGCGTGTGAGCAACGTCAGTGAGATGATGGACTTCCCTTCCGTATTTCAAGATCCTTTGGGATTGGCTTTGACCTGCAGTCATGTTTTTGTTCTCTCCCCTGCTCCCTCCCCACACCACACTCTTCCCCTCCCACACACAGGCTCCAGTTCAGTCCATGCTACTGATGACAGAAGGGACAAAGTATTACGTATTATTTATTCATAGTGACATGAACAAGAACTTGGTTCTGTTTTAGGAACCACTTTAAGAAAACTCATCTTAAGATATATCCTCCCTCTCCCCAGGGGTTGGCTCTTCAAAACTTGAAAGGATATCTTCAAGAGAGGGGACGTTATGGACCTGGTAGAATTGAGACGTTTAAGATGATCAACTTTAAATTTTGTAAACATCGACTTTATAGACTATTCCCAACTCTGTTCTCTTTAACACAAGGGTCAGGACATGATTTTTCAGCTAGAAACGTCATCCTGTGGCATCAAGAGCATTAGGAAGTCCTGGAGCACCTTTTAGGAGCCCCACCCGCTCTGACCAGAAGCTGCCCATCCATGGCTGTGCTGTCTCGAGTTGGAAGTTCTGGCTTTCTGTCATCATCCTGCTAAGTGATGACATTCCTTCTCCTTTCCTCTTCTCCTTTGTTGTCCACGTGCCACAGAATATTACACAAAACCCTTCAGAAACAACTCCCTGTCCCTTCTGAGTTCTGGACCTCATCCTCAGTCTCACTTCACCACCTGCGGGTATCTAGATGTCTCCTCCTAAGGCAGGAGGGGTGAACTCCACAATAGTTTCTGCCCTGTGGATGACAAAAAAATATCATCTATTCCCAGTTTACCTGTTATTTAAGTCACTTGTTTGCCAGTCGGTCCAGTTCATCATGTAGCCTGCCAACCCATGTGAACCTGTGGGTCTGGAGGAAGGAGTCAAGGTAGAAGAAATTGCAAAGGTCTCCTCCGTCCCTTCAGAATTTTCTGGTAGCAGCCAGGATCTATATCTGTCATGACTGGTTACGTAACCCTGTGAGAGGCCTTGTGGTTGGGCACATACATCTAAGTCCTGCCCTGCACCAGAGGACAGAGCCTTGGCCGCCAGCTGAATGCTAACAGTTAGGCTGCTGTGCCCATGTGGCCCTGCCGTGGGGGAGTCCTGCCCTTATGTCAGTGGGCAGGCCACGTCCTGTGTGAAATTGTCTTTGGTTCAGTGTGATGGTCTTTGTCGTTACACTTTTCCACCCTTACCCCACAATAGACACAAGCACGCATGCCTGCTGGGCCTTCCTGTTTTAAAAATGGCCTGGAAATACATCTCTCAAAGACAGTAACTCACCAGGTGAGGTTCCTCTTCCAACCCCCACAATTTATTTTTATTGGCTTGAGTGTTTTTTCTGCAAGACCAAGTAGTCTCTGGAATTGGTTGGGATTTGGTCTCGGCATTTCATACTTACCCACCCACAGGTAGAAGCCACTCATCATCACTGGCCGATGCCCTGGGCCAGAGCCCTGAGTTGCCAGCAGCTGCCATTTGCTTCCCTAGTTGACCAGAAGCTCTTGAAAAATGGAGAGCTCTCAGAGGTGGGTCATGTGGAGGATCAGCTTCCCTGTTTGCTTATTTAAAAGGCATTTCTGGCTCCTGGGTGAAACTGTAGTTAATTTAATTCTATCAAGTGCCCTGGGCTTTGAGAACACAGGCCCTTTGTGTTTCTGCTGTCAGCCTTTCTCCTTCTCCTCCTCCTCCTGTTTTCTCTCTTACTGGCCTTGTCCTAAGTACCTTCTCTTTCATGTAGACATAGACCTCCAAATTTTACATGCATGTAATTAAGTTCAACAATTCTTTACTGACAACCGATTACATATAAGGCTTTTTCTGAGCTGGAGAGCATAGCTGATCACTGATGCCTCCTCTGCGCTCTCAGTATGGACACACTGATGACTAGACCAGCTCAGGCGTTGGAAGTCACTGGACCCGGACTCAGTTTACAGAGGGCGCACAATGATTCAGAATTTAAGAGACTTGTTTTGCTTGGAGCAAAAAGCAGTATCCCCCTTTACAGATACATCTTTGGCATTCACAGTAGTGAATTTCTGGGGCCAGAGAGGTGCACATAGCTTGCCAAGTGATAGTGTGGTTTTGGTGACAGCCTTTACTGCAACACTCACTGGCCTCATTTGATGGATCATTTTTTAAACCAAGTTTCAGGGTGTTCTGCTTAACTTATATAGCTTAAAAGACCAAGAATATATACTGTCTTCAGCTTTCTTACTTGGTTTTGTTTTTATTTTTCAAAGTTGGTGTAAGGCTGCTCTCTAAATATAAAGTATATCTTTTTTTTGTAAATAGCTAAATTATATGCAATTTCAGTGTAATTTTTCTGATAGCACTAAAATATGTTGTGGCCAGCTCTGAATTTCTGAAATACTGTTTTTATAAAACCAGCACACCCATACTTTTTTCTCCTTTCCTTTTTACTGTGCTTCTTGTTGACCGGGCTTGGGGAAGGTATAGGAACTTAAAGTATCTTTAACTAGAGAAGTTAAATGTAAAAGTGCACCAAAACAAATGGGGGTGACTGAAATTTTAAGTGTTTATAGAGGCATGGAGAAAATATGACTTTATCTGTCTAAAGGACATTCCCTGATGAAGGACTGTTTGGACAGGGATTGTAAATTTCAGCATGCTTTTTAGAAAGATGCTTCACAATGCAAGGGTAAAGAGAGGTCATTATGTATGAACATGAAAAGAGAACATAATATTGTTAAATGAAAAATGAGTGTACAGGATAACATAGGTTGATTCCTTTTTGTAAGTATTTTTCTTACAGCTTTAAAAATAATCATTCAAGCAAGGAGTTTGTGACTGGTGTCTGGTTGTTTTGGGGGTGGGATGTATTTATATGGACTAACAGAATGTCAGGTGTGTGGCACGGGCTCAGATGGTGGTGGTGTTTGTTGATAGAGATTTTAGCAAAATCACTAACAGGCTACCGAGAAGTAAATCTTGGTTGTCTTTTGTTCATGGAGGTGTTTTTTATTTGCCAGTATTCGTAGTTTGATCACTCTGTGATTCTCTTGCATTTTGCATTTACATAGAGAGGACAGGAGTAGTTCTCAGGGTGTACACTGTCTTGTTTTTCTGTTGGAACAGAGTTCTTGATTTGCCTTAATTAGTCCTCTAACAATCTACAAAGGTCAGTGCCAATTGCCTGTTCATTTACATTTGTAATTGTGATGGCTTCTGATTACATATTTTTGTCTTAGTCCTTCCTAAGTACACGCTAGTGTGTCCTCCCCCACCCGGCCCCCCGCAACACACACACCCCAGAGTGGTGTGAAGGCCAAAAATCTGACTCCTCATAGATGAAACCTTTGTAGCGACTGTCCAGCCTCACTGGAACTTCAGTGTCTGTTCTGGAAAGCCATCTTGGAGAGGCTGTTGCTTCTAAGTTAGGGATATAATGAAGCCAGAATCAGGGAAATTACGTCGATACCAGGCAAGAAATCTGAGAGCCATTATCTAGGAGCCTTGTTGAACTGAGTAATTAAGGGCAATTAAACTTTTCTGCTTGCTCTCTGCAAAATATGCTAATGATCTGGTCTGCTGGAAGGTGGACATACGCAGTGCTGTTTCACTGCTGTCAGATGCTGCTGGCCTGTAAGGTCTCCTGGAGAAGGTGTGGCATCACCAGGATGGACAGGTGGGCAGTGGGTTGAGCGTGCAGCCTCCCACCCAGCCTCCTATGTCCTGGCTGTCTGTTCCAGGACTTGCACCTGCTCACCAGTTACCTAGACCTGGCTGCAGTGGCCTGGGCTGCAGTGATTCATATTCACTCACTCTTTGATATTCTAGACCCACCATTCATTCGTTGTGTTATTTTTCTGAGATGATGAGCTCCCAGGGTTTTGTGCGTGTTGTTTCAGCATGTGACATTGTGGCATCAGCTGTACACTGCCCTTCTGGTTAATGTTGTTCTTGGTCAGGGTCTCCAGGCTGTCTTCCATGCTGTCTTCATGAGTGGGTGGCAGTGCATGCCTAACGCTGCCCGCTGGGAGAAGCAGTGATACTGTAGCCTCTCACTGCTAGGGAGGGTGTTTTTTTTTTTGGCACAGCAAAAAATAAAAGGAAAAAGGGGTACCTGCTGGTGGTTCCTGGAATTAGGAGAGACAGTATATGGGTGTGGTTGTGTGTTGAGGGGTGAGCATTGGGCAGGGGGTCCTCTGTTTACGGATGTGAGCATGCCAGAGACCCCCGTTGGCTCGTCAGAGCCCAGTGACATGGGGACCCCCAAGGGAGCCACAGGACATCATGTCATACCAAGTGTTCTTTTTGTGAAACCTTTATTTTCAAACATCCCAAGTCACCTTCGAAAGGTATATCCAAGAAACTTGACAATTTGAAACTCTGCCCTAGACTGAATGTGGATAGCTAGCCAGTGAGTGGGTGTTTGTGCTGGGCTGGGAGTTGGGGGTTCTGTCCCTGGATTTCACCGGAGGGGAGAGACGTTCTAAAGCCGACCGTAGCAGAAAGTGGCAGCCGTCCTCTGCTGTCTCCTGCCCTGTGTGCAGACCCCTCCCATATGGATCCCCCCTCCTAGCCCCTGGAGTTCACACCTTCTCCATTACCTGAATGGATGTTTCCAGAGAAATAATGATTTGTACCTGTACCGTCTTTAGTAACGTCCAAAGAATCCATTTCTAGGGCTACTTACATCCTATATGAAACTTGTTCCCGACCTTGGTAGGGGCCAGGGAGGAAATAGAACATGCATCTATGTCTCTGCGGACAGAAATAGCTCAAAGGCTTTTTCTCAGAGTCACAGATGTTAAGGAACCCCCTTCAAACTGTGACCCAATTATAAGAATTATGGTTCCAAATTATTTTTTTCAAACATTGACGAGCAGTGGAAAGTTTTGTGGCCTCACAAATCAGTCTAAGCACTACCCATACCTCCCTGGTTCCTGGGCTTTCAGATTCCCTGAGAGCCACAAGGAAGCATCTCAAAATTCTCTATTAATGCTCAATAAAATTTTAAATCCAGTTTCTGCATCATACTAACCAGATTTCAAGTGCTTAATAGTGACATGGGGCTCATGGTTAACTTCGTACAGATTTCTAGAACAGTTCAGAAAGTTCTGTTGGACCATGCTCAGCTCCTCCTCACTGGGTTTGCTCAGACTTCTGGTAGATCCAGACTAGGTTTGGGTGACATTTTCCTTAATCTTTTTTGGCTTGCATTTTAGAGAAGTGTGGTTCCCGCCAGCCTGGATGGGGGTACATCTTTTCTTACTGATCTTGCTCTCTGTTTCACAGTTTTTCTCAGTATGGGAGAAACGTCTTCAAATAAGCATTTAATTTTGCGTTTTGCCACTTATGTCTTATTCCATTAGCAGTTTTGAGGGACTTTGAAAGGACTTTGTAAAGATGTGTTTTTCAGAGTGGATGTTAAATGGCTTTTTATCGTTTTATACCTCAAGACTATCTTGAGACCTTTTGTGTATATGTTAATAAAAGGAGCCATTTATTGCTTTTAAAAGATCTTTGACCTCTGCTCTAATTAGAATATCAAAAATCAGACAGTGTGTGATTTTCTTGGTACAGGGCCATCTGTTGTTTCAACCCAAAATTTTATCCACAGTTGTCATATTATAAAGTCAAAAAAGAATGTGTGTATTTTTCACCCCCCATTTCCATTGGTTGGCTTAAACAAAAGAATTGTATTTTCTCATAGTTCTGGAGGCTAAAGGTGCAAGATCCAGGTGCCGGCAGGTTTGGCTTCTCCTGAGGCCTTGGTCTCGTACAGCCTTGTCTCTGTGGGAGTCCCCCTGGTGTCTGTCTCTATGATTAGGACATACCAGATAGACTGGATTTAGGGTCTACCCTAAAGGCCTCATGTTCACCTAATCACCTCCTTGAAAGTCCTGTCTCCAGTCATAGCCACATCCTCAGGTACTGGAGGTTGGGACTTCAACCTAGGATGCTGGGGGGAACCACAGTTCAGTCTATAACCCGGACTTTCTGATATCTGAGGCCAGTTTCTTGTTTCCTTTTCTATGGTTACTTTGGGTGGGGCAGGAGGGTAGGACGTAAAGGTGGTGGCAGAGATGAAGGGAGGTCATGGAGATCCTGGAAGTCGCCTCGGGCAGAACCGTCAGCGCCCACCAGGCCTTCTCTGGCTTCCCGCTCTCAGCACACCGTTCTCAGTGCTGGCTTTGGTATGGGATTAACTACTGCAACCACTGGAAGGGGAATCCGAATGAAGCTGGCCGTGCTCAAAGATACTCGTGAGGACGGGAAAAGGGGTCAGAGCCATGAGTCCTCTGAGCCCATTTTACCATGACTCTTTCCATAGCCCTCGCTGAAACCTCCCTGCTGGCAAACAGCAAGAGGACTGATAGCCGGCCACATAGAGGAAGGTTCTTGTGCCTGTGAAATTTGATGGTCTTAGCATCGAGAAAAGCTGCCTTTGCTGAGGGTGCTCCTTCAGGCTGGCCTGTGTTAGGCTCCTTTTGGAGGGATTTATAGAAATAGAAACTCCTTGGCCGGGCGTGGTGGCTCACGCCTGTAATCCAGCACTTTGGGAGGCCAAGGTGGGCGGATCACTAGAGCTCAGGTATTGGAGACCAGCCTGGCCAACATGGTGAAACCCCATCTGTACTAAAAATATAAAAATTAGGTAGGCATGGTGGCAGGTGCCTGTGATCCCAGCTTCTTGGGAGGCTGAGGCAGGAGAATTGCTTGCACCCGGGATGCGAAGGTTGCAATGAGCAGAGGCTGCACCACTGCACTCCAGCCTGGGTGACAGAGCAAGACTGCGTCTCAAAAGAAAAAAAAGAAATATAAACCCCTCCCTGCTGCCCACTGCGCTTTTAGGAACTGAGCAGATCTCACTAGGCTTGTGTGTGGTGTTTGTGCTCTGGTTGGGGTAGATGCTTGCTAGAGCCTTACAATTTTCTATGACCTGTTAAGAGTATAGAATTCAATACGGTGCCAGTTGATTGACTGGACTTCCATCCAAAGGATTTCAGTTGCTGGAAGTACCTGAAGGACTTTTTATTCCTTAGTTTTTCCTTACCCTGTGTTACATACTCCAGGCTAGACATGATAGAAAGATCCCAGTGTGTATATTGTTACCCTGTGTAGCTTTCATTCACTTGCGCCTCCAGGGCAAGTCACATCCTGCTTCCCAAGGCTGGTCTTTCCCAGAATGAGCCTGTGATGCAAGCCCCGAGGGCAGCCTCCACAGGGCCATTCCTGTCCTGCACGAGTGTAAAGCAAAGGCGAACTCGGGCCTTTCCTGGCAATCCTGGATGTCTCAGGTCGCTAGGTTCCCATTGCACCAGCCCATCTGTCTCAGTGCCATGTTGCCAGTGGCTGCTGTATTGGATGTGCAGACAGAAGCCATTTCCTTCCCTGTAGAATGTTCCTGAGGACAGGGCTACTGTAGACAGCAGCAGAGTAGGGACTTGGTGCTGAGGCCCAGGGCCCAGGGCCCAGGGCTGTGCTCGTCTCGCTGTGTCTCGCCTCCTTGCTGCGGGCTGACAAACGCATCCACGGGACAAGTAGCACTTTGCCCGAGGGGTGGGATTCTTTGTGTCTAGAAAACAAAACAGTGTGATCCATCGCTGGATTCTCTCCAGGATAGAAATGAAGAAATCCTAAGACTGAGGTGAGCAAAGAGGCAGCAGTTACCTGTGACTCTGCACACTCCCGAGCGTGTGCCTCGGGTTGCTCGGAGAAGTGGGAACAGTTCGAATGGTTTTCCTAATGCCCAAAGCCCTGTGTGACTTTCTTGTGTGAGTCCATTTCAGAAGCATTGAGAAACCCCACAGCATGGAGGGCAGCCCTGATCTGATTGGCCCTGGCAGGGGTCCTCACTGGAGTGGCTTCTAGCCTGTCACCGGCACTGGCACCAGTGAAGTGTGTGTGTGATGAGGATGTGGCCTGGCCATCTGCTGTGCAGCCCTGAACCCAGCCCATATGGTTTTATGGCAATAACTGGGATTTTGTAGTAGATGTCAGCTGGACTTTTGGTGAGTGAGTTTTTTTGTTTTTTGTTTTTTGTTTTTTTTTTGTAGAAACAGGGTGTCTACACAGGCTGGAGTACTGTGGCACAATCATGGCTCACTGCAGCCTCGCATCTCCTGGGCTCAAGTGATCCTCCTGCCTCAGTCTTCCAAGTAGCATAGGCATGCACCACCACGCCTGGCTAATTTTTTTATTTGTAGACAGGGTCTCACTATGTTGCCACTGAACTCCTGGCCTCAAGTGATCCTACTGCCTCAGCCTCCCAAAGTTGTGATTTGCCCTGTTCAGGTTTACAAGTCCACTATAATTCAGGTGTGAGTTGCCTCCTTCACCACTCAACCCATGGCCTCCAGTTAAGGGGAGCCCCTTCGGGCAGGGAGTAGAGGTGCCATGTCTCCAGCAACCTTGAGTACAGGGCTGACTGCAAGGAGGAGGGGTCTGAGTTGACCTGAACTTTGAGGAATCCATGCACGTGCTTGTCTGGGATCAGCATAGTGCTTTGGGGCTCTCTGTTTTAGCCCAGGGATCAGAAGGTTTTTTTCTGAAAACTAAATCCTTTCCTAGTGACTCACTGCCCAAGTATGAAACACAGGAAAGACTTTTGTCCTTTTAACTTGAGGACAAGTCGTCTGTACTACAACATAAGCACCAGACACGAAGAATGAGAAACTAGCTGTGCTCAGGGTGTGTGCGGTGATGACTAAGGCAAATCGAGATTCTCCTCCTACACTGGACCCTCTGATGCGTCGTCACTTTCCGCAGACCATCTTCCTACAGAAGACCGTGATGTTTATTTCCACAATAAGAATTTGATCTCACTCTTAGATATTGTAACAACAACAAAAACCTACACAGTGCCTTAACACCTTTGTACTCTTGGTGGCCACAGTGCTGCGTGTCCAGAGGTCATTATTCCGTTCTTGAGGGCTGATGACCTACTTCTGATTTCCACGTCTAGCTGGCCTTTGACAGACAGGCCTGATCGAATTCTGCAGCCATTTGATTCTCTGAGGACCTGTGCCCAGACCTCAGGCGGATCTGGAGACTTCCTTAGAACACATAAGACCGGGGAGATTTGTGCCATACTGGGCTGTTTTCTCTGGGCTTTGGTTTAATCAGGAATGTAGACTGTTTTTTGGTTTTGGTAGACGGCATGCAGGGGCAGGGCTTCCAGTCATTTCTGTAAGGCATTATTACAGGGCTAATTGGGAAATAGTGATTCTTTTTCAATAGCTATTTTGGAATCACCCCCCTTTGTCCCCCGCCAAGTCCCTGTTCCCCTTGGGATTGTCAGGCTCACGTTGAAAGACCCCCAGAGGGAAGGATGTTGGCATATATCACAGATATCTGGAAAGAATGTTTCAACCACACCTGGCTGCCGTGTGTGAGGACAAATTTAATTTATTTTGAAAATCTGGCCACAGGCAGCTTTTTCTGTTTGTTTCTTTAGGGGGGAAAAAAATTGAAAAGCAGCAGCAAGCTATGGTTCACATTTGTTTTCTTCCAGATTGGACCAGCCAGCAGAAGAGAGATTATCTCTAAAGGATATGAAAGGTTTAATCATTTTAATTTTGTTTTTATTAAAGTTTATCATAACTTTTTTTTTCAACATGCCTGGGTAGAACAGAAGGAGAGAAGAGGAGGTAATATAAATATACAGAAACCCCCAAGCATTTGGTTAATAAAACTTTCCAACGGGCGATGCCTTTTGGGGAGGAAGTGGTTGGATGGCTGGGGATGGCGGGCCGGCTGGAGAAGGCGGTGACTGTGCTGAATCGTGGCCAGCATCTTGCAAGCTTCCTGTCCAGTTCCAGCAGACACTTGTGGGAGCTCAGAGCTTTCATGAAACGGAATGAGAAGAAGCTCTGACTGTGGGCTTATTCCATCATGTTTCTCAAGCAAGACTGAATCCCTGAGCCATCTGTGGCTGAAGAAGTCTGAATTTACAGAGAACAATAAAATTTGCTTCTATGAGATTCTTCCACCCCTGCCATCTCAGTGAAATATTTGAACCCGGATATTTTGAAAACTTGCTTTAGGCCAAAACCTCTGAAGTTGCATGCGTGCACGTGTGTTTTATGAAGCGGTGAAGTTGGGATAAAAATAGCCTTGGTTTTGGATAGAAAAACTATCCTATAAATTATGATGAAGCTGAGTAACTAGGATGCTAGATTAACAGGACTTTAGGCTCCTTTTCCCTTTAGGACAGAAAAATAAGCTCATTTCAACATTAATTCAGTTGTCAAAAATCACCTGGGCGTGGGCTGGCGTTATCATCACAGGTGTTCAGTGCGGCCTCCCGTCTTCCAGGGCTGTAAAACTCGGCAAAGGCGTGACTGTTTGGAATTCCAGTCCTGGGACCAGGCAGGATGTTGCATCACCTGATAATCATGAAATTATCTTTACCATTATGTTCTTACAAAGGCTTGAAATTTGACTTGCACATTTTAGACATCGTTTTAAGCAGCAGGATTAAAGCATTGTCATCTCGTTATACCTGACTTAACCTGGCAGTCAGTTAACCCTATACCAGTCTTTAAGTTTTTGGCTGCATTAGCACTTGCAGTACTTTCTACAGCATTTTTATGGGTGGAATGGTTTGTTCATCAAGGAGAAGCGGCTCTTGCAGTGAAAGCTGCAACTCCAGTTCCTTGAATGAAGTAGAAACTCACTGAGGCTTCATCTCAGCCATGTGAGCAATAACCTGGCTGTGTAGATAGTCACACGTTTTATGAAGTTGCCCTCAGGGATTCCCAGGGCATCTGGCTGTGCCTCCTGGCATAGAGGGCTTCCAAGAGGAGCCGCGCTGGATCTGCAGCCTCCCTGCAGGGCTGGGCTCACAACCAAGCCAGGTCTCCCCGCTGAGAAAGGGACCCAGAGCCTAGTGGCTGCCCCCAGTCTGCAGGGATCTGCCGTGTTCAGGCAGCGTGTGTTCCAGGTGGAAGGGCGGCCAGGCCACCTTACCGGCCTGTAAGTTTGGAATTCTTCTATGGGAGTTACGTGAGCCAGTAAGGGGTAGTTTTCTTGGCTACTCTCAGCTCAAGTTGTATGAACACTAAAAAGGAACAGACACTGGCCCATATCATTCTCTGTGGGCTTCTTGATGGGAGCACAGCATCAACAGGTTAGGCTTTCAGAGGAAGAGAGACCTGACACCTCTCCCGTCCAGGACTTCTGTCCCGGGTTGGACTGGATGACCCCAGCAGTTGTGGTGTGTAAGTTTGGTCCTTGTTTTTGAAGCTGTATCACAGGTTATGAAGACAGCAGAAGGTGGGAAAACAAAAAATTATTCTTCTGTTTCACACCACTCAGCTATAGATCACAGAAACACTGCAGAGTGGCTTCAGTGAGTTAGGAGGGCATGGCGTGGTAGCTCACACCTGCAATGCCAGCACTTTGGGAGGCAGGAGGAACCCTGGAGCCAGAAGTGTGAGTCCTGCCTGGACAACATGGTGAGACCCTGTCTAAAAAAAAAAAAAAGAGGAGGTTTCATTTTTCCTTATATAAGCAGCCTTGGGAGGAGGGCAGTCAGGTGCAGAAGTGAAGGTTCCGCTGCTTCTATCCTTCCATGTAGCCATTCTTACCAAGCACTTGTTGGCTCCTTCATCTGAGCTCCAGGCAGGAGAAAGTGGGGCCGGTGAGAGTGCATGCGCCACCGTAGACCACCTCTTTAAAGTTTCCTCTAAAGCCCCGTCCACTTGCTTTCTCCTACATCTCATTGGCTGGGACTGCATCATATGACTGTCCTCAGGCACAGCAGACAGCACTTTTTGGGTGATAGTATTGTGCTCTGAATAAAGTGAGTGTTCTGTTAGCAAGGAAGTATGGTTTTTAGGAAGGCAATTAGAAATGTCAGCCATATGTCTTTTAAAAGATAAGAAGATTAAGTAAACTGTGTTATGATTATGTGGTGGAAATCTGTGTAGCCATTAAGAATAATGTTCTTGATTAATATTTAAGGATATGGAAGCAAGCTCCCTAGACTGAGGGGTGGGTAGCAAGACCCTAAACCACATATAATTGTCACAATTTCCTTAAAAATATCTGTACATAGACAGCACTGATTATGGACAATTTTTATTGTCTTCATACTTTTTCTGTTTTCAAGATTTTTGACAATAGGCACTTAGGCTTTTATGATCAGAAAAAAATGGGCGAACTTGAAGTGTAAGGAGTAGAGAACCTGGTAATTACTACCTTGTATATGAACTATACTTGATGGAAAAAATAAAATGAGTAATAAAAGGGAAAATCTATAAACACGTAGTGATAATGGAATGATGACGAGTAGCTGAGGTGGTACGGATTCATCAAGAACAAATCTCATCATACTAATAAGATAAAATGAAAGAACGTACGTGAATTCTCACTGAAGAGAGAAGTTGTACAAATGCAAATTTATATTCTGGGGCCTCTAAATGTGCAGCAGAAACATTTGCCATTTTCTCCAAGCATGCTTTTTGAAGTCATTCAGAGGCATTCTTTTCCCTTCATTCTTGCATTGGAAACATTGGGGCATGTTGAGCTTTGCAGCTGTTTATTAAACATCTGTTGTTAGTTGTAAATACTGGTTGCTGTGAGGGAATATAAAAAGAACAGAAGAAATGAGCCCAGTCTATGATCTTTTGGAAGGATGTGAAAAATACTCCCATTGAAGGTTAACAGGGTTCAAGGTGGTCCATGGTGAGCACCAGAGAGTGAAACAGGAAGTAAATACTCTGGGCCTTCGAGATGGTCCATGGTGAGCACCAGAGAGTGGAACAGGAAGTAAATACTCTGGGCCTTCAAGATGGTCCATGGTGAGCACCAGAGAGTGGAACAGGAAGTAAATACTTTGGGCCTTTGAGGGTAAGGAATTCCTGGGCTGAATGATGGGGAAGCTCTAAGGAGAGGGTTAGGCTGAACCTGGAAAGATAAATGGATAGAGGCAGAGGAAGAGGACCCCGGGCTGTTGTGGGAGTTTGGGACTCTGGTCAGGAGCCAATGAGCAGGCCATTCTGCCTAAAGAGAGGATCTTGGGTAGGGCCAAAAATTGGAATCCCATTTGCTTCCATCTTTGGGAAGTCTAGTTTCACCCATTCCCCGGCCCATGCTCCTCCACCCCCACCCCGCCCCGTCTTTTGAAAGACGAGTAGGTGAGTGTGAATATGGATTTATTTAAAACAAATACCTGGCTGGGCAAGTGGCCCATGACTGTAATCTGAGCACTCTGGGAGTCCGAGGCGGGCGGGTCACTTGAGGTCAGGAGTTTGAGGTGAGCCTGGTCAACATAGTGAAATCCCTTCTCTACTAAAAATATGAAAAATTGGCCAGGCATGGTGGCGTGTGCCTGTAGTCTCAGGTACTCGGGAGGCTGAGGCATGAGAGTTGCTTGAACCTGGGAGATGGAAGTTGCAGTGAGCCAAGATCTCCCCACTGCACCCCAGCCTGTGTGACACAGTGAGACTCCGTCTCAAAAAAAAGCAAGAAACAAATACATGAAAACTCCTGTTTTTCTCGTAATCTGCTAAACAAATTGAGAACCTAGAGAGTGCTTTCACATGTTGAATTCTAACTAAAAAGAAAGCCTTAAAGATGGGAATAATATGTTGATTTGGGGGCTATTTGTATTGGAGGGGAACTGCAAGTGCTGATGGGAGCTCTGTTTTCATTGAACATTTTCCTTAATATGGAAACAGTAAGTAGTAAATGAAATTTACATATGATCTGAAGTATGTGTAATACGTATAATTGCAAACTGCTTGAGAATACAAAAGTATATAATTGGACTAAGAGTTATTTTATTTTCAGTTTGTAATTCCTTAAAAATTTTTAAAATTTTGGCCAGGTGTGGTGGCTCACACCTGTAATCCCAGCACTTTGGGAGGCCGAGGCGGGTGGATCACAAGGTTAGGGGATTGAGACCATTCTGGCCAACATGGTAAAACCCCGTCTCTACTAAAAATACATGCTGGTCATGGTGGCGCGTGCCTGTAATCCCAGCTACTTGGGAGGCTGAGGCAGGAGAATTGCTTGAACCAGTGAGTTGGAGGTTGCAGTGAGCCGAGATCATGCCATTGCACTCCAGCCTGGCAACAGGGCAAGACTCTGTCTGAAAAAAAAAAAAAAATTAGCTGGGCATAGTGGCTACTTGGGAGGCTGAGGCAGGAGAATCACTTGAACCCTGGAGGTGGAGGTTGCAGTGAGCCAAGATTGCGCCATTGCACTCCAACCTGGGCATCAGGAGCAAAACTCCATCTCAAAAATAAATAAATAAAATGTTGATATAATTTCAGACTCACAGAAAAGTAATGTACTTTACGTAGTAAGAAAATTCTCTCACCTGCATTCCCCAAATATTAGTATTTTACCACATTTCCTTTTTTGACTTCTCTCTCGCATTCACACTCTTACTCTCTCCATAAATATGGAGAATAAATAGAAATAATACACATTGCTATTTTTTTGGAACCATTTCAGAGTAAATTTCAGACATGGTGCCCCTTGACATCAAAATAAGTTAGTGTCTGTTTCCTAAAAACAAAGATATTTTACATAACCACAGAACAATCATCAAAATCAGAGAATTAACATTGCTATAAAACTATTAGGTTATTATAGTTCTTATTCAGATTTTCCTGATGATATGCTTTGTATGGAAAGAATATGTTAGATCACAAAGTGTATTCAGCTGTCCTCTTTCATATTCCTTACTTTTTTTTTTTTTTTTTGAGATAGAGTCTGGCTCCTTCACCTAGACTGGAGTGCAGTGGCACGATCTTGGCTCACTGCAAGCTTCGCCTCCTGAGTTCACGCCATTCTCCTGCCTCAGCCTCCCGAGTAGCTGGGATTACAGGCACCCACCACCACCGCCACCACTCCCAGCTAATTTTTTGTAGTTTTAGTAGAGACAGCATTTTACCGTGTTAGCCAGGATGGTCTCGATCTCCTGACCCTGTGATCCGCCCGCCTCGGCCTCCCAAAGTGCTGGGATTACAGGCGTGAGCCATTGTGCCCGGCCGTTTTTTTTTTTTTAAAAGACAGGGTCTAGCTCTGTAGCTCTGTCACCCAGGCTGGAGTACAATGGCAAGATCTTGGCTCACTGCAACCTCCGCCTCCTGGGCTTAAGTGATCCTCCCACCTCAGTCTCCTGAGTACCTGGGACTACAGGCATGCATCACCACATCTGGCTAGTTTTCATATTTTTTTTAGAGATGGTGTCTCATCATGTTGTCCAGGCTTGTGTTGAACTCCTGGGCTCAAGCAGTCTGCCTGTTTTGGCCTCCCAGAGTGCTGGGATTACATCTCACCTGGCCCATATTCTTTAATCTAGCATTGTTCATCAGTCTTGCCCTTTTCTTTTGTGACCTTGACATATTTGAAGAGTGTAGGTCAGTTATTTTGTCAAGTATCTTTCAACTCGGTTTGTGTGGTGTTTCCTTATGATTAGAATCAGGCTGTGTATTTTGGTAGAAATGCCAAAAAAGAAAGTGTGTTCTTTCTCGTATATTGTTTCATGAGATACATGATATTGATTTGTCTCTCTATTGCAGGCGTCAGCTTCGGTCAGTTAGTTATGGTGGTTCCTTCTAGGGTTATCCATTCTCAAGTTTCTATTTTTTCCTTTGTGATTAATGAGAATCTAGTGAGGAGATACTTGGAGATGATTTAATAAGGAACTGAATTGTTTAAATGAGATTATTTTGAAGAAATAGCTAATAAAAATCAATAGGGAGAAATATTTGGCAAATGAAAGTGGTGGTCATTAAGGATTATTTTTAGCCTGTACTCTCCTTCCCAGTTTTCCAGATGATTAGGAAATTCAGCAGGCCAGAAGTTCAAAAAGACTAGGAAGAATTTTCCAAAATGTCACTGATCACTGATGGTGCAAATGAGAGGTGGTGGCTTTGGGAAGTGGACAAAAAAACTATTATAGAATAAGAAGGAAGATCTTATGTTACCTTGGCCAGGGCCTGAGTAACAGGGTCTTAGGAATGTGAAAGTTGGTATTATGATAAATTGTAACTTATTTCTAACTCCTCTTTAAGAAAACAAAACAAAACAAAACAAAAAAAAACAACACTTTTAGCTGTCATCAGTGTGTTCTTCCATAACTGAGCCTCTGGTTGGCGAGGGCTCTGGCTGGCTGGTCCTTGATGGATGATGGCAGAGGAGTTGGTAACTGTGCAAGAGTGGACAGAAGGGAAAGTGAGGGCTCCGGGGCCAGGCTCGCTGTTTCGCATTTCTAGTCTCCCCCGTATTTTTTAAATGTAAGACCTGGAAATAGCATTTGATGAATTTTCCATTTTCTCTACTAAAACTATTAAAAATTTGAAGTCCCTCCTGCCTTCCTTTCCATCTTCTCTCCCTTATCTGAAGGAAATGAATGAGAAGGCAGATGTTTGCCCTGGGATGGCTCAGAAAGCATAGTCTCATCTTCACCTTTCACCCTTTTTCTGTTATTTGGATTTTGGAAATACAGCCTTCTGATTTTTCTTCCTCTCGTGTCAAATCATCATCAGCTTTTTCTCCTGTCCATTCTTAGAAGTCCTGCCAAGCCCCACTCTTCCTTTCTGGAGGTAATTATTCCTGCTTTCATCTTCAAAGCTGTACGTACAATAGGGTCGTTTATCACGACTCCTGAGGTGAACAGAGGGCTATTGAGCCCTTGAGCCTGGAGAAGCAATCAAGGTGGAGGTGCAGAAGGTGATCAAGAGGCTCTGTGTGCCTGAGGAATCTCGCTGTCTAACAGGAGAAGATTCCTAAGAAGCCTGTTGATGTGGACACTGAAAACTGAAGATCTCCCAGTGTGTAAAGGTCATGGGATGTAGTTGTAGCCAAAGATAGAGCGCGAACAGGTGGAGGGGGAGAAGCAAGAGCCGACGGGCGCTAAGGACTGTCCCCTCTAGGGAGTGCGGAGCCCTGAGATTTGGGGGACCTGACAAAGTCACCTGATCTCTCCTTGTTTTAGAGGGTAAGACTGGCTCCCCTGTGGAAGATGGAAGTATGTGAAGGAAAGCTTACATAAGGTGAAAGATGCCAGAGGGTCTAGGTTAGAGTGAGATACTTAATGCTGTGTTTAGGTGGTCCCACCTGGGAGAAATGGGGAAGAGAGCAGGTAGGGATGATCTGAGGATGTGGCCTTGGGCCTTGGATGGGCGCTGATTCTCCAAGTGGGAGAGAACAAGATGAGGGGCAGGAATGGGTAAGAGGGGAGGGTGAAAATGATATTATCATCAAAACCACACATACCTCCCTCATTCCCCACTTTTCTAAATGAATACAGCAGAGAATCTGTACCGCTGACTTTTGCACACAATTATATTTATGTATTCTTTATGTATCTCGTTATTCCAAAAAGATTGGACAGCCTCGTTTGGCTGATTATTTAATATTTGCTTACTATTCATCCCTAAAATTATAAACCTCTTGAGGCAGGGGTCATGTCTTACATTACTTCTGTCCAGAATCTGTCCAGAATCCCATTGATCAGTGGCTCAGTCAGTTCCATGCTTCCTTGGGCGCCATCTTGCCAGAGCCCTGTGGGTTCCTTGGCAGACTCTGTGCAGCTCTTGCTATTGTCACCATTTTTTTTTTTTTTTTTTGCCTCCACAAACACCCTTTTCAGTGATTGGTGAGAACTTTCCAGAAAAACTGACTCAACTGGTTGGTGCAGTGACCAGAGGTATCATTAGAAGAGGAAAGCTGCTACCTTAAGAAAATAGTGCCTGGGCACACACAAGCATCCCTTTTTTTTTCCTGTCAAAGAGTCTACTCTGTGGGTTTGCTACTTTTTGCCTTGGCTAGAAACTTGACAGGAAATGACTACAAGAGCAAAAATAGATGATCCAATCAAAATAAATGTGGATTACATGTTTAAACTGGTGTCAACAATAAATGGAAGAAGAGTTTACTCCTGGGTGGTGGTACTCCACGAGGGTACTAACGCGTGGGATTACGATGTTGCTTCTTTCGGTCTTAGATTTTGGCATGTTTTGTCTTCTGAAAGGCGTTCCACGTGTCTTGCCATCTTCCAGATAGAAGAGGACCCGCTTAAAAAAGAGTTCTCATCTTCCTACTCAGGATTAGACAGAGTGTACTTCTCCATTGCATAAAGTGCACATTTCCAGAGCTGTGCTCTGTGAGTGATGCTGTTAGTGCAGTTTTTTCTTCTAAAGTGTGTGTAACCACTCAGAGTCATCACATAGTATGCTACACTGCCATTATTGACACCTGGTGGAGTAGAATTAATGCTGAGCTTGTCCCAGCAGAGTCCCAGATGACAGCTTCCTGTGGGGTTGAGGATGCCACCTGGACAGTCTCCTGCTGCCTTAGTGAGACTTGACACTGGACCCACCAGGTCATCTTTTGTTCAGTCCATGGTGGGAAACACTCATGCCAATGAGATGCATTCTTTCTGAACAGTTCCCTCTCCAAAATAAGAAAAGCAATACAGGCAAGAATAATGACTGTTCGTATTTTGCAGAACATCTTCCAGAAAGATGATAATTTAGGGAATCTAGATATTTCCTGCTTATCCCATTGTTTCCAGGTCATTCTCTGGCTTCAGTTAAGCTGGAACTGCAGGTTGGTGGGTTTGTGCCTGTGTGGATGGTGAATGGGTGGGGTTGTTGGTGGTGGGGTTGGTTCATGTCACTTCTGTACACCGAAGATGTTCAAAGAGGTGGCATTGCTTTGAAGAACCTCTGGGATAGAGTGAAAGGGGCTTATAAATGTCCTTGGACATTCTGCTTAGACCCAGTGCCCATCTCATTTCCATCTCCTCAACTCAGAGGGACTCTCTTATACTTTTTTTCTTTCTTACTCAGTGAAGACTGGGGGCTTTCAGATCAGACCTGGTTGCAGGAGCTTTTATAAGTGACATAGAAGTTTAGATCCCAACTTTTCTGAGCTTCACGACCTTGGTCAAATTATATAACCTGAGGATTTCTCACATTTTCAGGTAACCTAATGAAAAAAATGGTCCCTCACCCCAGAAGAATGCTCATGAATGCACATGCACAAAGTGTCCACATGTTTGTTTCAGGGGCTCCCAATTACACCCTTCTTGAGCCTCAATTCTTTTACCTATAAAAGGGGATGCAAATGCACCCTCGGGGGTCTACCTCATTAATCTTTGTTTGACAGGTAAATGAGGATATGTACATAGAGTGTCATCATACTTAGTGTGGAGCCTGGCACATAGTGGGTGCAACCTTTCTTTCTGACCCTTCCTCTCTGGCTACTGCTCTCACCCTCTCTCTCTCTACATCTGCCAAGGGAGAAAAGTTAGTCTTATTTCATTTTAGGATCATTTGTTAGGACACAGCCCTGCCAGATTTTCATTTCATCTGTCCACAGTGATTTCTTTGTTCCTTTTTTTCCTCCTTCCAATTTGGGCATCTCACGACTGCATCACATTATCTTTCTGGGCTGCAGCCTCAGTACACCCATTTCCTCTGTGTGGGAGGAGTATGTTGAGCTCAGAGAAGCCCCGGGTCTCCCTCTCCCACTTAGGGCTGTCCCAGTGGTATGTGGAATCTCCAGCATGGCGTTTCCTTCACTGTGTAGGGCAAGGGGAGCCCTACTGCAGAGTTCATGCCTCAAAGGAGCATGAATGGCGTAACCATGACCTCAGTCTGTGGGGTACACAGCAGCACAGAGTGCTCCTCTGCAGATATGGAAGTCTTGGTCAGCAGCAGAATTGGGAAGAACCAGTCCTGATGGTGGAAGCCCTCATTTGTGATGAGTTGGAGGTGACCCTGACCACCTCCAACCCACAACCTTCCTCCTTAGGCAGTCACAGGTAGTGGGAGGTACCTTCCGTCTCAGTAGCAAAAACTCGGCTTCTCTTTCTGTTTCCTATACCTGCCCCCATAGCCTGTGACAGTGTACTCCTTGTCAGTGTGCCCTTGGGTTGGCGCATTGGGTGGGGGAAAGATCCACCTTCATTCCCAGGGCTCACCAGAGAGCGAGCCAAGTACTGCTGTTAACAAGGGGCTGTCACAGCCTAAATGCCTAATATAGTCCAGCACAGGGCTGCCATGAAGGTGAAGACAGATCCCAGCACTCACAGCCCAACTCGGGGCTGAACGGGCTTGTGTGTATAGTGAGGGTTCAGCTGGGCTGGTGGATGGTACCTTGGAGAGATCTTATCAACAAGCCCTTTTCCCATTGATGTCTTCACCTTCTGACCTTACCTGGTTCTCAACTGAGTCCTCAGTCTTGTGCCCTGCCTAGGCATTTGGAAGTCATCCGTAAATGCTTGTTGGTGAGACTCCTTCAAGTCACAGATTCGTCTTAAGAAAGTGAAAGCTTCTCTCTCAGGTTCTTAAGTTAACGTTTCATCTTCTATTTAAAATAATTCATTAGGGTGGTTCAGCCAGCTGTCACTATCCTGACAGTAGGCAGGAATGTAAAATCCACTTTTGAAAATAGCCTCATTGGTAGAGGAATATTGGCCTCACCTAACACCCACTTGGGCTCTCCTGGCTGGAAATGCACTGGCCCACATCTTTATTTGCGTCCTCCAAGATTCCAGGACAGTCTGTCATTTTTCAGGTGGCATCATCACGACTCATAAATTGAGCAACACTTCCGTTAGATTGCCCTAGGCATCATCTTCAAAACTCTCACATCTGGATGTTTCCAAATACTCCGCCATGTAGATGATTGATGGCTTTCATTCTTGGCTGGATTCTGAGATAGGCCATAGCTGTTGGGATTGGAATTGGTGGTCCTGATGTGCCACTGTGTGATCAACAGATCGATAACATTGGTGGCCATGCAGTGAGGCCCAGGAGTGTGGGCCACCTGAGAGGTCAACTGCTGCTCTGTCAACAGTATTTGGTGCTTCATTCACAAGTGTAGAGAAAGATTTCAAAGCTTTATGTGTGTGTCTATTGATACACGACAGTCTGTTGCCCAGATACAATGCTTAAACTGTTTGGGTGGCCTGGGAATACTTTCACATCTTCCTAAGAAGGGGGATGAACGCCCCCTCAAGTTTCCTACAAAGACAAGAGAGCGCAATGCTCTGAGTTGCTGCTGAATGATTGATGTGGTCTTGTTTGTACATGTGCTTCTGTGTTTTCTGATGTGTATTTAATGAAGCTTCCCATGTGCCAGGTATCTTCAGAACCCTAGAGACATGGTGGTCAATGTGGGTAACCAGGCCCCAGGTCTTGTGCAGCTTACATCAAGAAGGGTTTATGAGGAGTAAATAAAAAGAAAAATATAAGGGTCAGGTAAAGAATTAAAATCAAATATAAGATGGGTGACTAGGGGTTGATGGGGTACCTGTTGTAGAGGGATAGTCAAGAAAGGAAGTTTTTTAAACAAATAAACCTTCTGTGTTCCTGTGTTGGATAATTTCAAACATATCCATAAGTAGACCATGAACCAGCAGACCCCATGAACCTGTCATCCATCCTCGGCAGATACCCACTCACAGCCAGTCCTGTTCCATCTCTACACTACCCCTCACTCCCTGCTTCCCTGTACTCAATTACTTTCAAACAAATCCCGGTTATATCATTTCATCCATATTTGTCTCTCTCTCCCTCTCCCTCTCTCTCCCGCCCCCCTCTCGACGGTCTCACTCTGTCACCCAGGTTGGAGTGCAGTAGCATGGTCATTTACGGTCTTGATCTCCCAGGCTCAAGCTATCCTCCTGCCTCAGTCTCCTGAATAGCTGGGCCTGCAGTCACACGCCACCATGCCTGGCTAATTTTTTTTTTTATTTTTAGTGGAAATGAGGTTTTGCCGTGTTGTCCAAGTTGGTCTTGAATTCCTGAGCTCAAGCAATCCTCCCACTCCGACCTCCCAAAGGACTGGGATTACAGGTGTGAGTCACCATGCCTGACCTGTATCTCTTTTTTAACAAGACTACAATATCATTATCAGACCCCTAAAAATTATAAACTCATGGAATCATCAAATATTGGGTTCGTATTCAGAATTCCCTAATACATGGATTATTTTTATTTATTTCAATTTTGATTTTTGTAGAGGCAGGTTCTTGCTTTGTTGCCCAGGCTGGTCTCAAACTCCTGGGCCTAAGTGATCCTCCACCTTGGCCTCCCAAAGTGCTGGGATTACAGGTGTGAGCTGTCATACCCAGCCTGATACATGGGGTTTTTGATAGTTGGTTTGTTTAAATCCAGATGCCAACATGGCGTTCACATTACATGAATTGATATGTCTCTAAAGTCTCTTTACCTGTATGTTCCTCTTCTAACCTGTTTTTTTCCTTCCTTGCAATTTTGGTTGAAGAAACTGAGTCATGTTTCCTGTAGAATCCCTGCAGTCTGGATTTGGATGTTCTGATGATTATAGCCCCACAGGGTTGTATAACATGTTCTTCTTTCCCCCTGTGTTTTCTGTGAACTGATAGTTACATCTAGACACTTGATCTGATTTAGGAGCAGTTTTACTTTTTCTCCATGGCCTCTTCATATGTGTTAGTCAGTGTGTCTGATCAGGAGATACATGATGTCTTACTGATGCTTTTGTGATGTTGGTAACCATTATGATCATTGCCCACATCTCTCATTTTATTTGGAGCTGGCAAAGTGGTGATATTCTCATTCTCTTATTTCTTCACTTATTAGCTGGGTTACTCCTTATCAAGGGAAAGCTTTCCTCATTAAATATTTGTTTACCCTGTATACTGTAAAGGCTGGTTAAATGCTAGATCTTTCAGGTGGTGACATTTAGCCTGTGACCTGACTTGACCTTGAAGAAGGCAGGAACATAGCAGGCATAGGTCCTGGTTGGTACAAAGGCCTTGGGGCAGAAGGTAGGCCAGTGCAATTGGCATGTCCTAGGGAGGGCTGAGGTGAGTGGCATGTACCACGAGACCCACCTTTGTAAGCAGGGTCCTGAGTTTGGGGTTTCAGTGCTATGGGAAACCCTTGGAGGTATTAAACAGTGGCCTAACATGATGGATTTCCCTTGAAGTTGCATGGTATACAATGTGTTCCTCCCCACAGAGCATGTGGTCTCAGGGAGCAGAGGACACAAACAGTGAAACAGAAAATTCTACTTCTATCTATTCTTTTTTTTATTTTCCCCCAAGATGGAGTCCTTCTCTGTTGCCCAGGCTAGAGTACAGTGGCACGATCTTGACTCACTGCAGCCTTTGCCTCCTGGGTTCAAGCAATTCTCATGCCTCAGCCTCTCTGGTAGTTGGGATTACAAGCTCGTGCCACTACACCCGGCTAATTTTTGTATTTTTAGTAGAGGCGGGGTTTCACCATGTTGGCCAGGTTGGTCTTGAACTCCTGACCTTAAGTGATCCGCCTACCTCTGCCTCCCAAAGTGCTGGGATTACAGGCATGAGCCACCATGCCCAGCAAGTTCTGTCTATTCTTGTGCAAATTTTAAAAATATGTGGACCTTCTGGTTAGGCTTTCTGGTTCTTGCATCTTTGGCATCTTGGTAATTCCACATTTTCAGATAGAATTTCTCTCTGATGTATTTTTCCATTCCTGGACTCTGGTTTTCCAGGAAGCATTTGGGGCTTCCTTGGGGGTATTCGGTTGTTCTCTTGCTCTGGTAAGCTTGAAATTACCCAGGTGAAAAGATTCACTGGTGTCATGAAATGTGCATGTGAATGGGGAAACAGTGTCTTTTTCTAGACTCTGAGGAGTAACCTACCTCCCAGTGAGGGCTTGTCCTTGTGTCTGGGGCTACACCCGAAACAGGATGGCCGGCCAGCTTCAGAGTGGCTTCTCCAGCCTGGGGGTTGGGTTCACACTGCATTGTTACTGATGTGAGATTTTCCACCCAATGCTTACAGGGAGGATCTAACAACCTTTTATCTTTGTTAATATTCTTGACATAGAGATTTAAATATGCAAAATGAGGACATGCCATATGGCAGTGTGTGACAAGACAGCCCAGTGGCTGTAGGCGACAGTCGATACCAAGCACTTCCAGAAGGGTGATGTACACACAGCACAGAGGACACAGGTGTCTGCCAGGTGGATGGCAGATTAGGGAGTCATTTGGATGGGAGAGGGAAGGTGCGTGAGAAAAGCATCTGCTGGCCTGTTGCTGTTGGCCAGGTAAGAGAAGATGAAGAAAAGTGGTGGTAAGTGGTGTCTATAACTTGGGAAAACCCTGAGAGGCTGTAAAGTCAACTTTATGCACACAAAAAATAAATGCATGATTTTAACCGTCAGACCAGGGATGAATTTTTGAGAGCTGTCAGAGGAACAGCCAGGCTTGTACAAAGATCGAGAAAGGACGAACGACTGGGCGTTTAGCCGCCCCTGCCCTGAGGTGATGTGCTCCGTGAGCACGGTCCACAAGGTGGCAGCTCCACAGGGGACTTAAAAGTTTGTAAATTTTGGCTGGGCGTGGTGGCTCACTCCTGTAATCCTAGCACTTTGGGAGGCTGAGACGGATGGATCACTTAAAGTCAAGAGTTCAAGGCCAGCATGGCAACATGGTGAAACCCTATCTCTACTAAAAATACAAAATTTGCCGGGCGTGGTGATGCACACCTGTAGTCCCTGCTCCTCGGGAGGCTGAGGCAGGAGACTCACCTGAATCCAAGAGGCAGAGGTTGCAGTGAGCCGAGATCGTGCCATTGCGCTCCAGCCTGGGCAACAAGAGTGAGTGAGACTCTGTCTCAAAAAGTAAAACGTTTGTAAGTTTGGAAGGTGGTTTGGAGGGACACGTTTGATACTTGTTAAACACTGAAAGGAAAGAGGGGGGCAAGTGGGCAAGTTTTTAAGAATTGTTGACTGTGTGGATTTGGAGCTTCCTGGGGGAGAACAGAGCCGTTCCATTGAGGCCTGATAAAACAGGAAGCGGGTATCTGTGGCTCCATCCCAGAACCACCTCTGCAGGGCGACCAGCTGGAGGGGGCTCTGTGTTTTCCTTCCTGCTCTAAACAGAAGGCCGATCTTCTAGATGGGAATCTGGATCTGTTAAAATATAATCGGTGACAAGACCAGCATTATTTATTTAAGCTGAGGGAGTGTTGTACTTCCCAGCCGGGCTAGGAGCTACAAACGTCCACCACGTCGAGGGGCATGGAAATAAGAACTCACCACCCCCTGAGAGATGCCCGCATCATGTCCTTATAAGCTTCTCTTCTCCTTGTTTTCATTGTTATTTATCCTCCATTTCTGTAAACTAGCCTGTCTTATGGCCTGGGGGCTTCTGTCGTGACACCTTGGAGCGGAGTCCTGTTTCTGTAAACTCTCCTGATGTCAGAGATTTGAAAACGGAGTGGCCTGATTGTGTTCTTAAGGCCATTACCAGAAGTGACCACAACCCAACTGTTCATTTCCTCTAACCCATGCCCTGCCGCATTCTCCCCTCACTGGGCAACTCCTTGTAGACTAAAGGATGGGCTCAGTAAAGCTCATTTCTGCTGTGAATTTTTCTTGCACTCCAGTGGGGACAATGAGTTTTAGCCTGTGGTTTCTTCTGTTGTAATTTATATGAAGTTAAAGCTATATTTCAAATCCCTAAACGTGTTTATCTCCCTCTATGGGAGACAGAAAAAAGTGGGGCCTTGTAAGTGGACCTCACATGTCCAAGTTGGGAATCTCTTCTAGACTTCCAGAGATTTTAAGAGAACTGTAAAAGAGGAGTTGGGAGAAGGCTGAGGTGGGATTTTGTCTCTTGCCCCCTTGCGGCCTGTCTGGGATGATAATGGTTGTCATGGAAATCCAGACCCACAGACAACCCTTTGCCCCATTTCCACCCACAAAGAATGGAATCCAGAGAACTTTCTTGCCTTTTGGACATGAAGAGAATGGCTGAGTTGGTGGCAGGGGAAAGAAGGAGGACCGGCCCAACAGTTTGTTTATGTGGGCCGGCTATTTCTGGAGAGCGCCATCTCTTCGGCAGAAATGCCCTTCCGTGGGTTGCTTTAAAAGAAGAAAAACAAAGATGAAAGTTCCCATTGCTTTCTGGAAGCATCAAGCTGTGACCTGGTTGGAGGAGTCCAGTCCACGTGGGGAGGGCTTTCGGAGGCACAGAAGCCAGAGGGCAGAGGGTGGGGAGGGAGCCTGGGAATACCCCGTGCTGGCTAGTCCAGCCTGGCTATCAGCTTGGGGGACTCAGGATCTGATTGTGAGAAGCAGACAGAAAGCAAAGTTGAGCTGGGCACAGCTTTCTAGATGAGCTGTCTGAAGCTGCTGTGTTTGGTTTGGCCTGAAGCTGAGCAGGAGGCCCGGCTGGCTTTCCAGAAGGGAGGCCAGCCCCACCCCGCTGCAGGGCCTGGGGCTCTGCCCTCCGTGTCGCCCAGGTTGCGGCAGCTCCTGCATAAATGGGGCAGCCAGGTCCACATCTCTTCCTCCCTCTGCACAAATTGGAAACGACTAACCTTGCCATATTTAGTGCAGCACTCACGGCTGCTCGCCTCCAAGGGGTAATCATGCAGGCATAAATTCGGAAAGTTGCTAAGCTATGAGCAGTCTTACGAGCATTAAAAGTGTCCTCTTTGCCAGAAAGGTCATTCATAACTTGGCTACCCTGCTGATGTACAGCCAGTGATATTGATTGATTAATGTATAAAAGCACCAGATCCATTTGCTTCTATGAAAGAGAATAAAGTGCAGTCAACTCTCTCTTTATTTTCACCTCATCCTTTTGTTTGAAGGACATTTTTCCCCCCTCTTTTTGTTTTGCCGGCTATGTTTAAGGGGGTTACAAAAAGCCAGTTTCTGCCAAGTAATGTGTTCACAAAGGGAACACTGATTCACATCAGTGTCGCTTGAATTACCCTTAAAGGTTTGCCAGGGAGTTGCTCTTATATTAACCTTCTGTTCATGAAGGAAGAAATAAATAAATAAGTCATAAAGTCAGCCTCGTTGCTTTGGCTTTCATTTTGGGCTTGATCTAAAATAATTTCTTCTACGGCTGCTTGTGGCGAAAGGTGTTGACCAGAAAGGCCCTTGTTAGTTTTTAGGGTATGGGATGGGGGCACCAAGGGAAGCAAGCTGCCCCCCCCCCCCCCCCACCACCAGAGCCCCCCGTCCCACCGCACCAGATCAGGGAAGAGAACATTGAATATACTTCCAGCGCAGAGATTAGCTCTGATTGGCTGCCCTGCCTTTCAGACTGAGGAGCTGCCAGCCCTACGCTGTCAGGTGTTGGAAACGGCAAGAAAACCCTGCCTTTGTCTGAAAGATGAAGGATTTTGGTGGGGAAGGCAACTTTGCTTTTTAGCACCAGTGCCACGAATTATCCAACCTTCAGAGTCATCCTTAAATTTCCCAGTTCTTTGCAAACTTAGCAGGGCTGCAGCCTGAAGTTGGGAAAAAAGAACTCGGCTTTTGTTAACTTCGAATTAAGTTTGTTAGTGTTTTGTGTTGTGTTGTTTGTCAGTTACAGAGATAGGATCTTGCTCTGTCACCCAGGCTGGAGTGTATGGCCATGATCGTGGCTCACTACAGCCTCATACTCCTAGGCTCAAGCTATCCTTCCATCTCAGCCTTCATAGTAGCTGGGACTACGGGCATGTGCCACCATACCTGGCTAATACTTTTATTTTTTGTTGAGATGAAGTCTCGCTATGTTGCACAGGCTGGTCTCAAACTCCTGGGCTCAAGTGATGCTCCTGCCTCAGCCTCCCAAAGGGCGGGAGTACAGGCATGAGCCACCATACTCAGCTTAGTCTTTATTTTTTATTTTTCTGTTATCTCTGTAGGTGGAGGAACTTCCTGTCCTTGTGAAACCCGAATGGGGCTGGTCCTCTATGAAAACTAACAGATACTGATTACCCTGTGATTTGGTTAGCCCAAGGTATTATACAGAATAGAGCATCTTGCCAACTAATTCGCTCTGGTGTTCAGGTTTTCTTTCAGTGACTTGATCAGAAATACCTAGGAAGATAGCCCCGTGCTAGGCAATGTATGAGGCCATTGGTCAGTATCAGCTGGCTGGCCATCTTAGATTCTTTATCATTTGACATGGCTCCTTTCAGAGTTGGAAGGATTCCAGACGGGTGGGAAGGCAGGGGAATGCGGAATTGTGGAAATATAAGGCTGCATTTAGCTCCTGTGGAGGTGCGATCTGAAGCATCACCTGCGGGTGTCAGTGTGGAGTCCTCCTTACCGGCTGTCCCGGGGCAGAATGGCCTTGCTTTTTAAGGTCTGTGTACTTTTAGTGGGTGCTGTGGAGTGAAAACTGATCAATCTTCCTGTCTGTATTTATAAGCCAGGCCCCACTCAGTTGACACAATCCATTTCACCAAGGGTGGAGATGGCCCAGGCTTTTCCTGCAACATGGTTTAGTAGAAGGTGTCCACCTTCTGCCTACAAAGCTGATGTGTATAGGGAAGAACTAATTTCACTTCTTTTTGCAGCTCTTGAGCATTGAGGTTGATGATTGCTGGGAGCCACAGAGGAGTTTTCCGTGTGCTAGGAAGATTAGACATCTCAGTCTCTCCTAGGAATCTAAGCCCTTGGACCTACACGTACCTCTGTCTGACCTGGGCAGCCGTCCCCAGGTGGTGTAAAAGCAGCAGGTGAAAAAGTAGATTGCTTTCTTCTCCTCGCAGAGGCAGTTTGGGATTTTGAAGGCATCTAAGCTCCTGCGAATCCCTCCTAGTTAAAAGAGGCACAGAGTAAGCTAGCTGCACCTGGCCTGTGCTTTGATAAACAGTTCTTCACTTGGGAGCACCGGAAGCCTCATGAGCCCCCCAGGTCTTGCATGACACTTTGAATAATCTCTTCTGTTCAGCCATGGGTAGTACAGTGTTACTGATGGCTTGTGGTCTGACCGCGTGTGTGCTCATTTTCAGTCTCATTGGCTTTTTCTTTGTTCTAGAACATGGCAGGGGAGTTGCAGACAGACAGGTACAGCGCCTAGCTTTACAGTTACATGCACGCTGTGTCATCAGTTTCTTTCCCTTCATAGCAGCCAGAGCTCTAAACGTTCATTGCTAAGCTAACCCCAAGGCGCTGGTGAAGTGTTGGACTATACAGGGAGCCAAACTAACTTTTATGTAATTGTTTAATTAAAACCTTGGTTTTCTAATTGCAGCCTAAACACAAGCGCCTTTTGTTAATGAAAGGCAGCCTCTGTGCTTGGTGTTCCCATACACGGCATTTCTTTCCCACTGTTTTCAACTTGAAAATCGACATTTAAGTTCCCACCATGGGGAAGGTGGCAGTTGGCGTTTCTTGCCATTGGGGGAGATGTTCCACAATCCCTTTTGTCAGTTCTTGTCAGCAACTTATCTAGGCTGCAGTTGCCTTTCGGATTTCCTATTGCAATGAGTCAAATTTGTAAGCTGCTTCACCTGCTGGAATAATCGGAAAGCCAGAGAAGAACCCCTGCATTTCTCTGGCGTGAGCATTATTTTCCATATTCCTGGTGCAGGATATTGAAATAGATATATTTTAATGTTTGCTTTTTAAGGGGGAAAGCTTCTCTTCATTTCCAGATGAATCTTGGAACCTTTCTTTCCCTCCTCCCTCTGCTGAGGTGATAGGAGCTGGCTCAGAGGATATACTGAGAATGAATCCATTTTCGTTCCTCTGTCTCTGCAGAATAAATTAGAATTTGCCTGATTTAATAAAATGGCTTCATCTCCCTGCCATCTTTTCCATCTCCAGAGTATTTCTTCCTTAGTGGCCTGCCCTTCTATAATGGATCTCAGCTCCGTATCTCCTTATTACAGACTGGTGGTTTCGTATGTAATGCATTCACTCATGCTCTCACGCATACACTGTTTCACACGCGTGCACGCACTCCAGCATTGGGGGATCCTGATGGCTGAAGGTGTGGAAGTTTGTCACCAGATCTCATTTTCCCCATTGTCAGGCATGATGGTTATAATTGATGAGGTTAGTGCAATTTGCCATCTATCTGCCATTAACCCCAGCCTCGTGGAGTTGATGTGACCACAATGTAGAATATATTTTGGGAGAAGAGGGAGAGGTTGAAGATGGGGAATTGCAGTATAAATCTTCTCAATCTGCCCCAGCCCTCTCTCTGTTTAATTGGAACATATTTATCTCTGTGTACAGTACAGTATCTTGCTATCTCCCCATTGCCCTCAGATGGACTGATAGGAGTCTGTTGTTTGAATTTGGAATGGTTTTCCATTTGATCCCCTCTCGCCCCGCCCGCCAATTTGTGTTTTAATTTCTATTTCCTAGGTTGATTTTTTTTTTTCTTTCCATTTTGACACTAATTATGCCAGCCGCATTGGGAGTGCGCGCTGCTGGGAGGTACCCAGCTAAGTGTTAAGAAGGGTTTTAAAAACAGGCTGAACTCCCTCTTAATGAGGCTCAATTGGGCTCTCCTCCGGGTGGTTTTGTTTTGCTGATCTGTCAGTTTTTCAAGGATTTAATTGCACTTTTTTCATATTAGTCTTTGAAATTGGCCTATCCAGTCTTACTATAAAATACTTTTTTTTTTTTTTAAAGCAAAAAGTTCGTGGTTTGTCACTCCCCCCCTATTGTTAGGGAATTTTTACTTTTCGCTGTCATTTCTCCAGGACCGTCTTCTGCCAGTCATTCTTGGGACCCAGAAATAGTGAAGAGCCAGAATGGGAGTGGCAGGGAGGGCCTTAGAGCCCGGATTTGTAGGCCTCCGAGGCAGCGTCCCCGTTCTTTAAGTCTTCCCTCTTTAGCCTTCAGTAATGCAGCTTGGTTTATATCTCCTCTTCCAGATTTGCTCTTGGCCAAGGGCAGGGAGAGACTCGCACACAACCGCCATTTCTTTCCATGTAGAAGTGACAGATTCCATAAAGTGGTGCCAGGCCAGCTCACCAGTATCTCGAGTCTTCAAACATGGGAGGCAAAGAAAAGGAAAAGTCCAAAAGCTAGAAGGCAGAAGTTAGCAGGCAGGGGAGGGAGAGAAGCAAGGCCGTATCCTTTATGCTATTATCTTTATGGCATAGAAAACGTGCTTAGAGCAATCAGCATGAAATTCTTAATTGCTTCGCTTACTTCTGCTCCCCTCATGGGACAGATTGTGCAAATGCTGGAGCTGCCAGGACCCTCATGTTAGCACACTGTCCCTGCTGCATACACTATTTTTAACTAGTGCTTTGTTTTGCAAAGATGCACAAAGCTTTTTCTTTTCTGTTCTTTTCTTTTTTTTTTTTCCTTCTCAAGGATGCTAATAAACAGCAGAGGCAATAAAGAGCTGTTCCAGCCACCTTGACAGCAGCTACACTTTATTAGGCTATGCACCTAGCTCTCTCCCCCTGCCGCTCAGCCTTCTGCTTCCTCTCTTTGGATTTCTTCATTCTCTCCCTTTCAGCATGAGTTTTGGCTTAAAAAAAAAAAAATTATGTGACCAAACCAACTTCCCTTTCTCCCTTCACCACCCTCCTGAATCTGATTTGCATCCTTCTACTGCCCTCTCTCCCAGTGCCTACCTTCCTCTTTGAGATTTCCAGTCTCCTCTCATGAGAATGTAAAATCCAAGAACCAGATCTCAGAGATTTCAAAATAAAATAAAAGTAAACTCTGCTTAAAAAACACTTTAGCAGGAAAGCCAGGCTAATTGTAAATCAATGGGTCTTAAAATGCAGCATCGATCTCCAGTTAGAAGTTTGAAGGGGAAAGCAGTAATTACTGCACCAGAAGGTAGTTTTTCCTCTTAGTAAGTTCTGGGCAGAAAGAAGGCTCATTAGGGCAGCACTTCAGAATCTGAGTAATTAGTTTAAAAAGTACTTTTGTGGTGTTATTCCCTTGGCTAGAAATTATAGGAGTCCTCACAGATTTATAGCTCAATTCTGATAAGATTTGATTTCTTACTGTGTTTGGTGGTGGAAGAACCTTGATCATAATCACCCAGGTGAAGATTCAGGAAAGCCTGGATCAGACAGTTTTTTTAGAGTGGGTGCGGTTTAGTTCTTTAATGATTCCTGCTATTCGTAGTATTGAAGGTGTCCAACTTAGAACCTTAGCATGATGGCCCCGTTAGACCACCCAAGGTCAACCTTGTCATCCCTCAGGTGAGCAAACAGAGTCAAAGAGGTGGTTTTCTTGCCCAAGTACATGCTGATGTGATGGGTCAGTGAGAAAGCTCTAGACATAACACAGCCATCTTATGTTACCTACAGTGGATCTACCGGAGGGTAAGTTCCATGAGGGCAGGAATGTGACTCACTTGTCCAGTTGGATCCACAATGACTGGAACCTAGGAGGCGTGAACTGATAGGTTTAACTGATGACTTCGTGAGCAAATAAATGAATAGAGGACTCTTCCGTTCCAAAGAGAGAGCTTCTAAGCACTTGTCTTTGGAGGAGAAAACTACCATGGGGAACATTCTGTCTGGTTAGATGATCAAAAGCAAGGACAACTGCCCTGTGAGTGTTCAGCATTGCAGAGAACAGAAGTAGCCCCTCTCCCTCTTTTTTTACAGGAAACTTTTTATAAAAGGAACTTGGTTTTGCTTCTATGAGGAGTCATCGAGATCTTTCTCTTCCCTCATTTTTCACTTAAAAAAAAATAGACAACATAAGCAATACTTTTAAGTCATCCATCATTGCACAGCTGTCTCCATTTTGGGACATTATCTTTTTTGTGCCTGGGTAGTATTAATAGCCAGTCAAATGTATGTGAGAGTGTTTTGTCGACTTAAGAGCTGTGAAGTTCTTAAATTCTTCCTAGAAAGTTTCAGTTATCCGTGCTGTTTCTCAAAGGAGGCTCTCTGAAGAGTGCACTCCACTTTTAATCTAGAAATAGACATCAGATAAAGCGGTGGTTTGTAAAATTTTATTAGTGGAGCCCTCTTTTAGAAAAAAAAAATGAAAACTAATTTGGACCCAGTATATAAACAATGTTTCAAAAGGCTTGAAAACGATATTTTAGGAGTTCAGATTTTAAACATTTACTTATTAAGTTAAAAAATTAGAACAAAACAGAGTTGATCAATAGATCAAAATTAAGAATTGTGGAAGGTAGTTAAATAGTATCAACTAAGCTTCTGTTTTGTTTCTATATTTCATTTAAGTCCATTTCTATATAATCCTCTTTCAAATAGAAATAGTTCCAAACAGGACTGGTTTTAATAGCCTGCCGTGTGATCCCAGAAGAGTCTTCCATTAAGTGAGAATGGCAGAAGTTTTATGCTGAAGTCTACGCAAAAACTGTTTAACTTGGCTGCATAACTAGTTCACCTAGCCGCCAGTGTGTGAAATTTTGGCATATACCACATTTGAGCATGCCTTATTATTACAGCAGCATTCGAAATGAAATTGAGGTCATGTGCAGTGGCTCACACCTGTAATCCCAACACTTTGGGAGGCTGGGGTGGGTGGATCACTTGGGGTCAGGAATTTGAGACCAGCCTGGCCAACATGGTGAAACCCCGTCTCTACTAAAAATACAAAAATTAGCCGTGGTGGCAGGGTCCTGTAATCCCAGCTACTCGGGAGGCTGAGGCAGGACAATCTCTTGAACCCGGGAGGCGGAGGTTGCAGTGAGCCGAGCCTGCACCACTGCATTCCAGCCAGGGCGACAGAGTGAGACTCCATCTTAACAACAACAACAACAACAACAAAAGTGAAATTGGAATCAAAATGTGCAGAACCCTTGTGGTTCCCCAGAGAGGAATTTAGACACCATTGTATTAATACTATAGGAACTCTATTCAGAAGTACACTGGGATTTTTGCCATTGGAAGAACCCAGGAGTACTCTCTCTGGAAGAATCGCTGTGGTGTTGAGTGGCTGATGAAGAGCCCCTCGTCGGGGTATCTCCCTGTCACCCACATTGGGTGACCTTTGCACATAATGTGCAACCCTGTTTCATGTAAAGTCGCTTCGTGGGTTGCAGAGTTCTTGGCCTCCCCTTGGAGGCCTTTTGTCCCTCTTCTTCCTGGTATCTGTTGGTCCTCACCCTGAGAGTGTGACACCTGGCTGGGGCATCTCTCTCTGGTCCCTGCCCTGTCTGCTTAAGACTCTCCTCTCCTCCGTACTGTGAACGTGGAAGTGATGACGTTCCATGTGGAAAAAAATGGCACTTTCTATTTATAAGTGAAAGGAAATATTTCTGCTGTTTATCCTAGAAACCCCGAGCCATGCTTTCAGACGCTGAGAATTATGTCCCTGCATTGCAGCCTCAGTCAGGCTCCTGGGCCCTGTCACCACTTGGCCCAAAGCTACTTTCTCCCCCCCAACCCCATCTGCTTCCCACCAGTTTTCATTGCTTGCACCCCCTCTCCTTGAGTCAAATGTTCCTGCTTGCAAAGTTTATTAATAGCTCTAGCATCACTGAGTAGTGATTTTTCTTCCTTTTTTATTTTTATTTTTATTTTTTTTGTAATCTTAGGCTTTTAGAAACAAATGTGGAATAATATTTCAAGCTGCTCCCATCTGGGGCAAACTCCAGTCAATCTTCTGAGCCCAAAGCACGTCTTAGGGGGAGGTGTCCTCCATGTTGCTTCCCAAACCTGTGGGCCTGGCCGAGCTGGGCCTCTTTGCTCTGGTGTTAATGCCCTGGTGATCACTGGTCATCAGTAGTCCCGCTCTACCATGGTCCATGGTTCTGTGGATCCACCCTACGTCCCCAGTTCCTTGAGCCTCCTCTAAAACAATGTCCCTAAAAACTTCTCGCTGCCCAGAGAAATTTTTTGCCCAACTTCGACTCTACAGTGATATAAGTCCTGTTGAAATGATTGTCTGTATTTCAGCACACATAAAAATGGCACTTCTGTGCACAGATTTACTGCACACTTGGTAGTGGCAGTGGGATGGTCGTTCCTCCTGTGATAAGTCCTTTTCCACACTGAAGCGTGGGAGTGAAGATGGGCGGGTGATGTTTCCATGTGGGACCTGCGGTCTGAAGTGCTAAGTGAGGTAGACGCTGGTGGGTGTGACTTTGTGGGTGTGACTTTGTGGGTGTGACAGCAGGTGTGACTGTGGCTTGGGGAGGCCGGGGTCAGGAAGGCTTCTCCAGGGCGGGCAGAAGGCTGATGATGGCTGTGGCTTGTGTTTTCAGGCTGGTCCCGTCTGGAGTGTTGTCCAGAGTCCAGTCTGGGGCCTGAACCATTTCTGTCAGTGCCTAACCTAAAAACATCTGATTTCTCTAATCCTCTTGTTTGCTCTGACAGACCCCCAGACTGCTCCCACCTTTTCCTTCAGCTTATGTCCCCTGACACAGCTTAGCCCTTCTATCATCGCTGGAACAGGGAAAGGTGATTTTCAGGTGGAAGGGTAGGTGTGATTTTTTTTTTGATAGGTGAACTCCAAGTGGCAGAGAGCCCACCTGGAGGTCAGCTGAGAGCTGGAGCTCTAAGTAAAGGCATGCTTGACAGGGCTCTGTCTCCTACCCTCGAACAACCAGGGAAGCGAATGGCAGCCGCTGGCCAGGAATTGATTGCATTAATTGATATGCCAATAAGAGCGCTTGTTACATCCGCCATTGGTTAGGAGGCCAGCTAACAAGTCCACTGATCAATGGCACCAATAAAGATTTCATCCATTAATGAGGAACGTGGTAATTAATGTTATCCATAAACCTGTTAGCCTGGCTAGGTAATGAGCTGGTTAGTACCATGAGTGGCAGTGTCGAAAGTGGGCAGGGCATGGGTTGGGACTTAGGCAGGATCGTGGGTACCATCTTGGCAGGATCGTGGGCCTCATCTTCAGGCAGATTTATTCCAAATATAAGCACATTTCAAGCCCCTGGCAAAGAGAGAAGGCAGGCTGAGACTGCTGGGCCCCAGGCTGGAGTATGGCTGAGCCCTGCTTTTGTCCCGTACCTGCTGGGAGGAGACCAAGCCACGTTTTTCTCTTCCAGCTCCTCTGGCTGCAGAGCTTTCCCACGCAAGTCTCTCAGGGGCTGTTAGGGGCGTAAATGGAATGACTGAGTTCCCGGGTCATTCCAGTCCCAGCTGGGCACACTGTCCCCAGGGACACTCTCCATCAGTGGCTCACACGCACTGCCCTGTGCTCCTGGAGGGCGGGCGTTGGCCTCTTCTGGGAACCAAGAGTGAGTGGTAAAGTAATTAACATCCCCCACCCCCGGGCTTCATTAGGAAGAAAAATTTTGCTAGACGAAAGAAAGAAGGAGAAACAGATGATTTGAAGCTGTGCCTTTTTCCTTCCCCCCTGGTTTTTTGAAATGACATCAGTGGGTTGTTTGCCAAGCATAACCTGGCAGCCCGGCGGCTCTGCCTGCCTGCCTGAGATTTCTGGGGACCGTGCAGCTCGCCAGCTCCAGCCGTGGCAGCGTGCCAAGGTGACGTTCCGTGACTAAGCAGAAACGAGGGAAAGGGAAAGAGGGAGGAAGAAGGTATGTGTGGTTGGGGAGCTGGGGGAGAGAGTGGTCCTGGGTCTGGGCGTGGCATGGGGAGATGAGGAGGCATGTCTGGGGGCATCTGATCAGGAGGGCACGCAAGAGGGGCAGGCACTGGCAGGCCAGGAAGTGTTCCAGTGGCACAGGAGATGGGGGCGGGGGGGGGGGCACAGAGTGATGGCCGCAGACCCAGCCTGGGAGGCCGCTGAAGGGGTCTGAGTTAGGAGGGAACCAAATGAGCCACAGCGAAGGTGACAGTCCAGAGGGCCTGAAACTGTTGAGGAGGAGGCTTAGGAAGCTTTTATCAGCATCAGGCCCGATACTCCACAGTGGAGTTTCCTTTGCATTGTTAGGTATTGACCCTCAGAGACCCCTTGTGGATTCCCTAATTGAAAATTAATACTAGATCAATGCCATGGGCAATTTGCATATTGATCATAAACAACTTTGAAGGCACCGAGTGTGCGGCAGATCAATAGGGCTCCTGAATAGGCTGCAGAGGGAGCACCTCCCAGTACAGTGCGCTCAGAGAAAGGTTAATGATTTGGGAAGTTCCTAACTGCTTAGTGCAGGGAACAGCCCCCATGCCACACAGCATCCCCAAGAGCAATTAGTGCCAGGCCTCAGTGCCTGCCCTCCATTCCCCCTCAGCACCCCCATCCCCAGGAGCGGAGGGAGGGCCACCGTGCTGGTGTGAGGCAAGGGGCTGGCGACCTGTGTTTTTGCAGTTGCCTTTTTTGGTGATGGATGAAGTCTTGGGGCAGTTTATTCTGGGAAGCCTACTGGAAAAGGCAGCAGCCAAGTTCAGGCTCCAATCATTGTCCTGGCCCCTTCCCCAAAACACAGTTCTCCTGATGCTGTGAATGGAATGAGATGGAGGAGGGGAGGAGCCTGGCTCCACCCAGCCTCCTCCCCCTCGGGCTTCTGATCAATGTGGAACCTACATTAACGTTTGCTTTAAGCTGTGATGGGTTTGGCCCTGGTTTGCTTCCTGTTCCATTCAGCTCTCATCCTTGAGCTTTTACCTCTTCACCCATCGTTTACTCTCCCCTGCTTTGTGCCTGCTTGTTTTTGCTCTGGCTTTAGGCCTTGCCTTTTGGGCTTTCCCTGTTGGGTCCCCAGCAAGCCTGGAGCTCCTCTGGGGGGATTCCCTTTACCTGCCACCCCTCCCCTTCTTTATCCTGGCCTCCATCCATCCCCTCTTTTCCCTTGGCTGTGGAAGCTGTGTGTGGATCAGCTGCCCTGGGGGTGCTCCGGGCTCACTTCTTAACGTTCAGCAGCAAAACCTGGAACGCTCGGGGGCCTGACCACTGAGTTTCTTGGAGCTCCCAGGGTACCAAGAGATGGTGGTCCTAGGATCAGGGCCAGATGCAGCCTGCAGAACTAATACTGCCTGCCTGTACCTAGCTGCGTTGCTTCAGCCCAGAGACAGTGCAGGGTGGTGGCGCCAGCAGCAGAGAGGTCTGCGTGTCACTAGGGGGAGACACCTCTTAGATAGTGCTGAGTTGAGCAGACTTTCTTCCACAACAGCCAGTTTGAGAAAAATAAACCCCCCTTCATCCTCAACACCAAATTCATCTTGTACGAGGAAGCGCTAACTTAAAATAGCCCTGCTGAGGTCACGTAGTTTTCTATGGCTTTTAAATTTACGAAGTCCACTGAAATACATTTATGTGCAGGGACAATGCATTTCCATAGAAGGGACATGCAGAACAGTCAGTAACTAATTTCTGCGTTTGCACCACAGCCATTCTGAGCCTTGAGTGCTTCACCCCAGTCTTGGTGCTGCCCTGTCCTCTTCTCAAGAAGAGGCTTCGGAGCACAATGGTCAGATGGGTCCTTTGGTTTATGGGTGTCCAGACTGTCCAAGTGCTGCAGCACGGCCCGTGGCAAAGGACAGCCTTTGGTCTCCTTTCCCTCTTTGTGTTTCTTCACTGTGAGGCCAGCTCTGTCCCCACCCCTGCCAGCCCCCAGCCCCCAGTAAACGGAAAGGTTCAAAGAGATTTTATCTATCTGCAGCCACATCTCTATCTGCACTTACATAGTGACCATGCATGTTTAGGGAAAGACAGGAGTCTTTCCACTGGACATCCCTACCAGGACCACCGGCTAAAGCTGTGCAAGTTGCCCCCCACACAAACAGCTCTCTGCTAAGGGGGACACATAAGGACTGCAGTCCATCCCAGACGCTGCCTTACCCAGCAGAGCGAGTGGCAGGTCCCAGGACCATCTGTGCCCAGAGGAAGGGGTGCTGGAGGAGCACCTTGTTCTGACTTTCACAAAGGTACCGTTTGTGTTCACCGTGCCCATGGCTCTGCAGTGGGTGGCAAGGCCTGCAGGATGCTGCCCAAGACCTCTCTGAGCTTATCCCCTGCCTTGTCCCTTCTCTTCCTGCTTAGTGCTCAGCACTTCTCCAGCAGGCCAGCCCTCCTGCTGTGCCCTGGGCCTTTGCACGTACCATGCCTCTGCCGTGTGAGCCTCCTGTGGCTCCCATTCTTACTTCTTTCAGGTCTGTGTGCAAATGCCACCCTCCCTGAGATTCCCACGTTAAGGAACTCCCTGGAATCCTTTTTCTACTTTATCGTTGTCCCTTAGCAGCCCCTAACTTAGAATATGCTCACTTACTGAGCTTCTCACTGTGTGTTACCCCCCCCCCACCTCCTGCCCCTGCCCCATGAGAGCAGGGGCTTTCCTGTTGTGTTCACAGCTGTGGCGTCGGTGCCTGGAGTAGGTGCCCCATGGTTGTGTGATGGGGGGTGGGTGGATGGACAGACAGCACAAGCAGAAGTGTGTGTTCTCCTGTGAAGGCCACCATGGTGCCTCTAGAGGTAGCCATTAAACGTGTGGTCCTTGGCATCAGCTGTCACCTCCTAGCTATGTGACATTCACCAGTAATTTAACCTCTCTGAGCCTCATCTGGGAAATGAGAGTCCTAATACTATCTACTTCAGTTGAGTGATGATTGTGTTGCTATTGTTAGATACTTGCTAATGACTTAAGCCAATGGAGGCTTTCTGGGCGCGTGGTATTGGTTTTCATGATCAGGCTCTTTGTGGTGAAGGGGTCTACACAGGCAGGAGAAGAGAAAAGTCATCAGTGTTTTGTACTGATTGGTTCGGTCACAAATCCTTTGCAATCAGAGCATTTGGGATTGGGTCAAAGAAGATGGCAGCTGGAGCACAGGCTCCTGGAGCAGGATGGGGGTGCCGTGACACAGAGCATAGGAGCACATGGCATGGGGGAGTGATGTGGGTTGGGGGTGAAGAACCCACGCAGGCTTGGTTCAGGGCTGGGCGTGGCTGCAGCCCTGCCAGCCCAGCGGGCAGGTGCTGGGATGTCCCTGTGCATGTGATTACTTCATTATGGAGCCTTTCATTGACTTGGCTGCACTGTGCTGATGAACTGAGACTGGGGACAAGAGCACATAATTGAGGGAAATAAATTCCCATCACAGGCCGGGCTGCAGCCAGGAGCGTGCGTCCTCTAGGCGTGTGTGTGGTGGCAGGGGGAGGGGATTCCAGTATTTTCTCAGGTGCATCTCCCCTTCTTTCCTTCCCTTCCAAACCTTCACAAGCACTGGGCGCAGGGGGAGGAAGGAGTGTGCTGCATCTCCCCAGTCCTGCCTCTGTTTCCCCTGCTTGGAGCTGCTTTTCCAGAAGCAGGCCTCTGGTGTCCTCACCTTGCCCTCTTTTCAACCACGCGGAGGAGTGGGAACCTGCCGGGGCCTCCCTCGTTCCCCTCATGCACCCGTTCATTCTCTCATTCATTCCGTTACCCTTTGTTTGTTCACCTTCAGTTCTGTCTGTGTTCTCGGCTTAGATATCTATGAAGACGGAAGGGGAGCAATGTTACTGCCAGTCTTAATTGAAATAGTGTTTCATTCATCTGGGAAATGAGGCAGGGGAGGGGGCGGGGCAGGGTTTTCAGGGCAGTCTACTTGCCTCTGATTGGACACAGAACCAGGCCTGAAGATACCAATGCCACAAATGCATAGCAAGATCTTAAGAATTTAGGAACCAGAGTCATTTGCATCAAACTAAACCAAAAACCACACAACCAGCCAGCCACATGGTTTAACCACCACAAAGCCAATGTCCTGCTGCAATGCATTTTCTAAAAACTGGGATATCAGCTGCTCGGGTCACCAGAGCATCTGAGGTCAGTCATTATTATTAATCAGTTGTTTACAGCAAAGAGACACACCCCCCCCCATCACCCCCAACTCCCAGTGTGTTTTGGGCCTTAAAAAACATTTCCTGGAATGTGAAGTCTGTGTGCTGTGTGCTGGGGGTGCATGTAATGGTTGGGCGAGGGAGGCAGGTTGCCTCAGTTACAAAGAAGCATGGGCGGTGTGAAGGCAGAGTAGAAAAGAAATGGAGAGCCCTCACTTGACACCCTCTGACCTCAGCCAGTGGAGCTGAATGCTGGAGAGTCAGGACTGAAATTGCAGTCACTTTAGATTATTTGGAGCGAGGAGAGGCAGGGAAAAAAGGGTCTGTTGACTACAGGAAGCTGAATTCTTCCTCTGCTGAAAAGCTTATTAGTGGAAGGGGAAAAAGCAATTACTTGGCTTTTGCTAGTTCTCTGTGGCTGGGATTCGGGGCTGTGACAGCAACCCCGTCACCAGTGCCTTCGACCTCACCCTGATCCAGAATATCAGTGATGAGCTCTGCCCCAAGCCATTTGGGAGCAGTACTTCTGGGATTCCCCCCTTTCCAGAAAAGAGCATGGAGGGGAGGAGTAGGTGCGTGAGTGGGTGAGTGTGTGCAGATGTAGGAGAGGGGGAGAGAAAGCTGGGTCTTGTCCTGTCTTTAAATGTGATGCTTTTATTGGGGGCTTCATGTTGCCACTTGGCAGGAAGTTAACAGGGTACCAGGTGCCTGGAAACAGGATGGCTGGTTTTGTTTTGTGTATCGTGGGGTTTGCTTTGGTTTTGGTGAGTTCATTTTTTATCCTTGCTGTGCCATTTGTCTTAAAATGTATAGAAAAATTAGGCATTGCTTGGAACAACTATGGTACCATTATTAGAATCCACCTGCCTCAACATCACCACCTTGATTGAGGGAAGATTCCTGCAGAGCCAGCACCCAGGGAGCGGGGTGTGAGGCTGCACCACTCACACTGCCCTTGGCTTCTGTCTTGTTTGACTGTGTAAGCGTCTCCCAGAGCACGTCTTCCCTCCGCAGCTGATGGCCTTCATCTTCCTTTAGACACCCTCCTTCAGGCTTCCTCACTGTTTGGCTTTGGAACTCTATCCTGCTCTAATCCCTGGTCTCCTAGTCTGTAAAATTACGTTACTTGTGATCACCTCCCCCAGATACCTCAAAACACAGGTAGAACCTTCCAGTGACCAGGCTTTTGCGAACAGCCTTCATTCCTCCTTCCCAAATCTGCTGTCCTCATGTTTATGCTCTCTTTGTGTTTGAACTATTCTGCCTAGTTATCCTTTTTATATTTTCTAAAACACCTAAGAAATTTCTGCTTTTGCCATCCTAATTGTATCCAGCTAAATTTTACACAGCTAGATTTTTAATCCAACGTCCCTTCTATCTTTTCTTGCTTCTGTATCTCCATTCTTTAGGTTACCTGTCTTCAAGGCTGTTTTCTGTCTTAATTTCCATTCTCCTGGAATATCTCCTTTTCTTTTTAACCTTTCATCAAAGTTCTTTAGTAGTTGTGTCAACTCATAGGCCAACTCTTCTTAACAGAAATTGATCTTTTTTTTTTTTTTTAACCATAATATATATTTAATTTTAAGATACAGCCTTACCTGGGTTTGTTTTTTGAAAGTTTTCCTTGGTTTCCATCTAAATCACCTTCCTTCTCCTCTTCCTCCTCGTATTTGAAGATGTTGCTTGGCAAGTGAAGAATCACTTAACTTTATTCTTTCTAATCATGGGGTGGTCTCATCTTCAGTGTTGCATTGCCCTTTGGTTAGTTCACCTTCACACCTCTGGCTTCTTTTACCCTTCCTTGCTAAAATCTTGGCCTTACAAAATGAAGCAAAACCTTTCACTGGTTTCGAGTTTCCTTTCCTTATTCTCTCACTGTCCAGTTTCTATATTTCACTTGTGAGATGTTGCTGGCTGGGCGTGGTGACTCACACTTCTAATCCCAATACTTTGGGAGGCTGAGGCGGGAGGATTGCCTGAGCCCAGGACGCTGAGGCTGCAGTGAGCTAAGATGGTGCTACTGCACTCCAGCCTAGGCAACAGAGCAAGACCTTGTCTCAAAAAAAGAAACAACAACAACAACAACAAAAAGCCAAAAAAAAAAAAAAAACCAAGTTGCTCACTTACGAAAGTTTGGGGAAGTCTGAAGTAAGGATTTTTCTGTCAGCGGGTTTCTAGTACTTCCTCCAACTGCAGTGTGCACACGGAAGGATCTCGGCATCCCAGATTATTTCTTTAAAATGTAATTGTGTGCTACGAATTTCTGTAGATCCCTTATTTCTGTCTCAAGTACCAACTCTGTCACTAACCTGCACCTTCTGCCTGATCCCTGATAATTTTGTCATCTCATGGCAACGTTTTCTTTCTCTTTGGTTTCATGTATTTGTGGTTTTCGAATATTCCCCCCACTAAACAGGATGGAGTGTGAGTCTAGAAGTTAAATTACTTTTATTCAAGTGTTTGTCTTGATGACTATCGCTGTGTGTTTTGGGGCTTTGAGAGGTATTGCTGTATGCAATTGTGGAATGGAATGTATTGCTTTTCAAGGGTTGCTAGCCTGTTCTTAGGTTTGAGAAACACCTCACGGGAGGAAAAGCTAAATAGATAAACAGCGAGTCCTGAGGCTGAATCTACAGGGCAGTTTAGTAGCTGTGGGAGATTTGAGGAGCGCTGCTGTAGCTAAAATCATTGTGAAAGGGATGTGGGGGTGGCATTTTGTTAAACCCTAGCAAAAGACCATTTCATTGTATAGGATTCAAACTTTAAAAAAAAAGAGGCTTTGGATCCAACTACTGGCATTACTTTCTGAGTTTCTAAAAAGGAGGAGGAGGATCTAATATTCTTTCTCCCTTTGGACACAGAATAGCTGTACAAGGTGCCTATTAAAAATGACAACAAGTTAGCAGTTCCATCTGCTTTTCCAAAAACCCCATTAATGGAGGAAAGCTCTTGAACGCAAACCTCTGGACTTTTTCTGTACCTCAGCTTCCTGCTTCACTTTCTTTGCAGTTTCCCAGGAAATGTCAACTGAAACATGTTGCTTCTGTTGCCTATTTGTTTCAAACTGATGCATGCTTGGGGACTGGATGGTTTTTGGAGAGTGGCCCAGTTTTTGACTTTCCACGTGTAGATGCACCTTGAAATGTCTTGGATCTGGCTTCTGGCAGAGTTAGGTTCTTCTCCGCTGGCACCAGGGAATTTGTGGTAGGCACCCGAAGGCTCCCCAGGATGCTTGCAGTTTGTAAGGGTCTTTCCTTGGCCACTCCCGGTGTTCGTTCACACATGTTTCTAGCATTGCATTCTTCAATGTGCAACCTGTGCACATTCTTGAATGTGCATCCACATAGTGACCTTTGTGGATGCTTGGCACTGGCCAAGGGAGAGCAGATTTAGCTCGTGTTTTTCTGGGTGCAACACTGCCTGAAGTTGGCCTGATTTCTGTTCCCCAGATTTGGTTTGGAAAGTGTAAGCCTTTTGTTTGTGTTTTGTTTTTATGAATTAGCTTGTTTTACCAGCTGTGCATATTAGTGGCTTATGATCATGCAAAACGAAGCTCATTGACAGTCAGTTCCTGATTCTGCTGTCCACTGATGGGAGTAAACTCATATTTCTGCCTGAGTTCTGTGCTTCGCAAGGGTGAAGCTGTTTTCTGAATAGGTTAGAGATTCTTCAGACACTGTGGGCTTCAGAGTAAGGTGGCGAACAGGGAGTTCAAGTCCCTCATTTGTATCCTCATGTGACTCAGACCTCTGGAGTCATGGTTTTATTTTTCTCTGTTGTGTGCCATTTGTTTCGATGGTCAGATACAAAATGTTTACGTCTTTCTTTTTCTGTTTGCTTTTTTGCTTCTCTTTGCCCCAAATATTCCGTCATTCCCATTGGTATTGTCAAACTGTGTCTCCCCAGCATTGCAAATGCATGGCTGCCCCCCCAGCTCCCCTTCCCTGGCTGTCGTTCTTGTATAGATTGCATCCATCACCGGTGATGTTCCCGTTAGGAGAGCCATCCCACAAGGTTTCACTTATACCCATTAGGTTCTAATCACCATCATTTAGTATCAATTCTGGTACATCCTGTTCATTTCCCATACACCTTCATTTGTATATAGATCCTTAAGTACACTTACAGGCCCTCCTTGACTTTTTTTCATCTATATATTTCCAACATTTTCCAATTAAAAATAAATAAATAAGGAAACACAGATTTTTTTTTTTTTTTTTGCATTAAGAATAAGATCTCTCCCTGACAAGCCAAGTCAGTTTTGATTCAGAAGGAGATACCAGTCTTCTTTAATGGAAACTGTTAAATTTTTAAAATTTACTCTCTATCACTCATGTGTGTTTATCTGTCTTGTTTTCTTCCCTCCCAGCATGGAAACCTGGCAGTGTTTATTTCCGGCAGGTTGTTATTGAAAGACAGATGCTTGTAGGGACTGCTCAGCCTCACACCTGGAATGTTAAAAACCTTTCAGGCAGATCTGCTCTGTTGAAAAATGTCGCTTCCTACAGAGGAAGGGGACAGGAGGGAACTGGTACTCCATCAGGGAAACTCCCCTTCTTCATCCCCCCCACATTGTCATGAACCCCCGATTCTGACCATAAATCTAGACACCTTAGATGATGCCTCTGAATCCACAAAATGGTTAATTCTGATGAGCAGATACTCCATTGAGACTTTCCTCTTTCTGTAAACTCCAGCTTTTCTTTGACCTTTATCAAATTTTCTGTCTTTAAGACATTACTATTTCCTCTCTCACATCCTCCTCTCTTTCCCAGTAGCATACTGCATTGGAATCATTTTTCTTGACTACTTTGTTTTTAATGAGATGGGGGACACCCTTCTTGGTATCAAGGACCTTCTATTTTGCATGCCCCTTCTTTCTAGAACATTCCAGTTTGGTGTGAGGTTAAACTGTGTAAAATACTGTTTGAAAGAAAGGAGAAAAAGAGAAAGGAACTTGTCAAAATGCATTTGTTAGATCACGTTTTAAATGAAGTACAATTGAAGGTAGTTTTTGTCCAAAGAAAGGAAAAACCCCTGCAAATCCGCTGAGCTCCCAGAGAGCGCGCCTCCTTTGTCGTCGCCCTGACATTGAAGTGTAATTTTTCATGGTTATTTGGACTGGAAAATGGGGGAGGGAGAAGGGAGAGATGGGCCTGCAATTATTTCCCATAAATGACAACACAATCACATCACACTCTGCTACAGACATGCTCGGGGAATTTGCCTTTTTTACATTTCATGTGTGAAAGTAACAGCAACAATCATGGCTCTGTAGAAATCCGAGGGAACTAATCCCTGCTGAATTCCGTTTACTTCAGAGTGCTGGGACCTAGCTAGGTTTCTTACTTAGTGTGTATTCCGAGAGCGTTTCGGGGTTGGGTTTGTATTTTACAAACTGGAACTCACACCTTTCAGTTATTAAAAAAAAAAAAAAAAATCTTCCTGTGAATAGCCACCAGGCGAGTCTGCAACATATTTCGTTCCGTTGTGCTTTGTCGCCGCACATTTACTTTTATCCTTTCTGGATTTCTGCAGGGGGCAACCCAGGTGCTTTTGCTAAGAACACAGATAAATGGAACGTGTTGCAATACTGGCTCTAGGCGTTTCCTCCCTTTTTCTCCTCTCTTGACCCCCACCCACCCCCGTAATTCTAGTGTGGTTTTGACAAACTGTTCAAATGGCCAAGTGGTCTTGCCTGGGAGAGGAAAAATGGCAGGACCCGTCCCTCACCACACAACGGCAGCATTTTTCACTTCATGCTCTGGCATTCTGTGCTGTTCCCACAGGAGAGACAGCTCAAAGAGGGGAAATTTTCTCTGGGAGGCCTTAATAGGCCCTGGCCGCTTTGGACTCGTAACAGGCTCTCTCCTGTCAATGCTCAAGTTGGAGGTGAAGTTAAGTAAAAAGGCAAATGGAGAGGCTCCCCCAGGCTTGCGTTCTTGTTGAGCTGGACCACACTCTGCCCAGCAGGGGCGGAACACGCAGGCAGGCTGCAGCCTGGCCCTCCCTTCCCAGTCTGCCTCTTGCCACACAATCCCCATTTTTCTTGTTTCTGTAAACAGTGGTAAGATCTTCAAATATACAAAAGCATAAATGGTCTCTATTCTCCAATTAGTCATTTTTAATAATACCCAGAGTTGTTTTCAGAGTGTTGATTCTTACAGCCTGATGCCAAAAAACAGGGATGGTGGTTGTGGGGGACAGGAATGGGGGTCAGGGTGGGGGCGGTAAGGAGGCTGAATTCCTTCAGTGTGGGGTGTTCCTGCAGGGCCTCCCTGCTGCAACCCCACTGGAAGCTGGCAGCTCTCCACCACCTTTCAAGCTCTGTCCAGAAACTACAGGCACTGTGGCCCCAGGTGTATTTGGTAAACGAGCATCTAGTGGTAAAAAGAATTCTTGTGGTAAAATGATTATTTAAAAGATCCATGTGAAAAAGTGCGTGTAGGGCCAGGCATAGTGCATCACGTCTGTAATCCCAACACTTTGAGAGGCCAAGGCAAGAGGATCACTTAAGCCCAGGAGTTTGAGACCAGCCTGGGCAACACAGTGAGACCCCTATCTCTAGGATTTTTTTTTTTTTTTAAGCTGGGCGTGGTGAAGTGCACCTGTAGTTCTAGCTACTCAGGAGGTCAAGGCAGGAGGATCACTTGAGGCCAGGAGTTCAAGACCAGCCTGGGCAACGTAGTAAGACCCCATCCCTACTAAAAATACAAAAAGTATCCTGGCGTGGTGGCATGTGCCTGTAGTCCAAGCTACTCAGGAGGATCGCTTGAGCCCAGGAGTCTGAGGCTACAGTGAGCGATGATTGCACCACTGCACTCCAGCCTGGGTGACCAAGAAAGACCCTGTCTCAAAAAAAAAAAGGCAGAAATCACCATTGGAGCCAGGGTGTGTGTCTAATGTTTTCCGTGACCCCAGTGTCTTTGTTTATTCCATCCTCTTCACTTTTAGAGGGTTGAAATCTGTTTGTGTCATTGTCATCTTTGAGAAGGCCGTTTTGTTTAAAACAAGCTAGCAGTTCGTTAGCAGTTTGGCTACTTATTTTTGGTAAGCCACCAGGGTGGGAAAATTACCTGTAGGGGCGTTAGGCTGACCCCCGACTGTTTAGTCCAGCAGATAGTGAAAGGTCTTTCGCATGGCAGAGAGCTTAAGTGGGTGAGAAAATGGAAAAGGATGAAGGCAGTGGCGCCCTGGAGGGAGACCTGCCTCTGTTTTTCCCACACTGTGTCCCACTGACTCAGTGCACTTGGGTCCTAATGAAGAGGCAGCTTCTAGAGGCCCAGGCCCACAGGAGTGCGGCAAGCCCATTTGCTTATCATCCACACAGAGAGCAAATGGGCATGAATGTCTCGAGCTTTATTCATGCACTGGAGTTTGCCCATTGGAAAAGAAATGATATCCTGAGAAGGTGGAAAAATATTACACTTCTGATGAGTAAATAGATGCTCCAGCTGTAGAGCCCCTGCCTGCTCTCCCCTGCCCCCACCCCTCACACACATCGGCACTCAGTCTCACCCCTTTGAGGTTTCCTGCCTGGACTACCATAGGGTTAGCTCAAGATGTCCCACTCATCAGTGTTGGTTTGGATCCCAGGCCCTTCCTCTTGTGATGTGGCATTTTCCTCAGTGAATGTATATACTCTGCTAAGAGGTGGAAGATGGAATGGGCAAAGTTGGTTGGTAATTTTTTTTTTCTTTGATTTAGATGATTATCCACAGAGGACTTCCACGGAGATTGGTAAATTCCCTTTTCCGTGGACATCCATGAGAACATGCAGTCACCTTTACTAAGATGCTGAGTGTAAGGTGTGTGAAGAGAACAATTTGTACTTGTTGTAAGCAAAACCACCTTGATTTAAGGGAAAATTTCCAAGGCAGGGCATTGTCACCCAGAAAACCTAATCACTTGGAAGTTACCTCTGGGGCATCTAGCCAGGGTGTCAGGGCTGGAAGAACACCATGGAGTAAAACCATGGAGTAAATACTTGAGAAGATGTGTCAGGGATGTTGCAGAGTAGGCTACTACATTCTGGATCTGGCTGTCACGGTATGGTAGGATATAAGCTGGGGCACATGGAGAGTCACTGGCAGGACTTCTGGTTACTATTCGATGAGATTCCACTTGCCCAAAAGTCACAGAGGGAGAATGGCATAGGGAGTGGCCCACCTCCATCGGTGTAGCCACAAAGATTACCACCACTAGCCTCTTCCTTTCTGGCTTGGAGAGAGAAAACGGGAGTAGAAGTAACAAGCTGGGAGCAACACAATTGCCCGTCTATCAGCATTACAGATTGTATTCTGTTATAAGTTTCTATTGCAGCAGAATTATAACGCACTGGATTATATTTGAAATAAGTGGTCTAGGCCTTAGTAGTCATCTTTTATATTGTGGGATTTGATTTGACCTGTATTTGCAAAATAAAGCATGCATATTCTGTAGAATATTTGCAGCCAGTAGAGGTTTCCCATTGATAACAAAATGCCAAGAGGATTGGACACGCTAGAGTGTTCTGCCCTCGTTTTCCAGTTGTGTCAGCCAAGGCTTAAAGAAAAGTGATTGGCCAGGGTATACAATGAGTCTCAGGATGCTGCACCTACACAGGAGTTAGGGGAACAAGAGAGCAAGACACATCCCAGAGTCCTTTCTTCCACCCACTATAGAGACACCAGCAAACGCCACTTGTAGCTGCCACCCTCCATGTCACTCCTGATGGTCAGGGTGTACCTCGCCTTTTCCGCCTGCTTCAGTGGTTGTCCTTGGGTTAATTAGGTTGAAAATGGAGAAAGGAAAAGCTTTAACTCTATCTTCAAAGTAAGCAGATTGGTTATTTTGTTTTTCAAAGAAGAGGTCCTATATACAATTAAAACTTGTTTCTGGTAAACCTCATTCCAGGAAAGATGAGCTTTTAACAAAAGGCTTTTGACAGCTGCAGGCTATTTCATTTTTTTTAATGCCGAATGAAAAATCAATACATTTTTCTGGGTTATACATATTCAGAACAGGCCTGATATTTCCATTATAATGGAAAGTGGGTGTCTGTGCACATCTCGCCTGTCAGAGCTGCACCGCCGCATTTTCCAAGCCACTGCTAAATATTTCAAACCTGATTTGATTGTGGTTCATGACAGCTAATGTTTCTCAGCTCTTGAGCCTGCCGACAGGCAAACGCACTTTATTTCACCCCCACCCTCAAACATCGCTCTCTCCAAAGAAAAAGGAAAGAACAATTTCAAGGATTGTTCGGGGATCACAGATTGGTGTATTATTTAAGGAACATGATCATGTGAGAGCCTCGGGTACAGATACCCTGATTCTTAGGAGAATTTCCAAATTTCTATCACACCAAGGCACTATGGGGGCTTTGTCAGGTTTGGGGAAGGTTTGAATTAATCTGCATTATCCTGTTAAGAGTTAGGAACAGAGGGACTAGTCTTAATCATTGATTGACTCCCCTTCCTTCAAGCTTGTAAGTGATTCATAGAATACCCCCCATGGACATGTCACTCGGCCCCATTATTTGGGAAAATAGTACCTTTTTTTTTTTTTTTTAACAATTGGAACATTTTCTTGGGTGATGCGCTCAGGGAGTGTGTCCAGTGAGGTTGTGGGGTTGAATGCTGACTTTGTGGTGATGCCACCTCTATTTTTGGCTTCTGCCTGGTGCTGCTTTCACGAACCAGTTTCCAGGTTGTTCATAAGATTGGTGCAAATTCTCATAGGGCTGCCAGTTGGCACGCTTGCCTCCTTTGGAAGCAGATTTCACCATCGATGGGGGAATTGTGCAGTCACCTTTACCAAGATGCTAAGTATAAGGTATATTAAGAGATCAATTTGCATTTGTGGTCAGCAAAACCACTTTGATTGAAGGGAAATTTTCTGGGACTGGGGAATCATCCCCTTGAAAACTGAAGCTATCCTAGGAAGCTTTCCCCTTTAGAAGGTATTTATCTGCTGGAATTCTTGCACTTGAGGGCGCTGCACTTAACCAGGTGGCCTGACTGATGAGCAGGATGGAATGGATTTGGCCAAGCACTAGTAAGTAACTGCTATCTGGGAGAAGCAGTTGTAAAAAGGAGGTGGTGATGGAAAGAGTTTTGTTTTGTTTTTCAGACAGAGTCTCTCACTCTGTTGCCTGTTGCCTAGGCTAGAGTACAGTGATGCAGTCATGGCTCACAGCAGTCTCAACTGCCCAGGCTCAAGTAATCCTCCCACCTCAGCTTCCTGAGTTAGCTATGACTACAAGGGTGTGCCATCACACCCAGCTAATTTTTACATTTTTTGTAGAGATGGGGGTCTCACTCTCTTGTCCAGGTTGGTCTCAAACTCCTGAGTTCAAGCAATCCGCCTACCTCGGCCTCCCAAAGTGCTGGGATTTACAGGCATGAGCCACCATGCCCAGCCAGAAAAGAGATTTTTAGAGGCCTTCAGTCACCGTTGAAGATGGAAATGAAAGGCAGAAGGGGCCCTAGGAAGACACTGCAGTTTTCCAATATTTGCTTTTATTTCCCTAACTCTTTAATATGAAAACACATACAGGAGTGGGTGCTCCAGTTTGAGGCTACTGTGGGCTTCCACAGGGGTTTTAAAGGCACCTTCTCTGGTGTCTTCTAAAACACAGAGCTGTCTGGGAGGCATTGGGCCTGCTACCTCCTGCCCAGAACCAGGGTGGGACTAGGGGAGTGGGGATGACCTCCTCTCCCAGGTCCTGGCCGTGCCCTTGGGAAAGCATACCTGGTGTGCTCTGGTTGGGATCGGAAATACCGTTAAATGCTTGAAGGAGAAGATGGTTTTGATTTGTCTGTTTCAGCCTTAAAAATGGCACAGTGGCCGTTATGTGTCTTGGTCTCTTTTTCTATAGGAAAGACAGGATTTTCCAGATAAAACTGATCATTAGTCCATCAAGTCTTCACTTGTTCCCACCATCTGTCAGTAGCTGATACTATAGGGGAAAAAAATCTGCAGCCTCTGTAATAATGACCCAGCCAGTTGCCACTGACTTCGCAGAAGAGGGGGGAATGCAATCCGTGATCCGTGGGGAAAAATAGCAAGAAACAAAAAACCTCCCCTCCATTCTCCAGCATGTGTGTATCAAATCTACATTCCTAAAGAGAACAAGCGCTCCTAGATAACAGTCCTAGGAGCTTAGCATGTGGATGCAGACTTCTGTTTCAAAGTGGGATGCCATTTCGCCCCTGGTTCCCACGTGTTTCCAGGGCGGGGAGACCAAGCCCTTCCCCAGGCCTGGCTCTTGGTAAGCAGCTTGCTTTATGCTTTTGGAACCAATAAAACACACCCCGCCTGCAAAGCATCGTGGGCCTGAGCTGTCCAGAGGAATTTTCAGTTTGCATCTCTGTTTTTTAATCATTTCTCTACCTTTATTGGTATTCAGAGCTCACAGTTTTCCGGTTACTGTCAGCCTGGGCTTTCATCCATTTTAAAGAGCTATTTTTCCTCTTGCTGTTGATGATGATGGTATAAAGACAGATGGTGTAACTGCTTATGAACGTCCTATTTTATATCTACAGGACCAGACAATTCACTTGAAGACATATATTATTTCCACATGCTCAGGTTAGGCGGCCCAGACTCGTCTGCCTCTTGCAGCCAGCAGCCCTTCCGGGCCTCGCCATGCGGAGGGCGACACCTGTAGGTCACAGCTGGAACTGCAGAGATGAGCCGGCTGGGCTGAATGGGACCTGGTTTTTAGGTGGGGGTGGGGGGCTGAGGACACTGATCCCCTTGAAAGGGATCTGGCTTATCCTGGATTTTCCTAATCATTTCTTCTTCCACCACGCATAGAGCAGTCTTTTAGTGAATGAATCACAAATGATAATATTAAACCTAGGAACTCAAGAAGGGGACTTGATTTGTAAATCTTTAAAAAAAAAGAGAGAGATAAGCAAAATAAGTTCTTGAAATAACCTCTTTCGTTGATCCTCTCATCGGAACTCAGCTGCCTTCATTTTCTGCTTGCAGTAGGGCAGGGAGGGAAGAGAGCAAAGGCCCAAGTGGGCTCACAGAATGAGAGGTCCAGGAATATTCACAAAGCAACATGCAGTTTCCATGCTTGATGCATCAATGATCTGCTTATACATTACAGTCTCTAGCTTCTCAACAGATTTGTTTGGTAAGGCTCAAAGAATTGGGGTCAGTGTCGGGTGACCGTGAGTTTTTAATGCTCTGCTGTGATAGCTGCAGGCTGTATAATGTGCTGGCTTGGAGATGGTCCCCCAGTGGGTACATCCCTTCCAATGTCTGCTGAGCAGCACCTTCAGACACTGCTTATCACCATCTCAGGGTGTTATGTAGTTTGTACGTGTCACTCTCCCCATCTAAGGTGGTCATATGTATGCACTAGAGATGAGAGGCCACTGAGCCATCTCTTTGCCTAACCAAATTTGGTTAACCCATTTATGCCAGAGATTGAAAATTTTTTTTGCGTGAAAAATCAGACCCTGGCGATGACCTTCAGCAGTAGGATATAAGTAACTCCCACAAGCTTAGTGTTCCAATAATGGAACACTGGGCATAAATGTATCAACACTACAGATATTTTGTGTCACAGCATGTATTAGGACAAATAAGGATCCTTTAAGAGACCTAGCTCATCTGGGTAGACCTAATGTAATAATATTCATAGACCGAATGCTGGTATCACCATTCAAAGATGAATCTTATTATAGTGTTGAACAATTTTATTGAAAGCCTAAAAATGTGCTCGGAACATCCCACCTGAACATAATGAAGATAGTTCCTGTGTCATGCTATGTAATTTGTTATTACTCTACTGACACCTATACATGTTTTCTCTGCTAAATGATGTATGGTGTCAAAATGTGGGGCTCTGTAACTGATTGACTTCAAGCTGTGGTTGCCTAATTTTTCTCTGTTTGAACTAAGGGTAGGGTAGGGAAACCTGATGTTGACTTTATTGTGCAGTGAGACAAAGAGACATAGAAATTATATGTGGAATATGAGTTGGAGATGAAAATAAGCAGTACCGTATTTCACCTGGGTTCCCAGTGACTGCCTCATAAGCTCCCTCTTGGTGGTAAGGAAGAAAGAATGTGACACTAGTTCAGTTTTCCAGACCTTGGACCTCTGTCATCTCTTAAGTCAAGACAATCTGATTCTAAATAGACACCTTCTTCCTCAGTGTTTTAGAAACTGTTTAAGAGCAATTTACTTTGTACTCCTATTACTTTCTTCGTGAGATACATTTAGAGGCTGTTTTCTAGACAGTCAGAAGGCATGACACTTTGAAAAACTGAAAAGTAGCATCGGGGTAGAGGCTGTTTTCTAGAGGGTCAGAAGGCATGATCCTTTAAAATACTGAAAAGTAGAATTGGGGTTGGAGAGACCTCTGGCGGTGCTGAACAGAGGCCTGATCCAGTGTTCTTAAGCCAGACCCAGTACTTCCTTGCTGGGGTCTGGTCTACTGACAGATGTGGGCATCCTTGCCCTCATGCCTGTGCACTTGAGAAAATGTCCTCTTCATAGCCTCCTAATAATTTCATCTTTATTAAAATTATTTCACCTTAGTTTGTCCACTTTATTCATTCCCTTAGCCCAGTCTTACTGAATGCATGCCCTGGATAATGTGACTCAGAGGGCCAGGAAAGCAAGACAGAAGTGTCTCCCCTTCTTTCCCTCAGTATCTAGAGTATCTTATTCTCTTCTTCCCCACTTGGCCGAATGACATTTCACTTCATAAGCAACCTAGCGTTGGCAGCCATCATTCTGCCTTCACTGTAGCACTGTATACTGAACTGGAGAGACATTTCCTGCGTTAATTTTAAACCCGTAGTGAGTGAAGGATGGAATTGCTTCAAAAAGAAAGTGTGTGACTCTGTTACAAATTTTTATCCTTTACTCTACAAATCTCACTTCCCACCACTGCCTCCTGGCATGCTCACAAGATGCCATTTGGTTTTGATGAACTCCTATCACTGATATTCTATGACTCTTCACAACCTGAATGACTTCCAACAATTCCCACACCCTCTGGCACACGCATAGGCACTGTGAGCCCTGTGAGGTGTCAGTGACTGGGGGTGGTCTAACCCAATGCCTAGACCGGCATTGGGAGGCTCTGGGAATGGAGCTAGGCATGAAGTGAACAGGTGGCCACGTTTTGCATTTTCAAGTGCACAACACTTGCATGCAACTTCAGGGATTCAGGTGGACCTACTGCTTCAGCCAGGATTGGTTTTTTAGTTAGAACTAGTCAAGTGAAGCATTCAAAATCTATCTGGAAATACCTAATGGCCACATGTCTGGGGCAAGTCACAGCCTCATACCAGCTGTTTACCCAGAAGGAAAGTCCCCACTGCTTACCCAGACCTTGGTATATCCTTAGCACAGTCAGCCTCTCAGGGGCCTCTGGAAAGAGAAGGGGGACGAGTCATTGGTGTCTGTTTTGTGGTTGGCAGTTCTTTGCAATAGGGGCCAAAAGTCCTTCATCTTCTTTTTATTTTTAACCCTTGACATGTTTTTCTTCTGTTTCAGAAGAAGCCATTGAAGATGTTGAAGGACCCAGTGAAACAGCTGCTGATCCAGAGGAGCTTGCTAAGGAGCAAGAGGGTGGAGGCGAGAAAGACCAGGGCAAGTGGGCAGGTAGTGTGCGTGGCTGCCCTCAAACCTTCTAATCTTTCCTTCCCTGGAAGAATGGAGCTAACAAGTCAGGGAGCAGACACATCCTTAGTCTGCCCAGAAAAACTCTGTTGGCTTTGGGCATGTGGGAGGGGGATTTCATTTTGCTTTTTTGAGCACTCACCTTTATTCCCCTTTATTATACTCTATATATGTTTTAATGGTTAAGCTTTTTAAATGGCACCAAAGCCAACTTGTTTATTGAGTATCCAGGTAAGTGCCAAGCTCTGTGCAAGGGCATCTCAGTTTTGGTCACCTCTCTTTGGTAGCTCTTCACCAAAATGCCCTTGATGTCATTCTTCCTCTATTGAAGGTCCAGTCGCTGGTCCCACCTGCTCCCAAGGCCAGTGGAGGGATTTGTTATGTGGAACTTGATCAGGGTCACCCCTGATTCTTAGCCTCAAGATTCTCTAAGGGTCAGGCACAGGGGCTCATGCCTGTAATCTCAATACTTTGGGAGGCTGAGGTGGGAGGATCACTTGAGGCCAGGAATTCAAGACCTGCCTGGGCAACATAGCGAGTCCCTGTCTCTACTAAAAATTAAAAAAAAAAAAAATGCTGGGTGTGGTGGCACATACCTGTAGTCCCAGTTACTCAGGGGGCTGAGGTGGGAGAACCACTTGAACCCTCAACTGGAGGTTGAGGCTGCGGTGAGCCCTGATCATGCCAGCCACTGCACTCCACCCTAGGTGACAGAGTGAGACTCTATCTCGGGACGGGGGGGGGCAGGGGGGAGATTCTCAGCTGAGCATAATGGCTCACACCTGTAATCCCAGCCCTTTGGGAGGCTGAGGTCGGCAGATTGCTTAAGCTCAGAAGTTTGAGACCAGCCTGTGCAACATAGTGAGACGCTGTGTCTACAAAAAATTAGCCAGACATTGTGTCACATGCTTGTAGTACCAGCTGCTTGGGGGCCTGAGGTGGGAGGAGTGCTTGAGCCAGGGAGGTCGAGGCTACAGTGAGCTAAGATCATGCCATAGCACTCCAGCCTGCATGACCAAAAAAAAAATTCTAAGGGAGTCAGCAGTGAAGGGTGATCTTTGTCCTGCATTTGGGGGCCTGGGCAGGGCCCTGCACAGGTGGTGCCTGCCCTGGATATTCTTTCTGTCCTCCCCCTCCCCTAGGGTGAGCACTCACATGCTGAAATCCACCCAAAGGGGAGACAAGCAGTGTAGCCAGGAAGGGGGACATCTTACCCAAAGCAGAAGACATTGAAGAAACCAGGACAGAAAGTGCTATTTCTGGAAAAACTGGTGTTGAGAGAAGGAGAACGGCCATTTCTTAAGATGATAAGATTTCTATATTGTGGGGAAGAAGAGCTGAGACTAAAAAAGCTTAGGGTTTCTGAGGAGGAGCAAAGTCACTTCAGAGAAGACTTAGGGGACAGTTAAGTCTTTTAGAAAATAATCAGAGGAAATGATGTGACAGGCAACAAAAATGATTTTATTTGATCAACCTAATTCTTACTACCATGATTAATATTATAATACTTTTGTTTTTGAGAAAATATTTACTTTCTAGAGCCCATATTCATTGGGCCTCTGTTACTTTTCCAGGCATGACTGTTCTTAAATCATATTCAGTGTTGGCCTTCACTATTTAAACAAGATACAGAATCTTGGAGAGAGGCCAGAAGAGAGCAATGAAAATGACTGAAGGGCTGAGAAATACTGCCTTTGAGAAGAGGCTGAAGAAATGGGTCATTCAGCCTAGAAAAGAGAAATTAGAGAGGTAGTACAATAGTTCCCAAATGTCGGGAGGGATACGCAGGGCAGGCGATGCGCTACTGTTCAGTGTTTCCTGGGAGACAGAGACAGGGCCATACTGCAGCCGAATGAATGGACGGCACACCAGGGGGACTCTGCTGTCCACCGTGCTTAGCGTTCCCCTTCAGACTGGCCTGTGTGGTGTCCAGAAGCCTGAACTCCAGAAAACAGTGAGGGTTACGGCCAAACACCCTAGGAGGATGTGTAAGGTAGGACCGAGGAAGAGAGGATGACCATCTGTGCTCAAAGGAAGGCCCTAAATGTAGTGGGGGACGTATCCTCCTGTGGGGCTTTGCCTGGACCCTGATCCCGGTTTTGCCTCAACGCTGAATGAGAGCGAAACAAATGGCTCAGATGGCAGTTAAACAGATCACCAGGTGAGCTGGGGAAAAGGATTTCACAAACACAGTTTGAAGACTGGGTGACCTTCTGGGCCATCTGTCCTTTGTTGTCATGATTTGGGTGCTTGATTTCTAATCCTGACTCTGCCACTCATGAGCTGTGTGACCCCACTCAAGGTACCTTGACCTTTCTGTGCCTCAGTTTCCTCAGATGAGATGAGGATTAAAAATGGTACCTATTTCTTTAGGATTGCTGTGAGGATTATTTGACTACGGGAAGCTCAGAACAGTGCTTGGCATGTTGTAAGCTCTATGTAAGTTGTTTGTTTGTTTAATGGTTTAGTGATATATAAGATGAGGAAAACTGGTAGCAGTTTCTCTTTGGGTCCTCTGTTGCAAGGCAGCATGTGGCTCCTGGGAATTTTGAGCTGAGGGAGGAGCAGCATACAAGGATTTAGTGGGATTGTGCGAATGATGTTTGGTGCATATGTTTTCTGCATTTTGTGTGCTAAGGCACTACAGAAATAATAAACAGGAGCCACCATCTGCAAAGCCCCTACTGTATGTGCTGCCCTGTGATAGTCACTCTATATGTGCTTCTCTAATCCTTCCAACCAGTTTAGGGCAGGCTTTGTGGAGAGCAGTTCAATTAAATCTTATTCAGAGTGTTTCTGATTCAGTGGGAGTGTGTCTTCACAGCACTAGTGGACATGCTAGGCAGTCAGGAGACTACTAAAAGACGTAAAATAAGCACCATAAAAAATGAATGTCCTTAATAAGGTTCCCGTTTCTCATGCATTCATTCAGGCAACAGACCTACTTAATCTTTACTTCTAAAAGACACACAGAAAATGGATGAATGAGTGATTGAATGAATAACTCAGAGGTGCACCTTGCCAGCTGCACAGTAGTAAAGAGAGAAGGGAAAATTCTTTCCCTACTCCTGCAGATGATCCTCTTTTGACCCGAAGCATAATTTTGTCTATAGTATCTGAGTGTGTAATGACAGGCTTTATTAAGGTACTTGGGCCAGTTTGATCTTGGAATCGATATAGGTGCCAGCAACCTCTTCTGAGCTTTCTGCTGGATTCTTAGTATTTTATATTTTTTAAAAAAATCTACGTTTCTTCTGTTCTCTCCCTAAATTGAGCTGTTCCTATCTGATTACATGTGATGGGGAATGCTTCCTCCTGGCAAGTAAATAAATAGTGATTTCACAATTTGTTACGTTGATTAGCAGCTGTTCATGATGCAGATTGGTAATATTTCAAATGGGCCTGGATAATTGGCATTTTCTCAGATATTGATTTTGTAGTTTTGGGGTATGTGCAGGAATGGGCAATCTTTACTGAACACTTTCAGCTATTTATTTCTACTTTTGGAGTGGGCCTCCTGGTTTCCTTTTTGGGTGTCCCTCTTTGGGATTCTTTTATTCAGATGTCAGGTCTTTTACCCTGGGTGGCAGCACAGCAAGCAAGATCTGAACCAAGGTTGGGTCAGTTCTATGATCAATGGCTGGGTCCCTACCCCATGCAAGGCACTGGGCAGAGTTCCACTGATGACAAATTCAGTGAGATTATAGGGCCTGCCTTCAGGGAATCTAACACTCTTCTGGGGATTTCAGGAACGCCTGTAGTTGTCAGAGCAATATTACTATAGACCAGTGCTGTCGAATGGAACTTTCAGTATGGATAGAAATGTTCTGCATCTGACCTGAACAATACAGTAGTCACTTGCCACATATGCCTTTTGAGCCCGTAAAGTGTGGCTGGTACCACTGAGGAACTGAACTTTAAATTGTATTTAATTTTAATCAATTTAAATTTAAAGAGCCACATGTGCAGCTTATGGATACCCAAAAGGAACAAAACTAACCCTGAAAGAATGCATCATAGATATAGCAACTTTCCAGTAATTATAAAGGTTGCATAAAGCTCTAACCCTGTGCCAGGCACCATTCTAGAGCTTCACACCTGTCCTTCCCAGCAGGCATGCCATGAATTGCTCACAGGTACACAGGTCCTGTTTCATCTGTTTATCCCGATTTGCCATCATTTTGTGTGTGCCATGATGTGAAAAAAAGGAAGGTTAGAAACTCTAGCAAGTTGCCGAAAGGTATACAGACAGGTGCAGATTTACACACTGGCTTTTCCACTTATTCTAATTTAGGACAGAGCCCAAGCTCTTACCAATATACCATCTTTCAGAGAAGGATCATTTTCAGTTTGATCATTTGATCTAGTTTTCATCTATGTCTGAGTATAAGGAGCAGCAGTCTCCCGACATTGTACAGTGATTATAGTAACACGACAACCTCCAGGATGTTCAAAATGAACTGGATTATCAACCATGGATATATATCTTATAAGGAGTTGGTGGTGTGCTCAGTCTGAAAGGAGGATGGTGATGTGGAAAGACTCTAGATTTGGAGTCAGGAAGTCCACCAGCCAGCATATGACCTTGGTTGAGGCACTTGGCCTCTTTCGGCTCAGGTACATCCTCTGTGAAACATGGACAAGGGATATCCACTAGTCGCAACCACCTGAGAGTTCCAAGATGGTGAGTGGTAGCACATGTACAGGCCCTTGGGGCACATCTTGTCAAGGAAAGTGTGATGAGCTCCTGTGGGCCAATGAAGGGTATAGGAAAGTTCTTTGTTCTCTTCCCTAATGCACAGCCATTGCCACTGTCCAACTTTGTGGTTTTCTCTTTTGAAACATGAAAATGACCCTTGTTCTCTTTTACTGGAATAGATATGAATGTGTGTATTCTCGAATGAAGAGCCCCTCGTGTCATCAACTGAGCAATGATTAATGCAGTGATTATCCAATTAATCATTAATTGCAATAAGTTAAGCGATATACAATTAATGTGATGCTTTATCACCAATAATTAGGGGAAAAATTGAACTCTTGGCAAAGAATCATAGCAAGATGGTTATTTAATTCCTGTAGTCGTCATGGTTTCCAGCCACAGAGCACCAAGCTGAGTCTAGTTAAGGTAATTTGGGACAAGATGACCAGAGGGTATTGGTGCTTTTAAAAAATGGGGGTTGGAGGGGAAGCAGGGAAATAGCTCAACTTGAAATGACACCACAGCAATGCTTCAGAAATCCCTGACATTCATGTTTATATTTTTGTAAATTTTTGAGTTAGAATGGTAGTTTGAGTGTTTTCATTTTTCTAAAGGATTGGCCTAAAGGGATTTTACTTTATTAATTTTTTTTAAATCGATGATGCTCACCTAACACAGCAATTAGTGTAGTGGAGCATCCCTTATTTGAATCTATGGAAGATTGCTATTAAAGGAAGTATTAATGGGCTGGTGAGGTCTGGGTGACTGTTAGGGAAAAGAATGTTTATGGAATATGGTGCTGGCAGGCATGATTTCAATCGGATTTGACATGTTTAACATAAATGTATAGTGTATGGCTCCTGCCGCATATGAATAATTCCTTCAGACCTGCTGCCTTTCTAATTACTAAGGTTGAAAAAAAGCAGGTCAGGCACATCTTGGTGCAAATCTATTACCAGCCCTTCCCCTATTTTCCCTGTTGTTTACAGCTTTGTATAAATAGAGATGCCTTTGTATGGGGAACTTAGTGCCTGAAATATAATCTGTGACAAAGAATGGAAAGAGGTTGAAAAAATACTTTTTTTTTTTTTTTTTTTTCCAAATTGAGTCTCTAAAGACAAAAGGAGGTATGTGCTGAGAGGAAACATGTGTTAGGAAAAACACAGGACTTGCAGGAGTCAGAAGCCCTGGGTTCAAGGCCTAATTCTGCCACTAAGATTACCTTTGTGACCTCAGGTCTCTGGACCTCACTTTCCAAATCTGTGAAGTGGCAGGTTGGACCAAATGGGTTCTTAACAATCTGGAGCTCCATAAAATATGACTGGGGGAGGGAGAGTTGTAGAGTAGTATAGAATCGTGGAGCGTATTAATTACTAAAGTTGGAATGCTGATAACTTTCCAAGATTTCCCTTGTCTGTGGCTAGTTAATATATCCTGGATAAAAGGTTCAAGGCTTTCTCGATGGAGGTCAGGCAGCACCAAGCCTACTTTTCTTGATGGGGTGTCAGGGCACCATATGCCCTTACCTAGTTCTGTGTTCTTGGGACAGACTCACTGTGGTGTCAGAGCCAGTGTGATGAGGACATCAACAGAGGAGTCCTTGGAGACTCACATGGATGCCTGTGAGTGGCCACCCATATCCCAACCCTGTTGTTGACTAGAAACCAGGCCATTCACCACCACCACACCTCTACAGAAATCATTTTGGCCTAACTCTGTATCTTTCCAGTACTTGGTTTCATTTCTCCACCTCACCCAAAAGTAAATTTGTCTTTGCAGACGGGTGCATGTGAGGGAATGCTGGGAGCCCATTGTGCGTGGCCCCTTTGTGGTTCATGGTCCTGCCAGTGGAAACCGTTTTTGGTTTTATGTTTTCACACATAGACGGGAATTGTGTGACTGTGTCAGCTTTTTCAGAGTCAGCTTGTCCCCCCTTCTCTCACTCCCCACTCTTTTTTTTTCCAGGCCACTTCCAGTATACTTGGCTGCTTAAAGTCACTGCAGGCGGAATTCTGTCTCACAATTGAAAACAAACCATGAACTATTTTTATGTTGGGAAGCCAAAATAGATACAGGCTGTGGTGTATATCTGGACTTGCCCGAATTCCAGTTCATTCAAAGGTCTTGGCTTTGAGAATTTATATTGTAAGTCATAAGAGAGAGAGGGACTACATCAGTTGAACAAATATTTTCTTGCACAGATATATCTAAGGCAGGTACAGGACATGCAAAAAAGAAAAAAGGAACTCACTTTCTAGAAGTGTTGTCATATGTAATCACATAATTATGACACAGTATAATGAGAACTATCATCAAGGTATAGATAAAGGGCAGTGAAAATGTAGATTAAGGAGCAAATCATTGTTCATCACTATAGAAAATACCTTATAGATTTGCATAGTATTATTACAGAGTGGCCATGTTACTCTTGCCTGCTTTGTTCTGGCTTTAATTTTTGTGCCAATGAGAAAGTACCTCTGTTATTATAATCATGATTGTTAAAAAAAAAATTACCATTGTGCCTTTCCGTGGGGGATATTAGAGCATGTTCATTAGGTTCTCATATTCTTCTTGGGTCCAATGTTACCTTCGTTTTGCAGCCTCGAGAACTAAGTAAGGCTCAGAGATTGGGAACTTTTGGGTGTCAGAGTTGCACTCAAATCCCAATTTGCCTTCTGAGTCAGATACATTTCCTACATTATAAAGCCAAAGAACATGTAACATGATCACTTTCTCTACTTACAGGAAGGTTGGAGGAGGAGAACTTAAGCTCTGTGCTTCTCTTGTCGGATAGAGTTGTCAGCTGTTTATGGTCAGGAGCTGTGTGGCAACCATTGATTTTTGTAATCCCTAGCACCTAGCAAGTGCTTAATACTGTTCAGATGTTTCATTAACAATCAATTGGTAAAATAGCATGACATAAGTACCTTCAAGTCCAAGTTATTCTACTTTCTGCTTTGTAGACATTAAATCCATGGGTTAATAGGACTGTCTCATCCTGGTATACAGAAGAGACAAATTTAGGGTGCCTTTGCTTGTCCTAAAAACCAAGTTTCAGTGTTATAGCTTTTAGAATTTGTCTAGCAGGCTTTCCGGTCTTCACTGGAAAGCCTGTAAAAAAGCAAAAATAAACAAGTTTCTCCCCTCATTCTATGGTTTTATAGCCCCACCAGTATTATTTTCCAATCCTTCCAAAAAAGAAACCATAGCAACAAATGTTTGCACTTTCACCATGTGCCAGACTTTGTGGTAGGCGTCATATGCCTGATCTCTGGCTAGCGGCACAGAAACCGTGTGTAGTCAGTGTTACCGCACTGACAGATGAGGAAACGGAAAGTTCAGTGTAGTCAGATAGGATGCTTGAGGTTACACAGTCAGGATCTGAACCAACTGTGACCAGCGCTACAAAGCACTGTGCTTTATTACCTAGCAAGGGGGGCTGACTGATGCCTTCGGGTGAAGAGAACTTGGCCTTAGGCAAACAAGTGAAAAAATATCAGTTCCTGAGGAGTCCCTGAAGGCGCTCCAGAACCACCTCCCCGCACCTTCACACAGGTCACTTATTCTAGGCCTTTGGAGTACTGTGAGTGAGCTGAATGTGGGAACTCAATGGAGATGGAAAGCAGCACTGATATTAAATATAAACATTACTCAATGTAGGGTGTCTATCTCTCTGTACTGTACAAAATACCAAGAGAAGATGTTGACAGTCTTTGTAGTGCTTAAATCTGGAGGGGAAAGTGGAGAATCATTCCCATTTCCCACCCTTGCAGGAACCTGAGTAACGTCTTTCTTACCTTAGTACAAGTTCTCACACTTTCCTGTGGAACCTGGACTAGCAAAAAGAAACCCTAGGTGGATCACGAGGGAAGACCAGTTTGTGAGGTTCTGATAAGTTACATTCAGCAGTTCTCTGTATCTGTCACCATTCTGGACACACACCCCTATTTTATCTGTTTATGTTCACAAGTTCACTTTCACTCATACAGTTTAGTGTTTTAGGAAGACAGATTTGCTATATTGCAGTCTCTCAGAGTCTAGACTGTGTTGGGGCTCGGAGACCCTAACTAACCTAATTATTGTTCGACTCAGTAGAGACTGAATGGGCCTCTGTTAATTAACTTTGGCCCGATCCCAGAATGATTCGCATGCCACTAGTTTTGATCTATGTCCTGCACCTCTGGGCTTTTTCCTTTGTTGGTCCAAAGGTCTCTGAGGTTCTTTCCCGCTCTGGTTGTCTTCACAGTCCTGTAATAAAGCCACAGGGAAGCAGACCCCCTAGTGTGTCGCTGGACTGTGGCCAGCCGTCCTCACAAGATACCATGGTCATAGCTGCAGGAAGCCATGCCAGGGGAAGACAGCATATTTTGAGGGAACCAACAAGAGGCCAAAGACAGGCAGGTCGACTCAGTACCTCAAAGTCAGGAATCAGGTCAAAGTCTAAATCAGGAATATTTAGCAGGCCTCCAAAATCCTGGCATGAGCCAGACTCACGGTGGCAGTCCAATGCCTATAATTTATTAAACAGACCAACAGCTGATGTTGGTCTAAACCAGGTGGTGGCTCTGTTTTGACTGGTGGTTCATTTGCAAACCTGGCACAGAGGGAGCAAGGTGTCTTGAAACTGAAATGTGAAATGGCCTTTTGGGAACTCAGATCAGTGTGGTTAAGCAGCCTTATGCATATTTCAGCAAGGAATTAGTGCAACAGATTGATGTCTCTGATGTAGAGCTCAGCACTGTTTTTCTCCCCAAATACACAGAGCAAGCAGTAGCACCCACCTGTCAGTGTGTGCCCACCATCCCACCTTGAGGCTTCCAGAGCCTGCCAGAGAGGCTGCTTCCTGCAGAGAAAGCAGAGGCCCCACAGAATGGTGCCTGAACCCCCACTCCCAGATTGCTGACTTGTGCAAATGGGGACTAGCATAGATCTGTGCATCCTTCCAGGGCTGAAGCAAAGAGGGCCTTCAGCTGCTGAGGCCTGCAAGTGCCTGGCCTACGGAAGCCAGCACTAAAAAGATGCTTCCTTTTTCTGCAAGGTGGAAGGAGCCCACAGGTATCTGCGCTCTTTTCACAGAGGCTCTCCAGGATAGGACATGTGGAAATAAAGAGACTTCTGTAAACAAGGGAGTCTGTCCTTTTTCTGGATTACGCTGCTAACAGAACACGTGGAGCTTATTCCTTCTGAATTTCTGGTTTTGAAGGTGTCTGCATTTGTTTTAGAGTAAAGAGGTGACCTGAGGGTATTTTAAAACATCTAGGCTATGAGATTGGACCTGGCTATCATCCCTGAGTTTAGATGAGAGTATCATGTCATCAGAGTCATTTAAAGTGGACTGACAGATTGGCCCATGCTTGCTGGGCCCTCTCATTTAATTCGTTAGACCCCAAAGCAGCGTGATTCCTACCTATTACACAAAGCCTTGGCTCTGACCGCTGTTCTCAAAGTGTGGTCCCCGGACCATCAGCATTACCTGGGAACTTACTGGAAATGCAAATTATCTGACCCAGACCTACTGAATTAGAACCTTAGGACAGGGGCTGTGATCTGTGTTTTAATGAACCCTGCCTGGGAGTCTGACACATTGTGGCATTTGCTGAACCTCAAGGCTGCGATCTCAGTGACAAGTGTGAGGTTTTGAGATCTACTTCTTAACTAGACAGGAGGTCCTGAGCCCTTGCTGGGTTAGGGAGGCATGGAACTTTCCTAACGGACAGGGAAGGTATATGACAGGCATAGGGCCCTAAGTTTTGGTAGATGTAAGCAACATTGGGGGTTGGGGAGAGAGAGAGGGAGGGAGCCAGAGAGGCAGGGTCACGATGAAGAGTGATTGAAGACCTGGAAATCTTTATCTAAACTGCTTAATAAGTAACACCTGGGTGAAGTATACATGGGCTCTTTCTATGCTGTTCTTGTGACTTCCTGTGAAGCTATAATTATTTCCAAACAAAAAGTAAAATCATAACAACACCTAAGAGCTGCTGGATTTTTGAAGTGCTGACCTATTTTGTTCATATTTAAGTTGGAGAAGAAAAATAATTAGCCTTTCCCTGAGTAACTCTTATAACTATGTGTAGCATAAATCAAATTTTCTTTGAAATCATTTTTAGAAACAAAAGGTCTGTGAAGTTGATGCAACCTCTGTGTCTTGCCATACCTGTGTAGGCATATTCTGCTTTTAAGGGTAGGTGTTTTCTAGGGATATATGGGGGCAAGATAGCTTGCATTTCCTGAGAATAAGACTTTGTTTTGAATAGAAGGTTCTTAACTTCACCAGGTTGGATGTTGAGACAGAGTCTGCTCCTTTGGATAGGGAAGACAGACTCAGCTCCTTTTTAGCAGTGGCATGAAGACCGCCCCCTGCTGAGTGGACATGTGCATGCATCTGCTTCACACAAATCCTCTTCCCCTCTACCCCTGTTTCTCTTTGAAACATCTCTAAGTGCTTGGTTGGAGGCAGAATGAGACCATGCATGTTTAAAGACCAAGCTGGCAGGAAAGCAGATTCTTTAAAGGAACTGTTGTTCTCTCTACTAGGGGAGGAAGAAAATTTAGCCAGATCTTTGGCCACTTATCAAGTGCAGTAGCTCCACAGGAGATTTGAGTAAGAAAGCCCAGCCTGTCCTCTGGGGAAGGAATTGCAAGCAAATGCCAAAAGTAACTCTACTTTCAATGAAAGTCAGAAGATCAAAAAATCCAGAAGCACAGATGACCCTCTGGAAACATTACATTTGTGCTGTCTAGAGGGAGCATGAGGTATGAGAAGCTGAGAGAGAGGAGCTATGGGAAACACATTGCATCTTCCATTTAATTATGAGCTGAAGGACCCTTTTCAGATCTCCTGATACATCTATGTCTCGTGTGTTGGAATAGTTATCCCAACTCAGACATTGAGTATGGAGTTGTGTGAATTTATTTTTTCGCTAGTCAATGGAGATAGAGAAAAGACTGCTGTAAATTTCTGGGGCAGGTGGCAAGCTGGTTTACGGAATGCAAGGCGATGAGAACCTCTGGCTTACGGAAAGTAGCATGAATTAATAATCATTTAATTGGTTCCTCCATTATGTTGCTGGTTTGGGAGATGGAAGTTTAGATGGAGGGGCTGTCAGTGATACTTTTTAGCTAAGAATCTGATGGTTGAGAGGTGGGGGTGGTGGCTGCCTTTGGATTCTCCACAAGGTTCAAGTGTCAGGCAGCATCCCAGGCCCTGAGTGGGCTCACCTTGGGACCCCAGAAAGGAAGAGGATCAGCACTTTGGTGATTACCACCTCCAAGAGTCACTCCACCATGAAGAGATGCAAAAGGAACTTCCCAGTAATGTGGACACCTCAGTGCCTGCCCAGGATCTCACCAAGAGAGGGAGGCCTCTGGCCAGAGGGTCACTGGTCTGCATCATAGGATGCCCACCATGCCAGCAGCTCACTGGTGTGTTGAGTGATGAGAAGATGAATTTTTCTCAGGAAACACAGAAACTAATGCTGCCAGTATGTTGGTTTTCTTGGAGGGCAAGTGGATATCTTGAAAATGAGGGACCTTAAGGTTCCATATTTATTTCATTTCCAATTTTTCTTCAGGTTTATCTTTGATGAAGCAGCAGGTCCACGCCTTACTTGGCTTCAGAGTTGTACAGAGTTACCAGATGAGAAATGAAGCCTGTGTTGGCATTAAGTCCACTGGGATTACAAGCACAACTCTTAAGTTTTCTATGGCCAGAATTTTAGTGATTCGGATGTTGAATTTGTTAGCAAAGAGTGGGATCACATGAGAATTTGTTCTAGCAAGAATGGTTTTATCAGGTAAAGTTATAAGGGACTGTGAATGTTGAAAGGCTGTGCTTCTACTGTCTTTGGCCACTTTATAAGCTTTCTAAGTGATACTGTTCCTTAAAGTCAGTCACTTCCTACATGAAGTTTTGCTAGCCATATTTTAATTATTCTATATGCTTATGATATAATAAAACCATTTCTTGCAAATTTCAAACAAAACTTTGCATGAATACTTATCAGCTCTCTTCCCTATTCCCTCTAACTAGCATGAGTAGAGGGGTAACTTTTGAAGTAATTATTTTTACAGGTTAAATACTTCTAAAACAAATATAAAATCAAAGGGTATCTGGAAGTTGGTGTCTCCATGCATAAATGATTTTCCCCCTAAGGGAGCCATGTATTGACAATTGTGCTTCCCTTTGAAATGAAATACTTTTGCCTAGAATGCAGAGGAGCCCAAGAGGATAAAATAGACAATCATGAACAGGTTTGTCTCTCTCAGTATTTGTCTTTGTGAGTTTTAGTTGGCCAACTCATCACAGTGTGAGGAGAAATGGTGGCTGTTGGCCCAGAAAGCCAACTTTTGAATTTTTGAACTCCATAACAGGGACATGCTAGTCTTTCCTGTGCCTCGTCAGCGCGCATTGGGTAGGGCCACCATAACACTAACAAGCAGAGCAAGTGCTTTCTCACTCCCTAGAAAGTCTGTGTGGCGTGGAATCCATAGCGAGCACATCCAGTTAAGTTTGACCCAGCATTTCGTTGTCACAATATCCCATTTTCCTAGCTTTATAGAGTTTGTCACCTATAGTGCATTCAGTCACATGACTCCTTACCACATTTTTATTCCCTTTGAAATCCCAGGAGCCCAACATGTTGCCTGTGGAAGATTCTCTGAGCTTTAACACATATTTTCATATTTTATAGCTGCCAAAATGAGAGAAATTGCTTTTACCAGCAAAGTAAAAAATACCATCTGATGTTTTGCACAGCATAGAGCCAATACCAACTTTTTCATGGACGGCTGAACTTAAATGATAACTATAATATTAAAAATGAAATGACTGTGAAAAACTTATAAAGTGGTCCTTGATGTCATCACCTAAAGACAGTGATCATTCTAGTCTTTTTTTCTAATACCTGCTTTTTACATAGCTGTAACATAATATAGTACACATTTTATCATCTTTTCTGATTTGCATTCTCAATGATTTTTCCATATTGCTTCACAGCAATCAGTTTTACTGTCTTCTAATACTCAGTAGAATGGCTGTACCATTGTTTACTTACACCATGCCCTATTGTAAGATATCTAGATTGTTTCCAAATCATTTTGTCATTATTGTGCAAACCACTATAGTTACTAACGCTTCAAGTTGTTTGTTTTTTTTGTTGCCAGTATAAACCAAACGTTCCAGGCACCAATTGTCTAAACTATGTCTTGTCTCTGGAGTGCGTGTATTTCCATTTCACTTATGTGACATCATAGTAGGCTTAAAGTGACCAGTAATTGATTTTTAAAAGAGTGTTTTGTATATTGTGACATGTCTTCTAGAGTTTAAGTTTAGAAAAGCCTTCAAAGTGGGAAACCACAGTACTTTCTCTCTTGGTATTCATCAACTTCATTTACTTATGCCTATGATGTGTGCTAGTGACAGAACTAACGTAGAAATTGATTCTGAGACTCTGGCCCTTTTGAAGTTGTTCAGAGAGAAGAAACTTGAGAGAACCTTTGACTGTGGACTGTGATAAACTCTCATCTAGCATGCTGATGGAGAACTTGCAAAAGTTTTTTTTTTTTTTTTTAGACAGTCTTATTCTGTCACCCAGGCTGGAGTGCAGTGGCACAATCATGGCTCACCACAGCCTCAACCTCCCAGGCTCAGGTGATACTCCCACCTCAGTCTCCTTAGTAGCTAGGACTACAGGCATCCACCACCACACCTGACTAATTTTTGTAGAGATGGAGTTTCACCATGTTGTCCAGGCCAGTCTTGAACTCCTTGGGCTCAAGTAATCTGCCCACCTCAGCCTCCCAAAGTGCTAGGATTACAGGCGTGAGCCACAGCACCTGACCAGAACTTGCACAACTGTGTTTGCCCATCTACAGAAATGTTGTAACGACTTTGGTACCATGTCATGATAGGGATTGACATTTTAATGTCTGAGGTCAATTAAGGGAGGGGCATGGGTCAGCCATAGTTAACTCTTAGGAGCCATCCCCACATCACTCAGGGAAACACAATGAGATTGTAACTGGATGTTTATAGAATCTGTTACAAGAATGGCATTGCTTTATCTTTAGAGAAGGGGCCAGTGAGCTGCAGGTGGCTAATATCTACTTCTAGACAGATTTGATCTAATAAAGATGCAGATTGTCCTAGATAGAAAGGAGATGAACCTGAAGTTTGTGCACCAGTGGATGCAGCATTTCATGTTAAAGCAGGGCTGTTGTATTACTGGGAAGAAAGAGAAATGAGTGAGCAAGTGGTGATTTTATTTTTTAAAACACTTTATAATGGGTCCTTAGCTCAAGCTCACAAAAGAAGCTTTAGAATTCCAGAGCAGTTTGAGTTTGAAAAAAAAAAAAGAAGTTCCCCTCTCCATGCAGGGGGAAAGAATAGTGGCTTCTGAAACCAGAATTCTCACCTCTGCAACCTCACCATAATTCATCATGTGTTCAGCATTCAAGGAAGAGGATGGACTCTTTGGTCCTATGAGGAAACTAATGCTGCACTGGGTTACTGTGTTTGCTTTTCAGCTCTGGGAGAGACAGATGAGTTGGGTGGTCTCAGCCTCGGTGCCCATTCATCCACACTATTGAGCAAGTGCACAATTGACTCATTCCATAGTAGGGGGGCAGGTAGATTGAGGGCATTTACAAGGCAGTCACAGTCCTGTAAAACAGGTGTTGTTTTTAGTCAGGCAGAGTAACAAAAAGATGGGGATGGGTGTATGGAATAGAATCTATGTCTTAGTTTGCCTCTACTGGAAGGAGGAGCAGACAGCAGCTTTTTCCTAACTATATATACCCTGAACATAACCTAATGCCTGCTGATTGGGGTTCACAGTAGAGAAGGTAAAGAAATGGCTGTGACGAATAAACACTGAAAGTATTATTTGATGCCCTCACCCATCCCATCTTGAGAATACATTTGAAGAGTTAATATGTAGAAGATAACCACCAAGCAAAAATCAAAATGATGGAGACTAAGGAGGTTTCTGGGGGCAAGGGAACTTAAGTTCCTGAAAACCTTAATTAGACTTCAAATGTAGACGTGTTCAGGAGCAGCCCATCGCACTGCAAGGTCTAAAACCTGCAACGCAACGTTCCGTAGGATCAGGTCTGAGCGGGGCCAGGAGATGGGAAGTGGGCCATGGGGGAACTGGTGTAGAATGTTACAGCACCTAGTTAATCGGCAGCCAGTCCATCACATTAAACATCCAGCCGTCATGTATTACCTTTCAAGTGAAAATGAATAACTCCCATTAAGAGCAAAATGGGTTTGAAGTCAATTCGAGACAGATTAAAGTACTGTTATGAATGTGTGTGTTGGGAGGAGGAGGATCTGTGTGTAATATGCTTGTCCTTGTACTTTTTAAATAATAGATGCCCTACAAACTTATGTAGACCAGGTTACCAAGATACTGGGGTTAAAGGTCACAATATGTGCATTCTGGGAAGAGCATCAACTTCCTGGAATATATTTCCTGCATCTGGCAAATTTTTCTTTTCAAAATTATATTGTGGCCTTATGATTTTAATGAATAAAATTGATTTTCTAAAATTGTTTATTAAAGTAATGACAGCATCTTGGTGTCCACATCAGAACAAATTTCAAACTCAAGCATAAATGGATATACATGACAGATAACTAGACAGGGTAAAAAAGAAAGCAGTTTAACAGGGAATAAAAATTGGGCTTTCTAATTCAGTGACCTGAATGCTGAGTCACATTATTTTTTCATGAGGGCAGTGGGTATGTATATTTTCTCACTACCACTTTTATGACTTTTTTTTTCTTACTGCTTTTTTTTTTTTTTGAGACGGAGTCTTGCTCTGTCACCCAGGCTGGAGTGCAGTGGCCGGATCTCAGCTCACTGCAAGCTCCGCCTCCCAGGTTCACGCCATTCTCCTGCCTCAGCCTCCCGGGTAGCTGGGACTACAGGCGCCCGCCACCTCGCCCGGCTAATTTTTTGCATTTTTTAGTAGAGACGGGGTTTCACGGTGTTAGCCAGGATGGTCTCGATCTCCTGACCTCGTGATCCGCCCGTCTCGGCCTCCCAAAGTGCTGGGATTACAGGCTTGAGCCACCGCGCCTGGCCTTTTCTTACTGCTTTAAACAAAATTCTGAAAAATGGAGTCCCACATTCAAAACAAATGAAAGAGCAAACACTCAGATATTGACCAGGTTATGGAACAATCAGATCCAACCACACTGTGTTTCAACTGGAGGAGCCTTGCTTATCCTGGATAAACCCTCAGCCTGGCTGTTTTCTTATCAAAGTATTTGCCTCTACTGGAAGGAGGAGCAGATAGCAGGTTTTTCCTAACTATAAACCTTGAGCCTAACCTAATGCTTACTGATCAGGGTTAACAATAGAGAAGGTAAAGAAATGTTTCCTTTCCATCCTTCAGAGAACTCCTTCCACCAGCACTTCTGTACATGCTGTGTGCTACTCAATCCTCATGGGCCGCTCCTCTTTAATTAGTGTTTGGTTTTTTGGTGGTATAGGCAAGAGGGGCGTGGAGGCATGGTTTGGGCAAGCTGATAGGAAACTTTCCCTATTCCCACCCACTCTGAATAAACTCTTGGGTCTGGAGCATTGGCTAGGTTATATCTTGGATTCAGGCCCTGCCTAGTTCCACTCCTCAATTATACTCTTCCCCAAAAGCAAACTGCTGAATCCAAACTTGATTTTTTTCCCCACATATTTGGTGTGCTGATATTCATGTGAACCTTTCTCAAATCACATTTTTCATGTTGCTGGTGCTGTACCATGTTGTGATTCCAAGAGGAGGGACAATAGAGTTGAGAGCACATCTCTTCTTAGATTTCTGAAGCACAGCATGTCTGGTACTGAGGTTGGCAAAGCAACTGGTGAGACTTTCCCACCCACCCTCAGCCCTACTGCCCCCCACAAGCCAGCAGATTGAGTCTAGATTGGGGGAGGTTAGAACAGACTGAATTTAGCTTAATCCAACTCCAGAGCCTTTTATTCCATTTCTTTGCCTTCTTTTCCTAATGTTCAGTTGTTAAAGTAGTGACAGAAATTCATGGGGGAGAAAGAAACACTTGCTTCTTTTCCAACATGCTTGATAAATCAGTCCGGATGTTCATCCTTCTTGAATTGTGGTGTTTTAAGAAAATCCTGTGCTATAAATGAATGTTGATTTTCACCCAACACAAACCCTCTGGGAGCTGGCCTGGTCTGGCTGCTGTATTGCATCTTCTACTTTCTCTTCTAGCATCGTCCAGCCAAGCAGAGAAGGAGCTGACAGATTCTCCTGCAACCTCCAAACGCATCTCCTTCCCAGGTAGCTCAGAGTCTCCCCTCTCTTCGAAGCGACCAAAAACAGCTGAGGAGATCAAACCAGAGCAGGTGAGACTGGAAGGGACTCTGCTGATGGGGAGGCGAGGTGTTTTAGACATTGGTAGGGAACAAACTTTTGGGTGGGTGGACTTGGGGGCATACACAGTTGCTCAAAGCAGTGGGTGTTTTCCCCACAGATGTACCAGTGTCCCTACTGCAAGTACAGTAATGCCGACGTCAACCGGCTCCGGGTGCATGCCATGACGCAGCACTCAGTGCAACCCATGCTTCGCTGCCCCCTGTGCCAGGACATGCTCAACAACAAGATCCACCTCCAGCTGCACCTCACCCACCTCCACAGCGTGGCACCTGACTGCGTGGAGAAGCTCATTATGACGGTAAGGCAGCCAGAAGCAGCACCCTGTGGTCTTTCTCCAGGGTCAAAGGTGATGCAGTAACATGGGCAAGCTACTGTGTTATTGGACGAGAAAGCCAGTGTAGAGGTGGAAACGTGAGAAAACAGTCCTCATTCTGTGACCTTTGTTGTACTGTCCCTGCCTTAGACTTGGCATGACCATAGCCCAAAGTGCTGAACATGTTTCCAACCTCCCTTATCATCCTCTCTCCCCTCAGGGGACAGAGGCATGGATTAGCTAACCATATATATGAAGAAATCATTATTCAAATTCTTTAAACCTTTACTGAGCAGGTCATGGACTAGATTGCTCTTACCTTCATTGTGTCTCATTTCATCCTCATCACAAATTCTGTTTTTGTTTTTGTTTTAAAAGGGAGCCAGGCACACTAGCTCACACCGCTAATCCCAGTTCTTTGGGAGGCCATGGTGGGGGGATTGCTTGAGGCCAGGAGTTTGAGACCAGCCTAGGTAACATAATGAGACCCCCGTCTCTACAAAACATATTTTAAAATTAGCCAGGCATGGTGGTGCATGCACCTGTAATCCTAGCTACTTGGGAGGCTGAGTTGGGAGGATCACTTGAGCCCAAGAGTTTGAGGTTGCAGTGAGCTATGATCAGGTCACTGCGCTCCAGCCTGGGTAACAGAGGGAGACCCTATCTCTTTAAAAAAAAGAAAAAAAAAATTTTTGGCACATTCCCATCAGCAGATAAGGAAGCTGAGGCTCAAAGATGTGAATTGACTTGATGCCATTTGTAAGGAGCAGAGTTGAGATTTGAACCCGCAATTTCCAACTCTAGGGGTAGCCCTGTAATGGAGGAGTTTCTCAGGGGATACTTTGATTTTCAAAGCAAGAAAATGTTGAGCTGGGGAGCCGCGGTGGCTCAGGCCGGTTGCCCTGGCACTCGGGGAGGCGAGGCCACACGTTCGAGGCCAACCTGGTCAACATTGATTGAAAATGTTGAGCTGAATTTGCTGATTCGTGAATGTGGGTTTTGCATTTGAACATGATATTTCTACAACTGCAGATTTTGAAAGCACGCCCCTGAGTGACCACTATAAACATGGCCTAATTAGTGTAAAGATGTAAATCTAACTATAATATGAAGACTTTTCAAAATAGTGCTGGTGATGGTGATGTCCTACTTTTGACTATGCTGGTGCTGTTATGAAAGTCATTTCCTGGCCAGGCGTGGGGGCTCACACTTGTAATCCCAACACTTTGGGAGGCCGAGGCAGGCGCATCACCTGAGGTCAGGAGTTCGAGACCAGCCTGGCCAACATGGCGAAACCTGTCTCTACTAAAAATACAAAAATTAGCCAGGCATGGTGGTGAGTGCCTGAAATCCCAGCTACTAAGGAGGCTGAGGCAGGAGAATCACTTGAACCCGGGAGGCAGAGGTTGCGGTGATCTGACATTGCAACACTGCACTCTAGCCTGGGCGACAGACCAAGACTCTGTCTCAAACAAACAAACAAACAAAAAACACCAAAGCCCTTTCCTGATCATTAGAGGAAAAACCACCAAAGAGAACTATTGTCACCTCTTTCTTAGCATTATTTTAGCAGTGGAGTAATAAGAAGTTAATTTGATTGCTGTTTCATGTGAAGATTCCCAGAGGTAGTCTGTTTGCAACTGCACATTATAATGTGCAGGTCACAGACATGTCACTTCTAGGCATTTCCTATTCCATTTGGTTTTGCAAAAATTAATGAATAATGTTGTAAGTGATGTCTAGTCGTGAAGAACATATAATTGATGATGCATCAAGAGAACTTCAGCAGCCAATGGGAAGCTCAAAGGTGACCTAGCATGAGTTGCCTTTCAGAGGTCTTTCAAGTATAAATTAACTTTCTGTGGGTATTTTCAAATCAGCTGATAAACACTGTGTAAAGATTCTGTGTAAATGATAACCTCCTTCTGTGGACCGGTGGGTTTCTGTGTTACTGGTTTCCTCAGCTTTCTCATCAGCCTTGGGTAACAGGCCTCATTGTACTTCCCAGTTGATGGACTAGAACCATGGGAGCCTGAAGGAACAGAAAGAGATGTGGGGAGGGAAGCATTGTCAATACTGACCTACATTTTTCTTTTACTTAGGTGATTGTTTTTGCTATTTTAATATAAATCTAGTCTAGGGACTGAGCTATAGTAATCTGCACGACTGGTTTACATTAGACAGTAAAAACTTCATTTATATATCTCTAGGGACTAGAGTATAACTTACATTTCAAATATTCCTTGTTTGTCATATTTTCATAACAGCAATAGCAAGGTAAATTTCAAGTGGCAAGTGTGGTGGTCATTGTGAATCTTCATTTACCAACAGAGTCTTCAAGGGCAGGATATTACTTCTGTGTTTGCTTGGGTATCAATCCCTAAGATATTTCTGGAAGTTACCCATTAACTAGCACCTTTGGAAGCAGTGATCCTTAACCTTTATGGAGACTCTCATGAAAGCTATACAACAGCCATACTGGATTATTCTTTGCACACCAATGTTTGATAACCACTGTTACTGACCCTCCATGAAGTATTTTGCAAATATAAAATTGTGTGTACAATGCCAGGGAACATAAGGATATATCCATGGGACTGGCCAATAAAAACTGTTCTAGAACCCCTGATAATGTAATTATATAGGAGACACTGCTCCCTAAAGCACTGCTGTGCTTGGTACCTTGTATAGAAACCCCTATGTGCCCAATCTTTCCATAGCAGACCATGGAAATGTTTTCTAGACATTTCTGAGAAGTATTAAGATTGTGGGAAATGCACTGGTAATAGGGAGTCAATTTGTTAGCAACAAGAGAAAGTTAATGGATTCAGGAATAAAGGTGAAAGTTATGAGAAATGTAGTCATGTAAGTATTTTACTTTTTACCGAAGGATGTATATGCAAGGATGAGTTTTCTCTTTGCATGGGAAGATGGAGGTATGGCATGGCTGTCAGTATTGAACTGGTCTGTCCAGTCATGGGGATAGTTTGCATTGAGCCAAACTATGCATTTCTATCTCAGTCCTTTAGTTCATCAGGAAAAACATGAGCAACCAGGGTTGTTAGAGGGAATTTGTCGGCCTACCATAAGGTGAATCCGAGATCCTGTTTGAGGACTGGAATACTGATGATCTTGGGCTCTGCCCTGATGAATCAAAGCAGATGCCAGTGTCTTTCCTCTGAAAAATCTGGTGTAAAAATGGAATTTGCAATTGTTTTAAAACTAACTGATTATAATGAACCTATGGTTAAAATCATGTCACGGGAGGGTATCTTACTGTCATTTTGTTAGAAAATTGGCCCTGGGAAAGTATTGGTTAGGCTCTCTAACGATGTATCTGTTTGTTCATGGCCAACTGGAGCAGGAAACTGAAAACAGCATGATGAAAAATGCCCCTTTAATCAGGGCCCCATTTTCTAAACCATATCGTTAAGGAATGCCAGTTCTACGGTCATTCATCCTCCAGGAGAAGAAAGTTATGTCTGCTTTGTCCCTGAGTGGCTAGGATGAATAGCAGCAAGAGGAGTCAATCTTCTTTCTTTCCAAATGGGTTGACTGAGTTAGTTGCCATTGGCTGCAGAATAGGAAAAGCTTGCAAAATCTCCCAAACAGATGATTTCTGGCAGACATGGGGTGTGTCCGGGCTATTTACAGCTATAAATTCTGGTAAATATTTTTTGCTGTCTGGGTCCAAAGTCTCAGGATTTAGCTTGAGTTCAGTTCAGTCCCACTAAAAGTAAATTCCACCCTGATAAATGGAAACAGATTACTTTCTACACGTCTTTCCGTTCAGTTGTAAATGGAGTGCGTTTTGAGGAGGCTTCATTTAATAATACCTTATCAGACAGCTTTCAGGAACCTGCAGTGTCTAATATGTCTGTTGCTATGGTAACAGCTGCTTGCTTATGCTCTGCATTTCATATCTATGTCTTCCATGGGCCCCCTTCTTACTGATGAGGGGGCTTGAGAAATACTCTCCACTAGGAACAATTGCAGTGCTGGCCCTCCACTATGGAGACCGCACCCACAGTACTTCATTCTTCTTGGCCTATTGGAAACAGAGCTGCAAAGAGTGTCTCTGCACACGTCATATGAAATCTATAAAGCTTAAGGGAGATAAGACAAGGGCCCCTCCACAACTGGCTGGGCAGCCCGCCCCTAATGTCAGTTTCACATAAGAACTCTCACCTATTTACAAAGAAGCTTGAGATTTCAAATTGGTGAAAGAGATGTAGGAGCTCAGTGCCCTTATTTTCCTATTCTTTCAGGAAAGGAGGGTGGAAGGCATGGGGCCCGTGTTTCTGGCCCCTGGATGAGAATAGGAAAGACCACCTACCATGCATTTCAATACTCTTAAATTATTCTAATTGATCACTATCTTTCTAAGTGACAGGACATACCACTGGGATCCTGAAGCACTGATATGGGGAAATTCTCTTTGTTCTTTCATCATTTAACAAAATATGACCTCACAGTGGAGATGGGATTGGCTCCTGGGCAGCTTAGGAACATATTCTCTAGCCCTTTGTCTTCGCTCCCTTTGGTAGTTCTTAATTATTCTGTATTTTTTTACCTGCACAGATTTCCCTTCCCTGCTCCTGGCCCTGTGTTGCCTGCACTTTTCTCTGTATCTCTTTTGAGACCAATAGTTTGTAACCTTGTGATTTTTTTCCATCAGTGTCTGTGACTCTCTATGCCTCATGTGTGCCTGTGTGTCTGTGAGTCTCTGGGACAGGCTAGTCATCTGGGGCTCTAGGGCGGCCACTGGCCTGGGGATGGTCACACCCACCTGGGTACCAGCTCTCTCACCTTGCCTGTATCTTAAGAGGAAGGTAATGAAAATAATCGGGCTTCATTAATTCCAAGCCCTGTGAGATGATAGCCATTTGGAGCCTGTTTGCCAATTAGATAGTCTAAATTAGAAGTGACCTTGGTATACTGCCACTGCTTGCCTCTCAGTCTAATGAAGCTTTTCTCACCAATTCATTCTCCTTCTCAGTTCTCACCTCTCTCTGCGCACATGTGTATAACTCTTCATGTGTTTCCTGTTCTCCCATCTACCTTTTCAATCTTTCTCATCCTCAGTTTAAAAAATCTGGTTCTGAGCTGCGTTTGTTTCTAGCCCACATGAATGTTAACATGGCCCTACAGTATTTTCTTTTGAGCTTGATGTATTTAAAAATTGAATGAACTACCATACAGAAGGAGTTTTAGAAAAGAAACAAGAAGGCCAAGGTGGGAGGATGGCTTGAGTCCAGGAGTTCGAGACCAGCCAGGCAAACATGGCAAGACTGTGTATCTACCAAAAAAACAAAACACACAAAAAATTGCTGAGAGTGGTGGTGTGCACATGTAGTCCTAGCTACTCAGGAGGCTGAGGCAGAAGAATCACTTAAGCCCAGCAGTTCGAGGCTATAGCGAGCCATGATCATGCTACTGCACTCCAGTCCAGGTGACAAAGTGAGACTATCTCAAAAAAAAAAAGAAAAAAAAAAAAAAAGAAAAAGAAAAGGAAATGGGACAAGGGGAGAAGAAGCTGGGCCTTTTAGACTCCATGGTCCAGTTCTCCCTGGGAGGCAGAGGTTGCAGTGAGCTGACATTACACCACTGTACTCCAGCCTGGGTGACAGAGCGGGACTCCGTCTCAAACAAACAAACACCACCAAAGCCCTTTCCACATGGAGAAGGCAGTAAAGGGGAGTGGGGAACATGTTCTCCCTGGCACATGCAGAAGGCAGTAAAGGGGAGTAGGGAACATGTTCTCCCTGGCACATGCAGAAGGCAGTAAAGGGGAGTGGAGAACCCAACTCTGAAACTCTCCTGGCAACAGGCGCCCTGGTTTGTTGGCTGTTAAGTGTGCAGACACCAGCTAGTGGGCCCCAGTGGCTGTCTAGGTACAGGAAAGGAAGTGAGCAACTGGCCTCTTGCTGGAACAGCTGGCTTTAGATATACCACTAGCTAGACTGCTCAGCCTAAAAGCAGCTGGGTTTTAACTTCATGCTTAAATGACCAGCCTCATCCACAAGGATGTAGAGACTGGCTTGGTCTTTGCCAAGGTGGTCTGTGTCTGAGGTCTCTCTTTGTCTGAGTTTCTTCATTCTATTCATTTTCAATTAAAAGTAAAGGATTTCAGGCATCCTTGGGAGCCTAGGTATTAGCAAATCTATACTTTCACCTGTAATAGTGGGCTTTTCAGAAACAAGTCCTTAAAGTGAGCAATGCCAAGGTGGTAGGAATAAGGGTCTCAGAGAAACTAGGTTCACCACTTTTGCTAAGAAAGTATCTCTTCTGGCCAGGCACAGTGGCTTATGCCTGTAATCCCAGCACTTTGGGAGGCCGATGGGGAAGGATCCCCTGAGGTCAGGAGTTCGAGACCAGCCTGGCCAGTAAGGTGAAACCCCATCTCTACTAAAAGTACAAAAAAAAAACTGGGCGTAGTGGTGCACACCTGTAATCCCAGCTACTCGGGAGGCTGAGGCAGGAGAATCACTTTAACCTGGGAGGAGACTGTAGATCGCGCCATTGCATTCCATCTTGGGCCACAGAGTGAAACTCCGTCTCAAAAAAAAAAAAAAATCTCTGCTTTCCAGCACACGGAAAGTGTCGGGGGCATCGATCTAACCTGGGCAAGCCTGTCTGCAGGTAGCCTTGAGAGATGAATTGGCATGAGCAGTCCTATAAGAACTTAGCAAAGGGTGACCTTGGATGCACAGGGTGTTGTATTTGTCCCTTCCACATCTGTGACCTGCAGGGGTTGGCGTAAGTGGCAGGATGGTGTTCCTTATCACTCCAGCTTCTACCAAGAAATTATACATTTCAGCAGCCCCTCCCAAATGTCAGAGTGGGAGACTAGTCCCATACCTCAGACCCTGGGCTGTATAAGGTGTGCCCTGGAGGCTTTAGGGTCCACTCACCTCATAGAATCTTGAAAAGCATTAAAACATAATCTGAAATGATAATGAACCAAACTAGGAAGAGCTTGGAACTATGTATTTATGAACCTATGTCGCTTCTCCTAGTAGATCAAGGGCAGTTCACTTGAGTACATGGACTTCCTTCTGGGGAGCTTGTGATTTCCTGAAATTATCTGGAATATTCTTTCTGCGAAAGTATTTTCCTAGGAGTCTGCAACTTGTATTAGATTTCTAAGGCTTTTGTGACCGCTAAAGGGTTATTTATTCTGCATCATAAGCTTTTTGGAGACAGGGACTTTTGTCTGGCTCTCTGCATCTCAGAAGCATGCAGCAGCACATGGATCCTGTACAGTGTTTATTTAGTAAATGATGGTCAATTGAATGAACTGAGAGTCACTCAAGGCTACTCTTTCTCAACTGTGTTATTTTGGAAGTACTTAAGCTTGAACATTTTTAGCATCAATGTGGAACGCTTCTGTTTCTGTTATATATGAAAATTGCTTAAACTGGGAGGTTTTGAGCACTGGAGTAGAACTCCACATTTCTTTTGTTATGCATGAGACCTGTTTGTTAGGAATATGTCAGAGCCACTGTTTGCTTCCGAATTTTCTGCACTCCAGTCAGCGGATGGTTTCTTCCCAAGTTTCCATGAAATGTACAAGTACTCTGGGAGGAAGGTAGTTGAACTGGCTCAGAAGATTTGGGAGGAAAACGTGGTATCTAGAAGATCACCATGGAACTGCCTTTTGCATGGCAGAGGCCAGTCTTGAGAGACCCAAATGTTGTAATGGCTGTAATCAATTGAATTTTCTTAACCAGAAAAACTTTTGTCTCCTTGTTACGTCTCAGGTTTATTGGTGAATAGAGTGGGGAATATAATTTAATGTAGTAAATGTTTATTGATGTATGCATCATTGGAATAATCAATGTGGATGGTACATTCAATGTAGAAAGTGTAGGTGTTTGGGCTGATGTATACTGTCATCTGGCCAAACTTTACAACTTTTTTTTGTTTGGCTTTTGAGTCCATAGCTGGAAGTATGGACTGGAAGTAGGATTGTGGGCAGAGATGGAGAGATGGAGAGAAGAGGAGAAGGGGAGAAGGAAGAGAGAGAAAGCATGTATATTGTTCTGCAGGAAAATTGGTGGTAGGACCAGTTATTTGAGGGCTTTTGAAGTTTGGCACACTTGGCATGACCCTGGTTATGCTACAACCAGGTTTTGTCTTCTCATAAACCTACATATTTCAGTGTTCCTGGCAAAAGGGAAGTGAGTCACTACCTGTGCTCAGCACAACTGGGATTGATTGATTGATTGGAGACAGAATCTCACTCTGTCGCCCAGGCTGGAGTGCAGTGGTGCAATCTCAGCTCACTGCAACCTCTGCCTCCCGGGTTCAAGCAATTCTCTTGTCTCAGCCTCTCAAGTAACTGGGACTACAGGCATGCGCCACCACGCCTGGCTAATTTTTGTATGTGTAGTAGAGATGGGGTTTCACCATGTTGGTCAGGCTGGTCTTGAACTCCTGACCTCAAGTGATCCACCCGCCTCAGCCTCCCAAAGTGCTGGGATTACAGGCGTGAGCCACCGCATCCGGCCGACAGCTGGGTTATTACTTTCCCATTTTCAGCTATCCATTAGAGACTATGGCTGGGACAGTCTGAATTCCTTGCATTTTAGTGGCCAGATATGATTGGAAAACAAAGGGGGTGCCAAGGCAAGTGTTGAAGGAAATCAACTTGGATATATATATCACCTCAGTGAGCGGTAGGACTCCTCAGTGTGCTCTGTTGACAGGATCATGTTTATGGCTCTTCAAGATGAAACATGAAAGCTTTGAGTAAAAAGCTTTGGAAGCTGGTAGGAGAGGGAAGAGTGGGGCAAAGGCATGGGAACGTTAGTGTCTGACTGACATGGGGCCCTCCAGTAGCCTGTGTAGCAAGGCCGCTTCCATTCTCAACCTCTGTTCAGACACATGCGCAGACAGACCCCACCTGCATTTCCAGATCCTTAGGATTCTCTTTAGGGATCTTCCTGTTTGCCTCCTGGGAATTTCTTGCCCATCGAAATTTCATGTACCAACCCCCACTTTTTTTCAGGGAGAGTTTGGGTACACTATAGATGAGAAGATGCAGGTGGATAAAAGTAGTTACTTAAACACATATGGGGCAAGACATACAGGTTTGGAGGCCCAGATTAAGATGCAGAGGAGCATGTGAGGTTGATGATTATATTTCGGGGAGAGTTAATTGATGGAAGGTGAAGGCAGACAAAGAACCGCTGCTTACTGCCTTCTTGAATCCCAATCAGGAATTATGATTAAAGTCACAGCGAGACAACAGAGGGCTGATGAATTGGTGTCTTTTTTTTTTTTTTCTTTTTTGCCGTCATTCACACTTGATTGACTTCAACCTTTCAAGTGCAAAAGTCTCTCTTTTCCATTATTATTCATAGCCATCTGAGTTTTTCTAATTAAAGTGTATGAAAACAATTACTGATCCGTCGTACTGAGTCTGTTAGAGGGGATGTCTGCCTTACTGTAATGCGTATGAAAAGCCCACAGTTTTCTATAATGATGTGCAGCTGAGGTGTTAGATAATTTTATTCTTTTTTACTCTGTAGGGCTTTTTTTTTTTTATTTCTCATGATTCATTTTTCATAATTCCTAAAGATCCCAGGAAAGGACTGATCCTGCAGCTACAACCGAGAAAGGAGGTGGGGGGGAGTCTTTTTTCCTTTCCCTTTCTCCCCCTCTTACCCCCAACCTCGTGCTCCCCCTCGGCTGAGGACTGTAAATTAATCGGTGACCTTTCACTTCTCAGATTCCCGCTGGACTCCCCAACCACACTGGTCAGAAATGCCTTCTATTAAAAAGAAAATAGATGGAATGAGTTTGGCAATCTCTACTCCATTCCTAACGGTTCATCAACAGCTAGCCTTAACCAGCTGCCGATGAGCTTTGTGTGAGGTGCAGATGTCTGTGGAGGCAAGAATGCTATGGCACACACATTCACCTGCCACGCACTTGCTCTTCGTAAACACAGCATTTCTCAGAATGCTTCTCCATAGTGCCTGTTGCTTACTTTTTGCACCCGCTGGCACCTGGGTTGCTGAAATGATTCTAATACCCCTAGGTGTGATGAGGAGTTATCTTATGTTGATGGGGCGGCTGTCTGGGTTTCCTCTAGTTGTCAAGCCTATTGCTGATGATTCTAGTGGACATTTCAGTAGCTCTTTTGAGCAAGGCTGGGATCTTCACAACCATTAAAAATTAATAGTAATGTATTTAAAATATTTAATTTTGAACAGAAATCTAAGTATTCCAATCTTTGCAACAGATAGTGAAGATGTCTGTGCAGTAAGGTTCTGTTTGATGGAAAAATAATGTCTCCAACTGGGGCTGGGCACCATGTAGAAAGGTTAGTGGTGACTGTAGTGTCTGGTCCTGTAGCTTCTAGGTCAGTCCATTTCTCTGGCTATCATCAAATGGGAAGCGATTTCTAATTCATTTGCAATATCATCGCCACCTACCCTTCCTACCCCATATCAGGCAAAGGAATATTGCTTTTTTTGAATGAAGAACCTTTGATTTTTCCATTGGATATTGAGGGCTGCTGATCACATTAACATAGGGCAAATGATAACCTGTTTGGACAGGCTTCTGGCCATATGGCAGGGAGACCTAGAGAAATACCTGAGGCTCTGCCCAAAAGTTGCAGCTGTTTGGATCCAGGTGATTTCCAGAATTGCTGTATTGAGAACAAATGGCCGTGGTCAAGGTGGGGCTTCCCTGTTGTAGAATGCTGTGCAGGCCACCCTCTATGGCTGGGACATTGGTCAGAGGTTCCCTCTGATGTTGTATACCTTGGGCAGAGACTCCAGAAGAAATCGTGGCTCAAGTGAGTCACAAAAAAAGGCTTGTTTGTGCTTGATGTCAGCTTGTAAAGGGTTACAAACGTTGTTTCCTGGAAAATCTGCCAGCATGTCTGCGTGTCCTTAGCCTTCCCTTTGTTCTCTTCTTTTCTTCTTACCCTTTCCTTCACTCTTACTCCCCTCCTCCTCTTGCCTGAATACATTTTGAAAACAGTACTACAATGCTCCCTGCTTCAAGATTACAGTGTACTTTACTAGGTATGATTTAATTAGGGCCCTTATTATGTTTTCAGCAGCTTAAGGTGGGCCTTTCAACTTATCTACCTAATTGGTTGCACAAGAAGTTTCACAGCCGATGACAAAACATTGTCAGTGATCAAAGTCAAAATTCTGCATAAAGGAAAAATATTAATAATAAGATTATTCTTCAAGTGTGCACTGCTAATTATGTCCAGAATGTAACCGTAGAAACACTTTTGACTGATGTGAGCTTTGTCTAATAAACATGAATCTTCAGTGAGCTATGAAAAGTGAGACACCTCTAGCTTTACACTGGTGGAAGCTAACTTTGCTTATTAAATACTTTTTAAACATTTCCTGTTTTGTGTTGCTTTCCTCTCCATTTGACTCTCCTTGCTCTTCTCAGGTGACCACCCCCGAGATGGTGATGCCCAGCAGCATGTTCCTCCCAGCAGCTGTTCCAGATCGAGATGGGAATTCCAATTTGGAAGAGGCAGGAAAGCAGCCTGGTCAGTACCATTATTCTTGACCCCAGTAAATTGAAACAAGATGGAATGCCAAAATGTTCATGGAGAAAGGCTTTCAGGAATTCTTTACAATACTCTTAAGGTGACTGTAACTAATCAGGAGATGAGGGGCACTGTCATTAGCTACTTTATACTCTGGTTCTTGGCATGTATTTGTATATTACTCACATGGTTTAAAGTGAGAGAAAATCAGTGTGAGAAGTCTGGCATAGACACACATGTCCCCTTAAACTATACAATTAGGGAGTGAATAAGCAGAGACTCAGTCAGTAGGCCCCACCGTCATAAGCCATTAAACACTGTATTTCTGAGGACTTAATTAGTAGGGACTTGTGGGTTGATTTTTAGGTACACTGGATTCTTTCGTTCTGAGTTTTCTGGGATTGGCTTAGGATGAAGCACAGAGGTGCCTTTGGAAAGAACACTGTTGTAGACATGTATGCTGCAGTAGTTGGTGCCACATAGTGCTTCCTGGCTGGATGGATGGTTAGACCTCTGTGAGGCCGTCCTACATCTTTCACTTCTAAGGTGGGAAGAGTTGGCCACACTACTGCCCCGCCTCCTCTCTTTCTTGTGAGTTTTCCATATCAGAAAATGGACAAATGACCTGATAAAGGGTCTTGGTATTTATGGGTGTGATGATCTCGTTGTAGGAAAAAAAACGTATTTTAAATAATTGAACACTTGAATGTTCATTGCTTATTGAATAGAGATGGCAATCAGAAGTCACATTATAATAAGAAATTAAATGCCTACAAATACGTATCCCCAAATTTCTTATATTACAACGTTCAGCAGTTCTTGTAAATTCCTCACAACTTAGGACAGCATTAATTCACACATATTCTACACTTCAGATCTACTGTGCTAAATTCTTATTACATAAAAGATGAACATAAAAGGGAAATCCAGTCTAAGATCAGTAACCTTCAAACCAGTTCTTGAGAAATTGAGGATTCTGAGTCAAGCAATTAAATGCTATTTAAAAGACTGTTAGATCTGTGATATGACATGGGTCTATTATGCATTGAAACTTTTTGTATTTCCTTTTATTCATCTCTGTTCATGTGCACCCTGTTTATAATATGTGCTCTATTGGAGGAACAAAAGAAAGCAGGAGGCGCTCCGCACAGATTGTCATTCAGGTTGGGCACTTCCCTCATCATCAGATTCTGTGTTCATGAGGCCTGAGTAGGTAGACCGCTCTGGGTGTCATCCTTGAAACAAAGCCTTCTTTATCTTTGGGTTTGATATATATATATATATATATTTTTTTAACAGAAACCTCAGAGGATCTGGGAAAGAACATCTTGCCATCCGCAAGCACAGAGCAAAGCGGAGATTTGAAACCCTCCCCTGCTGACCCAGGCTCTGTGAGAGAAGACTCAGGCTTCCTCTGCTGGAAGAAGGGGTGCAACCAGGTTTTCAAAACTTCTGCTGCCCTTCAGACGCATTTCAATGAAGTGCATGCCAAGAGGCCTCAGCTGCCGGTGTCAGATCGCCATGTGTACAAGTACCGCTGTAATCAGTGCAGCCTGGCCTTCAAGACCATTGAAAAGTTGCAGCTCCATTCTCAGTACCATGTGATCAGAGCTGCCACCATGTGCTGTCTTTGTCAGCGCAGTTTCCGAACTTTCCAGGCTCTGAAGAAGCACCTCGAGACAAGCCATCTGGAGCTGAGTGAGGCTGACATCCAACAGCTTTATGGTGGCCTTCTGGCCAATGGGGACCTCCTGGCAATGGGAGACCCCACCCTGGCTGAGGACCATACCATAATTGTTGAGGAAGACAAGGAGGAAGAGAGTGACTTGGAAGATAAACAGAGCCCTACGGGCAGTGACTCTGGGTCAGTACAAGAAGACTCGGGCTCAGAGCCAAAGAGAGCTCTGCCTTTCAGAAAAGGTCCCAATTTTACTATGGAAAAATTCCTAGACCCTTCTCGCCCTTACAAGTGTACCGTCTGCAAGGAATCATTCACCCAAAAGAATATCCTGCTAGTACACTACAATTCTGTCTCCCACCTGCATAAGTTAAAGAGAGCCCTTCAAGAATCAGCAACCGGTCAGCCAGAACCCACCAGCAGCCCGGACAACAAACCTTTTAAGTGTAACACTTGTAATGTGGCCTACAGCCAGAGTTCCACTCTGGAGATCCATATGAGGTCTGTGTTACATCAAACCAAGGCCCGGGCAGCCAAGCTGGAGGCTGCAAGTGGCAGCAGCAATGGGACTGGGAATAGCAGCAGTATCTCCTTGAGCTCCTCCACGCCAAGTCCTGTGAGCACCAGTGGCAGTAACACCTTTACCACCTCCAATCCAAGCAGTGCTGGCATTGCTCCAAGCTCTAACTTACTGAGCCAAGTGCCCACTGAGAGTGTAGGGATGCCACCCCTGGGGAATCCTATCAGTGCCAACATCGCTTCCCCTTCAGAGCCCAAGGAGGCCAATCGGAAGAAACTGGCAGATATGATTGCATCCAGACAGCAGCAGCAACAACAGCAGCAGCAACAGCAACAACAACAACAAGCACAAACACTGGCCCAGGCCCAGGCTCAAGTTCAAGCTCACCTGCAGCAGGAGCTGCAGCAACAGGCTGCCCTGCTCCAGTCTCAGCTGTTTAACCCCACCCTCCTTCCTCACTTCCCCATGACAACTGAGACCCTGCTGCAACTACAGCAGCAGCAGCACCTCCTCTTCCCTTTCTACATCCCCAGTGCTGAGTTCCAGCTTAACCCCGAGGTGAGCTTGCCAGTGACCAGCGGGGCACTGACGCTGACTGGGACGGGCCCAGGCCTGCTGGAAGATCTGAAGGCTCAGGTTCAGGTCCCACAACAGAGCCATCAGCAGATCTTGCCACAGCAGCAGCAGAACCAACTCTCTATAGCCCAGAGTCACTCTGCCCTCCTTCAGCCAAGCCAGCACCCCGAAAAGAAGAACAAATTGGTCATCAAAGAAAAGGAAAAAGAAAGCCAGAGAGAGCGGGACAGTGCCGAGGGGGGAGAGGGCAACACTGGTCTGAAGGAAACGCTGCCAGATGCCTTGAAGGCCAAAGAGAAGAAAGAGTTGGCACCAGGGGGTGGTTCTGAGCCTTCCATGCTCCCTCCACGCATTGCTTCAGATGCCAGAGGGAATGCCACCAAGGCCCTGCTGGAGAACTTTGGCTTTGAGTTGGTCATTCAGTATAATGAGAACAAGCAGAAAGTGCAGAAAAAGAATGGGAAGACTGACCAAGGAGAGAACCTGGAAAAGCTCGAGTGTGACTCCTGCGGCAAGTTGTTTTCCAACATCTTGATTTTAAAGAGTCATCAAGAGCACGTTCACCAGAATTACTTTCCTTTCAAACAGCTCGAGAGGTTTGCCAAACAGTACAGAGACCACTATGATAAACTGTACCCACTGAGGCCTCAGACCCCCGAGCCACCGCCACCTCCCCCTCCACCCCCTCCACCCCCACTTCCGGCAGCACCGCCTCAGCCAGCGTCCACGCCAGCCATCCCCGCATCAGCCCCGCCCATCACCTCACCTACGATTGCACCGGCCCAGCCATCAGTGCCGCTCACCCAGCTCTCCATGCCCATGGAGCTGCCCATCTTCTCGCCGCTGATGATGCAGACGATGCCACTGCAGACCTTGCCAGCTCAGCTACCCCCACAGCTGGGACCTGTGGAGCCTCTGCCTGCGGACCTGGCCCAGCTGTACCAGCATCAGCTCAATCCAACTCTGCTCCAGCAGCAGAACAAGAGGCCTCGCACCAGGATCACGGATGATCAGCTCCGAGTCTTGCGGCAATATTTTGACATTAACAACTCCCCCAGTGAAGAGCAAATCAAAGAGATGGCAGACAAGTCTGGGTTGCCCCAGAAAGTGATCAAGCACTGGTTCAGGAACACCCTCTTCAAAGAGAGGCAGCGTAACAAGGACTCCCCTTACAACTTCAGTAATCCTCCTATCACCAGCCTGGAGGAGCTCAAGATTGATTCCCGGCCCCCTTCGCCGGAACCACCGAAGCAGGAGTACTGGGGAAGCAAGAGGTCTTCAAGAACAAGGTTTACAGACTACCAGCTGAGGGTCTTACAGGACTTCTTTGATGCCAATGCTTACCCAAAGGATGATGAATTTGAGCAACTCTCTAATTTACTGAACCTTCCAACCCGAGTAATAGTGGTGTGGTTTCAGAATGCCCGACAGAAGGCCAGGAAGAATTATGAGAATCAGGGAGAGGGCAAAGATGGAGAGCGGCGTGAGCTTACAAACGATAGATACATTAGAACAAGCAACTTGAACTACCAGTGCAAAAAATGTAGCCTGGTGTTTCAGCGCATCTTTGATCTCATCAAGCACCAGAAGAAGCTGTGTTACAAGGATGAGGATGAAGAGGGGCAGGACGACAGCCAAAATGAGGATTCCATGGATGCCATGGAAATCCTGACGCCTACCAGCTCATCCTGCAGTACCCCGATGCCCTCACAGGCTTACAGTGCCCCAGCACCATCAGCCAATAATACAGCTACCTCCGCTTTCTTGCAGCTTACAGCAGAGGCTGAGGAACTGGCCACCTTCAATTCAAAAACAGAGGCAGGCGATGAGAAATCAAAGTTGGCGGAAGCTCCCAGTGCACAGCCAAACCAAACCCAAGAAAAGCAAGGACAACCAAAGCCAGAGCTGCAGCAGCAAGAGCAGCCCGAGCAGAAGACCAACACCCCCCAGCAGAAGCTCCCCCAGTTGGCGTCCCTGCCTTCGTTGCCACAGCCTCCTCCACAAGCGCCCCCTCCGCAGTGCCCCTTACCCCAGTCGAGCCCCAGTCCTTCCCAGCTCTCCCACCTGCCCCTCAAGCCCCTCCATACATCAACTCCTCAACAGCTGGCAAACCTACCTCCTCAGCTAATCCCCTACCAGTGTGACCAGTGTAAGTTGGCATTTCCATCATTTGAGCACTGGCAGGAGCATCAGCAGCTCCACTTCCTGAGTGCGCAGAACCAGTTCATCCATCCCCAGTTTTTGGATAGGTCCCTGGATATGCCTTTCATGCTCTTTGATCCCAGTAACCCACTCCTGGCCAGCCAGCTGCTCTCTGGGGCCATACCTCAGATTCCAGCAAGCTCAGCCACTTCTCCTTCAACTCCAACCTCCACGATGAACACTCTCAAGAGGAAGCTGGAGGAAAAGGCCAGTGCAAGCCCTGGCGAAAACGACAGTGGGACAGGAGGAGAAGAGCCTCAGAGAGACAAGCGTTTGAGAACCACCATCACACCGGAACAACTAGAAATTCTCTACCAGAAGTATCTACTGGATTCCAATCCGACTCGAAAGATGTTGGATCACATTGCCCACGAGGTGGGCTTAAAGAAACGTGTGGTGCAAGTCTGGTTTCAGAACACCCGAGCTCGGGAAAGGAAAGGACAGTTTCGGGCTGTAGGCCCAGCGCAGGCCCACAGGAGATGCCCTTTTTGCAGAGCGCTCTTCAAAGCCAAGACTGCTCTCGAGGCTCATATCCGGTCCCGTCACTGGCATGAAGCCAAGAGAGCTGGCTACAACCTAACTCTGTCTGCAATGCTCTTAGACTGTGATGGGGGACTCCAGATGAAAGGAGATATTTTTGATGGAACTAGCTTTTCCCACCTACCCCCAAGCAGTAGTGATGGTCAGGGTGTCCCCCTCTCACCTGTGAGTAAAACCATGGAATTGTCGCCCAGAACTCTTCTAAGCCCTTCCTCCATTAAGGTGGAAGGGATTGAAGACTTTGAAAGCCCCTCCATGTCCTCAGTTAATCTAAACTTTGACCAAACTAAGCTGGACAATGATGACTGTTCCTCTGTGAACACAGCAATCACAGATACCACAACTGGAGACGAGGGCAATGCAGATAATGACAGTGCAACGGGAATAGCAACTGAAACCAAATCCTCTTCTGCACCCAACGAAGGGCTGACCAAAGCAGCCATGATGGCAATGTCCGAGTATGAAGATCGGTTGTCATCTGGTCTGGTCAGCCCAGCCCCAAGCTTTTATAGCAAGGAATATGACAATGAAGGTACAGTGGACTACAGTGAAACCTCAAGCCTTGCAGACCCCTGCTCGCCAAGTCCTGGTGCGAGTGGATCTGCAGGCAAATCTGGTGACAACGGGGATCGGCCTGGGCAGAAACGTTTTCGCACTCAGATGACCAATCTGCAGCTGAAGGTCCTCAAGTCATGCTTTAATGACTACAGGACACCCACTATGCTAGAATGTGAGGTCCTGGGCAATGACATTGGACTGCCAAAGAGAGTCGTTCAGGTCTGGTTCCAGAATGCCCGGGCAAAAGAAAAGAAGTCCAAGTTAAGCATGGCCAAGCATTTTGGTATAAACCAAACGAGTTATGAGGGACCCAAAACAGAGTGCACTTTGTGTGGCATCAAGTACAGCGCTCGGCTGTCTGTACGTGACCATATCTTTTCCCAACAGCATATCTCCAAAGTTAAAGACACCATTGGAAGCCAGTTGGATAAGGAGAAAGAATACTTTGACCCAGCCACCGTACGTCAGTTGATGGCTCAACAAGAGTTGGACCGGATTAAAAAGGCCAATGAGGTCCTTGGACTGGCAGCTCAGCAGCAAGGGATGTTTGACAATGCCCCTCTTCAGGCCCTTAACCTTCCTACAGCATATCCAGCGCTCCAGGGCATTCCTCCCGTGTTGCTCCCGGGCCTCAACAGCCCCTCCTTGCCAGGCTTTACTCCATCCAACACAGGTGGGTTCTGCTCTAGCAGATTGTTTCAGGGCTAAATAGCTGCCCAGTCAGCATTCTGTTCTGTGGATACCACCCAAACCCTCTAAATGAGGGGCAGATGGGAAGTTTCCCTTTCTAGTTCTTTAAAAGCAACAAGACTTCAGTTCATTCCTGTTGAGTCTCTCAAGTGCTGGTGTGTCAGGGATGGGATCTCCTGGTTGGAACAGTCTCCTTAGAAACCACTCTTATCCGCTATAATAGGGAAAAACTTGAGGGTCCTGGTATACTAATTTCTGGAATATTTCAAGAAAAAAGTTTCCATCATAGATCCTTTCATTCAGTCCTTGTGGAGATGCTGATCCTGTCGAGATATTTGTTGTAAATATAAGACACCTGAGTTAGTCCTAGCTAATTCTGGATTATGCCCTAAGAAAACTGGTCCAAGAGCATTTAAATCAACTCTTTGCTCTCACCTAGGGTCCCTGCCTTCTTGAGAGAGCTACAGTGGCAAAAGAACTGCTATTAGGGCCAGGCGCAGTGGTTCATGCCTATAATCCCAGCACTTTGGGAGGCCGAGGCGGGTAGATCATGAGGTCAGGAGATCGAGACCAGCCTGGCCAATATGGTGAGACCTCCGTCTCTACTAAAAGTACAAAAATTAGCTGAGTGTGGTGGTATGCACCTGTAGTCCCAGCTACTTGGGAGGCTGGGGCAGGAGAATTGCTTGAACCCTGGAGGCAGAGGTTGCAGTGGGCCAAGATTGTGCTACTGCATTCCAGCCTGGCAAAAGAGCAAGACTCTGTCTCAAAAAAGAAACAAACCAAAAAAGAACTGCTATCAGAAAGAAGCTCTTATGTGGTAGATCCTTAATGTTGGGGTTCTCTTCTAGCCAGAACAGTAGTGGCTGTTTCTAACAAGATGACTGTTCTACTTGAATGCACTGACCAGGAATCTTGTATTGGGCAATGTGGTTCTGCTAAAATACTGATGCATGTTTCAGAGGTCCTCTGTCACCTCTTTTTTTTCCTTTTGCCCATTTCCCTTTCCTTGCTCCTGATCATTGAGAATCATAAATACTTGGTTGGCACTCTTATAGTCTCAACAGGGAGTTTTGCAGTTCTTCCTACATACCTCTCATTTTCCCTTCTCTATCCTCACATCTTCTCTGGATCCAGCCGTCTTTGCTAAATTGGACCTTCACCTCCAGGGTCCTGTTAGGCTTATACACAAGTCTGCAAATTTCCCCCACGATGGCCTGAATTGATTAGTTCCTGTTTACCGAAGAACTCCTCCTAATGCTACCTTGCCTTCAGAATGTGTCCCTGTTCCCAGGGGTTAAAGCAGCTGTAATGCTTCCCACAGCAGTCTTAGTTTCTGGTTGAATTAGTTCCACATTTTACACTTTGGGTGGTGTTTTACCAAACATGAAGCTACTGCATTCCTGGTCCCCATTTCTTACTCAAAGAGAATAAGAAAAGAAAGCATTAAGACATAGAAGTTGTTGCTTATATGTGTTGACAAGTCATGTCACAGAAAGCCAGCTAGACATAAGCCAGGAAACAAACTATGGAAAATAGCACATCACTTAATTACCCCTGCAGCCCAAAACCCTGGCAGAGGGGCTTGGGAAGGCTTAACACATCACACTAATGTGAAAAAAGGAGAATCAGAATGTATGATTTATTCTGCTTGTTTTACAGATGAGAAATCTGAGGCCCAGAGAGGTTGAGACCATTCAACAAGCTAGGGTAGGAGCTAGAGCTCCCACCCAGGCCTCTGGGCTCCCAGTGCTATGTGCTTCTTCCACAACACCCAATATGAGCCAATGATGATGAGATGCTGAAGGAACCTTCCTCCTTAGCTATCCAGTATTAACGGATGTTTGGGATTGGCAATTTGAAGCAATCTTGTTATTTCCATCAGAAATATGAGGGTTTTGATGGTGAACACTGTACCACGATAGCCAGAAATCAGCAGTCTTCCCCCAGGTCTGGGCTTCAGAGTGCTTTTTCTTGCTGTTTTTTCCTCAGTGTCATGTTATGGAAGTCCTTCCCCAGCTTTCTAGCAGGTGATCCAGATGAAATAAGATGGTTTTGATTTTGCATTTTGGTGTCCTCTGAAGAGATGTACATACCATCTAGTTTCTTGGATATGGTGAATATAGAGGTGTTCTGAGAGTTGTTGCCTGTGGGATCCTCCTGTCTGTTTCCTCAGTTTTTCATCATCCAGCACACTCTGCATGCCACCCCCATGCTGTCCTTCCCTACTATCTTGCTAGTTTCAACACACCTGAAGCTTGGAGTAGCATCCACAGCAACACCCTCTTGCATTACCTTGGAAATGATGCCTCAAACCAGGAGATAGCTATGGGTCAGGGAAGGTATCAGGCTCTCAGGTCGGTTAAGGCATTACAGGAAGTGGTGGTAGATTAGGGGTGAGTATGATCAAGGATGGGGCTCTAGTCCATGAGGGCCTGGTAACACGGTCAGAGACCTTTGCTATCCATAGGCAGTGGTGCTTGGGTTAGGTTGTGATGTCTTGGGAATTGGTGTCAGTACCTTGGACTGTTCCATTTTCTGACATGGCTTTTCTACTTTTCCTGTGGTGGTTTCTTAACTGTCTACAGTCCCACTGGCCCTCCTGTGTTATCATTCAAATGGGCAGGAAGAGAAGGTGGTCATGTCTCCAGCAGATTCCAGAATCCTATTCCTAGGTGGTTATACAGTAGACTTGTTGAAGCAGATCAGCTGGGCCAAGGCACGGAAGCAATTTTCCCCGAATGGATTGTTCTTATTTCTTCCCAGGCCCTTCCTCCACACTTTCCCATTCATCATCTTCTCTCTACCCTCCCAAAGCATCCAGTCAACTGCAGCAACAGAGGTCAGAGAGGAGGAACACATGTAGAGCCTGTTTTGTTTGTTCATGTGGCCGTGCTAGCTTTCTTGCTTTTGTTCTCTTCTCTCTTCTCTTGTTGTCACTCTCCTCCAGATAACTTCTCTGGGGACCTCGTGGCCATACTATTTCTGTGATGAAGGCCTTTGGTGCAAATGGGCCCCAGCTAGAAACAGCTAGCTTTGGGGCCTCTAGACTAATTGCAGTTGGGCAGAGTGAATGGTAGCTGGGAGTGCTTGGCAAAGAAAATGTGAACTAGCAGGTGTGGCACATTGGGCAGGAAGGTGTTGGAAGTTGTTTGGCTGAAAGGGGAAGCATGGGAGCTGACCCAGGACTGACCAGGACTGAGTCCTCATTAGAATAAAAGGTTGTCCAGCCCTGAGCCTGGTGGGATACTTCTGTTGAAAACGTTGGTTTTGAGAGGATCCTTCAAGCCTTGACATCTCAGACTGTGTGCCAGTGACACTGGTAAAATATCTTGAGCTTCAGCCCTACCCCTGCCCAGACTGACCGGTGATTTCTGTCTCCATTCCTTTCAGCTTTAACGTCTCCTAAGCCGAACTTGATGGGTCTGCCCAGCACAACTGTTCCTTCCCCTGGTCTCCCCACATCTGGATTACCAAATAAACCGTCCTCAGCATCGCTGAGCTCCCCAACCCCAGCACAAGCCACCATGGCGATGGCCCCTCAGCAACCTCCTCAGCAGCAGCAGCAGCCACAGGTGCAGCAGCCTCCCCCGCCGCCAGCAGCCCAGCCGCCACCCACACCACAGCTCCCACCACAACAGCAGCAGCAACGCAAGGACAAAGACAGTGAGAAAATAAAGGAGAAGGAAAAGGCACACAAAGGGAAAGGGGAACCCCTGCCTGTCCTCAAGAAGGAGAAAGGAGAAGCCCCCACGGCAGCTGCAGCCACGATCTCAGCCCCGCTGCCCACCATGGAGTATGCGGTGGACCCTGCACAGCTGCAGGCCCTGCAGGCAGCCTTGACTTCGGACCCCACAGCATTGCTCACGAGCCAGTTCCTTCCTTACTTTGTACCAGGCTTTTCTCCTTATTATGCTCCCCAGATCCCTGGCGCCCTGCAGAGCGGGTACCTGCAGCCTATGTATGGCATGGAAGGCCTGTTCCCCTACAGCCCTGCACTGTCGCAGGCCCTGATGGGGCTGTCCCCGGGCTCCCTACTGCAGCAGTACCAGCAATACCAGCAGAGTCTGCAGGAGGCAATTCAACAGCAGCAGCAGCGGCAACTACAGCAGCAGCAGCAGCAAAAAGTGCAGCAGCAGCAGCCCAAAGCAAGCCAAACCCCAGTCCCCTCGGGGGCTGCTTCCCCAGACAAAGACCCTGCCAAAGAATCCCCCAAACCAGAAGAACAGAAAAACGCCCCCCGTGAGGTGTCCCCCCTCCTGCCGAAACCCCCTGAAGAGCCAGAAGCAGAAAGCAAAAGTGCGGACTCCCTCTACGACCCCTTCATTGTTCCAAAGGTGCAGTACAAGTTGGTCTGCCGCAAGTGCCAGGCGGGCTTCGGAGACGAGGAGGCGGCGAGGAGCCACCTGAAGTCCCTCTGCTTCTTCGGCCAGTCTGTGGTGAACCTGCAAGAGATGGTGCTTCACGTCCCCACCGGCGGCGGCGGCAGTGGCGGCGGTGGCGGTGGCGGCGGCGGCGGCTCGTACCACTGCCTGGCGTGCGAGAGCGCGCTCTGTGGGGAGGAAGCTCTGAGTCAACATCTCGAGTCGGCCTTGCACAAACACAGAACAATCACGAGAGCAGCAAGAAACGCCAAAGAGCACCCTAGTTTATTACCTCACTCTGCCTGCTTCCCCGATCCTAGCACCGCATCTACCTCGCAGTCTGCCGCTCACTCAAACGACAGCCCCCCTCCCCCGTCGGCCGCCACCCCCTCCTCCGCTTCCCCCCACGCCTCCAGGAAGTCTTGGCCGCAAGTGGTCTCCCGGGCTTCGGCAGCGAAGCCCCCTTCTTTTCCTCCTCTCTCCTCATCTTCAACGGTTACCTCAAGTTCATGCAGCACCTCAGGGGTTCAGCCCTCGATGCCAACAGACGACTATTCGGAGGAGTCTGACACGGATCTCAGCCAAAAGTCCGACGGACCGGCGAGCCCGGTGGAGGGTCCCAAAGACCCCAGCTGCCCCAAGGACAGTGGTCTGACCAGTGTAGGAACGGACACCTTCAGATTGTAAGCTTTGAAGATGAACAATACAAACAAATGAATTTAAATACAAAAATTAATAACAAACCAATTTCAGAAATAGACTAACTGCAATTCCAAAGCTTCTAACCAAAAAAAAAAAAAAAAAAAAAAAAGGAAAAAAAAGAAAAAGCGTGGGTTGTTTTCCCATATACCTATCTATGCCGGTGATTTTACATTCTTGTCTTTTTTTCTTTTAATATTAAAAAAAAAAAAAAAAGCCCTAACTTGTTACATTGTGTCCTTTTGAAGGTACTATTGGTCTGGGAAACAGAAGTCCGCAGGGCCTCCCTAATGTCTTTGGAGCTTAAACCCCTTGTATATTTGCCCCTTTTCAATAAACGCCCCACGCTGATAGCACAGAGGAGCCCGGCATGCACTGTATGGGAAAGCAGTCCACCTTGTTACAGTTTTAAATTTCTTGCTATCTTAGCATTCAGATACCAATGGCTTGCTAAAAGAAAAAAAGAAATGTAATGTCTTTTTATTCTCAGGTCAATCGCTCACACTTTGTTCTGTTTTCAGAATCATTTTTTTATATATTAATATTTTTTTCAGTTTTTTTTTTTTGTTCCAGAAAAGATTTTTTGTTTTGTTAATTTAAAAACGGGCAGAAAGTATTCAAGAAAAACAATGTGAACTGCTTTAGCTTTCTGGGGATTTTTAAGGATAGCTTTTCTGCTGAAGCCAATTTCAAGGGGAAAAGTTAAGCACTCCCACTTTCAGAAAAAAAAAAAAATAACCCACACACACAAAGAGTGTTGAGGACTTGTAGCTTAAAAAAATAAGTTTTAAAAACTGACTTTCTGTATTTATGATAGATATGACCATTTTTGGTGTTGAGTAGATTGTTGCATTGGAAATGAACTGAAGCAGTATGGTAGATTTAAAAGGAAAAAAAAAAAAAACCTTTTGTGTACATTTAGCTTTTTGTATGGTCCAGCTGACAGCTCCTCATTTGATGTTGTCTTGTTCATTCCTAGCAGATAGATTGCAATCCGTTGATTCGCCTAAGCTTTTCTCCTGCTTTGTCCCTTAATTCCACTTTCTCTTTCCTTCTCCCACCTCCCATCCTATAATCTCCCACTTAAGGTAGCTGCCTTCATTTCTTAGAGGGAGCTGCAGAATTATTTTATAAAACTAAAGAAAGAATTTCAAGGGATTCTAGGGGTCATTAGGATCCTCACAGATTATTTTTGGTTGGGGAGTTGAAACTTTTTAAAGGCATATAATTCTAGTTACCTGTGTCTGTTAGCCTTGTGCATTTATTTTTTTATTTATCCTTCTTTTGGCCTTTTCTTTGTACCCCTTCTTTTCCTCCTTGTTTGGTAGATGCTTCAAATATTCTTTTCCTTTACTAAAGGATTTGTTTCCATTTGTGTAATTGGCTGTGTACTTTTTTATTTTCTAAAAAAGTTTTTGGTTAGGGATTTGGTTTTTGGTTTTGTGTTTGTTTTTTCTTTCCTCTCTCAGAAAAAAAAAAATTTCATGCTTTAAATAAAATCCAAAGACACACCCTTTCACTGCTGATGCAGAAAAAAGGGAAAGGGTTCTTGTTACTTGAGAATTTGTTTCTGATTTAAACAAACAAGACTTACTTTAATAAAAGAAAGAGAAAAACAAGATTCCCAGGTTGTTATGTGCTTCTTCTGCAAGCAGAGAGGCAACTGTTAATGACAATTCCATATACCAAAAGACACATTTTTTTACTTCAAAGTTATGTCCTTGTGTTAGGCAGTCTGAGCAGCGAGTGATCCGGAGCGCAGCCAACAAAGCAGCAGATAGCAATGTACAGAAAGCAAAAAAGGAACCGTATGTGAGGCACTTGTTTATGTTAATATCCATATTCCTGTAACACACACCCTTTCTCATGTAAAAAATAAAATAAACGGTCTGAACTTTGAAAACTTTGTGCTGCTAAAACATAGATTTTGGAGACAAATAGATGCTTTGCTGTTTCATTTTCATAGCTAAACATCAACAGAAACCATCTCCCCTTGCCCCCAAAGTGTGAAAACCTTCTCCCCTTCGTTTTCTTCCTTATGTTTCAAAAGGGAACTTTGAAGACTGTGAATGCAGGTTCCATTGGTCACCTTTCAGGCTTCTTTCCCCAGTGCTGAAGCCACTCATCGACTTTGCAAAAGACTGGAGCATTCCAAGATCTGAAAATGGATTTTTTTCTTTTTTTCTTTTTTAGCCGGGACTATTTTATTTTTATGAATTTGTTTTTAGTTTAATGAAATAGTAGATCCTGAAATGTTGTACATATTTCTAACTAGGCTGATGCACAGTGCAAATTCCTTTTTTAACTTTTTTTTTAAGTAGAAATACTAAAGAATACCATCTAACTATTCATACCAGTATCCAGTTGTAGCATAAGGTGTCAAAAGCAAGTACGCAAAACATTTACCGTTTTAACAAGCTATTTCCTTTTAACAAGAAATCTTGTATTTCTCCCTGTGTTTGAGATGAACATTTTTAAATTTTAAAGTTGTACAGTTTTTTGTTTTCCATTATTTTATCTTGTTTGTAACTCTATGAAATATATATATATTTTTTGCCATTTAACTGTTGTATGTTACTCTGTGTCTGTACCATATAGAAAAAAAAATTGTTTTTGTTTTTGGTTCTCTATGTGATATCAGTTAACAATTTAACACTAGCTTTACCTGTCAAATTCTGCTAGGTCTTCTCTGAAAACGTTGTTTTTAAAAATGATACTGCTTGGTAATAGTGCAATTTCTATCCCTTTCCCTCCCCCCTCAACTTTAAGTTCTTTTCTTTAAAATTTTGCTGCCCCCTCCCTGATGGTTTGGGTTTTGGTTTTTTGGGGTTTTTTTTTTTTGGAGCTACTATGCCATCCTCCCTCTGTGAGGCAGAGTGACTGTCAGTGTTTTGTTACGCCATGCCTTGAGCTGTGGGTGTGTCTGGCGACAATAAGGTGGTTGAATAGATTGGCTGAGCACGCTTCCACCCACCTAGTGGTATCAGAGGGGTTATGTGATTGTTTCAACCTGGAGTGGGTTGCACCCTTAATGCTTTCCTCTACAACTAAACCGCCCACATATATGTTCATTGAAAAAAGTAAGAATAATTCTCAGCACTAACCCAGAAGTAGCAAAGCAGTCAGTGATGGTGAACATTAGAGGTCAAACATGAGTTAGATGTTTGTGGGCTGACAGCCGCCGTGGCTATGACCAGTACTATTTACAAAGCATGAATTCACTACAATGCTCAAACTGTTTAGCTTGATCTCACTTGGGGAATTTATTCCTGTCTGCTGCATTGTAGGTAGCTGGGTAGGATATATTTCCACTTGCTTTTTAAATTAGTTCTTCACCTCCATTGACACTTCGTTTTTTGGTTTTCTCCCTATAGTATGGGTTGGTGCTCTAGACACCAGTCTGTCATAGCATTCAGTGGAATGGAAGTTATTTTATCCATACTGACTCAACGGAATGGGAGTCATTTTATCCATCTTTCCTCCATCCTTCCAAAAACCACACATCTACAGGAGGAAAAGTTTAATACATCTAGGAATTTTTTTTAATTAAAAGCTATTTAAAGAGATGAATGTGGCCAAAGTTTTACACAATTGAAAATAAAGTAAAACAGACGGCATGTGTTTAAACCTGAGTTTATCAGGCATGGCAGGAAGTTGCAGGAGAGAGAGGCAGTGACCCAAGCCAGTGCACTTGATGTTCATGGACATATATTTTTTTTAAATAATAAATTAAAACATTTTAAATAGAAGCATAAATTGAGTTGGTGGTTTGTTGGCGCTGAGATACTGCCCACTGTGAAACAAAGCTTTGACTAGTTTTTTGTTTGTTTGTTTACTTTCTTCAGGGGGGAGGGGGGCAAGTTTGGGTAGGAAAGAAAGCATAAATGAACGTGACCCTGAGGTGAAGAGGTATATGAACAGCCTTTGCAATGTACAAAAAGAAAAAAAAAAAAAACAAAAAACAAAAAAAAATAGAGCAAGTGAAACCAAAAATGATGTTCTTGGTGTTTTTCTATAATGTAGTCTTGTTAGCTTTTTTGTTACTGTAACAATGCTGATCTCGAACTGTACCAAAATACATGGAGACTAACAAACAGAACCACATGGAACTTTCAAACTGAAAAAAAAAAAAATTTGTCACGAAAACTTTGTTGTCATAGTTAAGTTGATTGTAGATGGTAATTGAATATACTCCTTTGAAAATATTTCATCAAGTATGTTTCCTGCTCATTGTGATACATTAAAAAAAAATATGAGCAAAAGTTCCTGTCTCTGTTACCACATTTGTGCACATGCATGTGTGTGTGCAGGAAAGAGAGGCTGATGGCTGGCAAAGTATAAATGTGAATACCTTGAGGTTGTGTGTGCAGGGAGTACTTATCCCAAGGTACAAAAGGATGTACACAAGCTCTTTAGTGTTTCTAAAGATGCTTATATTTCCCATCTCCTGGGGCTCATGAATGTCAGCAATTTGGGCCATGATGCTGTCTGTGTTACTTCATTGGGAGGGGTAAGCCTGATAACTTGAACGATATTTGGCCCCAGAGTGTCCTAATAGCAACTAGATTTTAAATTCAAATATTTATATGAAAGTTTTTTACGCTTGACACAATTGCAGGCAAAAAAGTTTTACTGATAGCCAGGAGAAAGGTAGGTTCAACTTTTTTGAAATGGGAATTGGATCTAGTGTTTATGACAGAAGGATATAAACGGTAAGTTGAACTAAGTGGATGACCGACTACATTTACCTGTCCTAGCAAAGGACTTTTCCAAATCTCTGTTAGAGCAGAATCTCTCTTGAGAGGTCCAGTCTGCACAATAGCAGTATAAGTAATGTCTGCATACAAGAGATGATTCAGTCCTCTTACCAAAAACCCTCCCCTACCACAGCAAATGCTTGAACTTCATTAATAAGGAGTGCCTTTAAGATCAGGCCTGAAGGCCTTCCATTCATCTCTAATTTATAGCCACAGCTAATAAATAATTTACAAAACTTTAGCGGGTGGGCCTGGATGACATTACAGACTGGCTATGTCACTATAAGGTCTACAGCATCTGCCCTCTGTCAAAAGAAATATTTTCTTCCACAGGAGTTGAGCTACAAAATCCTCTTCTATTGGTTCAGACAGCCATTTTTCTTAGTTTCTGCAGCAGGCATTCAAAAAGTAGTGACCCTATTAACTCAACATTTCAAAGAATTCTACAACTGACACAGGTATTACTAGTGCTCAGGGAGCAAAGGTGGTTCCCTGGCCAGTGCTGGAACCTCTACGCCAAATAGGTAGTGTCACTGTCCCTAATGAAATCCAATCTTTCCCCAAGCGTTGTACCTTTCTTTTCGGTGTTCCTGCAGAAGTGGATGGCTTCGATCTCGGTATGTTTTCTTGGCACCCAGTTAATGTTTCTGATCTCTCTTCCACCCTTTGAAAAGGTACAGTAGAATAAAACTTGTTCAGACCCAAAGCCACGTCTGCCTTTCTAAACTATAATTATTTTAGGATCTGGCAGGATTGCATTGAAACATTTTAAATGGAACTGGTTTTGCAGAGAGGTTTTGCTGCTTCAGCTCTTTGGAGCAAGGTGACTACAATTCAAATTCTCCTATGGATAAATTTCTAACAAGAAAATAAGACAAAACTTTATTGATGGTTGAGCCCTTTGTATCACAGAATCTCTGAGCACCTATATTACACTAAGGAAGGGCTGGGTAAGAGACCTGAAGCTCTTTCTGTTACTGGAAAGGCTATTTTTCTTACGGGAAAAGAAGTCCTCCAATCTGGCTTCAATATCATCCTCATGTGGATGCATTAATGGCTTTCTCTCCCTTGGAAAATGAAATGGCAACATCTGAAAATGGCAGATATGTGTTAGGTAGCTGTTTCTAATTCTGCTTTAAAGAAATGTCTGTAGTGCCTAACCCCTGTTATAGACTAATGACCTTCCAAATCTTACTTTTAACAAGTTTAGACTTTAAGTTACAAGAGCACAAGCAGTTTAAGAGTCAAGTTAAAAGGATGAGAATTTTGCACCTGCTGCTCTACTCTGCAGCTTTAATTACAGCAGGACAGAGGTGCTCACTCAGCCTCTGTACATTACTGCTGGGGATGAAACAGCCAAGGTTCTGGAAAAACTTGCAAAGAAATCAGTGCTCTCAGAAACAGTAAGGTAGAAGCGGCTTTCCATTCCTGTCTTCATGATGAAGGTTGGTATTTTCCTTCCCTCCTTCCTGTTTCATTCTTTTTTTAAACTAGAGGCATCTGTTTTTAGGATGTCCTAGTCAGTAAGCTTGGGTTCCTCTGAATCTGTCTTCTTGACTTTTTAAATTATAAGCAACATAAATTTGCTTTTGATCCTTTATGTGTGTTCACTTCTTATTCTATGTAGAAGAGATGAACAAAGAGGCTATTTAATTCAACTCTTCAATCCCTTATTGACATGGGAATGAAAAATCTCAGATGAACTGTTTTACTTTTGGGCCAAGATCCCTTGGCCTGAGAAGTGAGTACTGAACAGCAACTAATAGTAACAATGGAGAAAGGCGTCGGTGGCTATTCTCTACCTCTGCAATGTTCACAGCTTTTATTTTTTTTAACATCATTCTTCCTTGCCTTCCTACTCAATACTCTCCTAAGCCCCCTCACACATTGCTGCTCTTTTAATTCCTGTGAATGCCTTATATTTGCATAACACTTGTAAAAATATTTTGTAAAATTACATACTTCTTGTTTGTTCCTGAAATGTTCTGTAAGGTAGACAAGGTGGGTGACATTTATCCCCAGTATTCAGGACAGTGAGGTAATGAGGGGAGAAGGCACTAACCAGGTGTTTAGCCTTCATACAGTGCTCTTCCCCCATCACACTATTTCTTGAGAGACTACAGAAGAGTTAGAGTGGGGGCTCCAGAGTCAGACTCACAGGGTTCAAATTCTGGCTCCATCATGGTGACCTTGATTGAGTTCTTTATTCCCACTGTGAAATGAGGGTAACGGTACCTGCTTCATAGGGTTGTGAATTTTAAATAAACTAATATACTTAAAATGCTTAGGACACCGCCTGGTACATACTAAGTGCAAAAAATTGGTTGTTACTATCAGTCATTATGACCTCTCCATGTCTCCTTTCTGTAGACCCCTTGGACCTGCTGCTTTCTAACCCTGGCTTTCCTTCACAGAGGTTTGGGAACTGCAGCTATAAAGTTAAGTGCCATCAAGTCTCTGTCATCGTTTATTTCTGATATTTTCCTGTCTGTACATATCTCAGAGGGTGCAGAGATCCTTTAGGAGGTTTCTGCTTACGAGTTGTACAGGAGTATGGTATAGGAGTTTGGATTATAGTATTTCAATGCCCACCATGTAGTAATTAATTTGGACATGAGAAAAAGATGGCTTGTAGTTTGCTTTTGTTTCCAAGACTACATATGTCTGTTTCACCATGCCTTGAAAGATGAGCCACTTAGATGTATGGGGTTACAGAATAGGGAAAATAGAATACGCTGTGACAGTTTGCCCACTGCCTGATTTGAGGTGGTTCAGATGTACAAGTTGAGAGGTGTAGCATCTGAAATGAGACTCCGCATGAATTGTAGGTGAAACAAAATTGAAAGGGGAATACACGCAAAAGAATGCAGCAAGAGGATCTCTTCACCCCTAGACCCAGGAAGAGGTTTTTAAAATACTATTATTGGTGTAAGGTGCAAAATAAATATTTAAAAGATGCATGGGAAAAAATGGGTAAAAACTAAATCAGCACAGAGAAAAGACTCAGAGTGTTTCTACAATAGCCTCTGCAGGTAAGAACTCATCAGGTTTTAGGATACAGGCTTTAGAAGGCTATTGCCCTATCTGTGAACTTTGTCCGTTTTTAATCAGAACAATGATGGCCTTAGAAATAAAGTTGCCAATATTGATATCAGAGGGCTAGTAGAGGCCTCTTTATTAGAGAATGACTGGTGGGTGATTTTTCTTTTTCTCTGAGGATAACAACCCATAAATGTAGCTTTGTCATACTGCCTCTAGATAAGACATTATCATACAGTGTCTTCATTTGTTACATGGTTGTAAGTTTGACACTGTTTGAATAGTTAGCAAAGTGTGATTTGCATTCAGCTTAATATATCTTTTTTTCTTTTTCTTTGAGTACTTTAAAGGTAATACTCCACTGGTGCCTCATTTGCATGGTTTCCAATAACAAATCTGCTGTCATCCTTATTTTTTATGTATTTTTTTCTCTAGTTGCTTTTAATTTTCTCTTTATCACTGATTTTATCACATCACAATTTCATTATGATGTGCTTTGGTGTAGTTTCATTCACGTTTCTTGTGCTTATGGTTTGTTGAGTTCTTGGATCTGTGGGGAATTACTTTTCATCAAAATTGGAAGTTTTTCAGCCATTATTTCTTCAAACACATTTTGTCTGCCCCTTCTCCCTTCACTTTCCCTGCTACCACCCCCACCCCGCCCCCACAGGGATGCCAATTATATAGGTATTAGGCCACTTGAAATTAACCCATTACTTACTGATGCTCTAAGTTTCTCATTTGTTTGTTTGCTTTCTTGTTTTGTTTGCTTACTCTTTTCTCTGTGTGTTTCCTTTTGGATAGTTTCCAATGCTATGCCTTCAGGTCCACTAATATTTTCTTCTAATCTGCCATTAATCCCATCCAGTGTATTTTTTCACCTCAGATATTAAAGCTTTTATCTTGAGAAGTTTAATTTGGGTCTTTCAAAATATCTTTCATGCCTCTCCTTAAATTTTGAACATATGAAAACACAGTTACTTATAATTGTTTACCATCATCCATTAGCATAGGATTATGCTAATTCTAACATCTGTGTAAGTTCTGGATCAGTTTCAGTTGATGGTTCTCATTAAGGCTATTGTTTTTCTGCCTGTTTGTATGCCTGCTGATCTTTGATTGGCTACTAGACATTGTAAATTTTACCTTGTTGGGTCCTGGATATTTCTGTATTCCTATAAATTTCCTTAAGCTTTGTTCTGGGATGCACTTATTTGGAAATACTGTGATCCCTTTGGGTCTTGTCTTTGTTTTGAGCAGGACCAGAGCACTATTTACTCTAGAGCTAATTATCCACCACTACTGAAGAATGATCGTGCTGATGCTCTACTCGTATGTCCCATGAGCTGTTCCCCATCTTGTATGAGCATCAAGTACTGTTCCCTTTTTTGCTTTCGGCTGGTTCTTTCCAGGGCCAAAAGTATTTGGTACTTTTCTGAATACTTATGAGGGACCCCATGAAGATCTCCAGGTTTTCTCTTCCCTGTGGCACTTTGTCCTAATAATTCGAGCTGCTTTGGTCTCCCTAGACTCAGCTTTATCTCTTCAACTCAGGGAATCAGCTGGGCTTCTCTCAGGTTCCTCACCCTGTGCTGTGGTCTGGAAACTCTTTCAAGGCAATAAGGTGGGATAATCATAGGGCTCACCTTGTTTGTTTCTCATCTCTCTGGGATCACTGTCCTTCACTGTGTGATGTCTAGTACCTTGAAAACCATTCTTTCATATATTTTGTTCTGTATTTTTTGTTGTTGTTGTTTCAGCTGGGAGGGCACATCTGGTCTCTATTATTCCATCTCTGCTAGAAGCTGAACTCAAATTTATTTTTTAGATATATGTGGTAAGAGTCCTGCATACCTTTCTAAAGTGCTGCCAACACTTATGAAATTTCCCAAAAGGTTTGAACACAGGAACCTGAAGTCCCCAGCAGACTTCTCTGGACATAAGGTGCTGATTGATCTCTTAAGATTAAGGTTGCAACTAATTCATCCTTTTGCTTACAATGATCAGAGGTGGAAGAAAGGTAGGCAAACATATGAATTCTTCTAGCCACCTTTTTTGCTTTGCCATAATGCCACATAGAGTGGGAAAACCATCTCTTAGGTTTTGAAGTTGTAAGAAGGCCCAGAAATATGAGGGAGCAGATGTATGACTGACCCTAAAACAATATATTAGCTCTTTCCCCTTAACTACAAGAGTTACCACTATTCATAAAGTTATTATAGTCTTTTAAAAAAAAAATTTCAATGTCTTCTTTCACACAGATAATTGTACAGGCTAACCAAATATGGCTCAAAGAAATCCACTGCTTTGAAAGTATAGCTCTCACTCTGACATGAATTCACTGCACTGAGTAATACAAGGAAGTGAGAAAAGTTAGACCCCAGCAGAGGCTGGTCATTTTGGCTAAACCTAAATAATGCCTTCTGTATGTTTGTTTATTTTGCAAAACTTAGTTCACACTTAAACTGGGCATATAATACGTCCATGATAAGTGGAATTCTTAAAGTGTTAACTCATTATCTGCTTTCATAACTCAGTATTTGTTCCAGGCTACCTTTCTCACTATACTTATCTGTGAATAATCTGTTCCACCAAAACAGCCTACCTTCCAAACATGCCCTGTACTTTCCCCTTTACTTTTACAGGCTTATCTAATGTCATTTATTCCATGACATTTACTCTCGTCATATCTGCCCAATCCTTTTTCTGATCCCTTACAGTGGCACATGAAACATCTTGTTTGGCAGTGCTTCATGTATGTGTCTTATCTTTAGGTAGCCTGATAAACTGCATTTACATTGAATGTTCATGTAACTGAGTAAATTAATTAAAGAATGAATGAAATACAGGGTATTCACTTTCACCTTTATGCTAAGGGGGGAAAGGTCTTAAGTGAATGAATGGGTATATATGGAATTATATAAAATTAGGATGGAATGGTTAAAAATATGTTTAGTCCCCAAACCCTCTGTAAAGTAGAAGGAAAGAGACATTTTTCAGTAAGCAGAGAAGTAATGGAGAATCAAAATCAATTTAAAAATTAAACTGGACAGATTAAAAACTATGCTAGGTAAACATTTTATTTAGATAGAATAACCTAGAATAAGGTAAATATTTTATTTTTAAGGGAGAAAATGATTACAATAAAAAACAGTCTAGATATTTGGAAGTACCAGACAAAATCCTTTATAGCAGTCCCCAAGTTGAAGGGTGGTGTTAAATACTATTGCAAAAGAGTTACATGGTTATGTTTTTCTAATTAAAATGGAAATGTTTGTAGAATATTTGAAAGCTAGGCCTTACCCCAAACCTAGAAAAAATACCAGAATATCACCTTAATAGACAGTTAGATAATTATGAAGTCTGAAATCTGCCTCAGTCTTTACTAGCTGGTAGATTAGGGGAAAGGAAAGATACATGGATTTTTTTTTTTTTTTAAATAGAGACATGGTCTCACTATGTTGCCCAGGCTTGTTTCAAACTCCTGGTCTCAGGCAACTCTCTTGCCTCAGCCTCCCAAAGTGCTGAGGTTACTGTGCTCAGCCACATGAAAAATTTTTTGATTTTTCTATCCGTAAAATCTCATACCAATGAAATTTCCATGTCATGCATAAATGCAATAGAAAGAAATTGAGTACAGAAAAGACAGATGCAGACTTCTTGAGCTCCATTTAGTGGAGCTACATGATCTGAAAAGCTACAAGAGTTTTTCATACTCCAATTGTGTGGATAGGGGGCTGCGGGCACTGGTGAGATCTGAAAGGGATGAAACTGAGTTCCCTTTTAGGACAAAACCCACAGTAAGAAGAAACTACAGGCAAGAGAATTCAAACTGAGCAAGACGGGGCAAGAGGGACTGAAGATAAAGGGAGGGGAAGAGACCAAGAATCCTCGGAGAATGAGGCCATGTTCTTGAATGCTTCATGAAAACAACATAAAGCTAGAAGGACCACTGGAGCTGTGAAGCTAAAAAAGTTATCCCAACCTATCTGTTCCTCCTAAAATTCAGAAAACTAGTTACAGATGAAAATGATCAACAGAAAAGGACCGTGGTTGAATTCCATAAAAATTTATTATAAGAAAAAATGGTAAAGAGCAGAATAACCTTCCTGCAGTTAATGAAAAAAAGACATGCCCATAAAATAGGTAAGTTATATAGCCAAACATTTCAAAATGAGCCAATGAAAAAGTTTTAAAAGATAAAAGATATAAAAGAACAACATCAGAATTAGAAAAATCTACAAAAGTATCATTTTTCCTGCATCCATCAGAGAGCTGAGGTTAGATAACAATGAAGAAAACTGAATTCCAAAAAGGAGCAAGCCCCTTCAGGAAGAAAGAAGACTCACAACTACCTTACCTTTAGCACAGCATAGGAGAAAGGGCCACTCTAACAGCCTATAAGGAGAAATAAAGTACAAATGTGACAAAATATTAATGACCAACTGAAGGCTAGTTCAGTATGGAATACCTGGGATGAGGGTGGGGACAGACATAGATAAGTGAGTGTAGCATTCACTTGCTACTCTTTTCCATGGGCCTCTACCAGGCCTACTGGAGGTGATCAGCTAATGTTGGGAAACAAGCATTAAGCACAGCCTGTTTCACAGGACCTTCTCCCTTACAAAGCAAAAGCACTGGAGGAAGGAACAGCTAACCCTACTGCCCTATGGACACAGGCAAAAGACACTTTGTGGCAAGAAAAAAAGAGTAGAAGGAAAAAAACCCTACCTCCCTGGGGCAGAGGCAGGAGCAGGAAAAGGTCTTGGGTACAGGATCCTACACCAATATCCATCAGGTATCTGCTACCACTAAGGGAGAAGCAGAAAACTCTTGCCCAACACCAACAACTCAGAGTAGAGTTTGCTGCTATGGGGAGGAAGAGCAGGAACACGGAGAAAGTCCTTTTGGGAAAACTCTTGCCCAACACCAACAACTCAGAGTAGCGTTTGCTGCTATGGGGAGGAGAAGCAGGAACACGGAGAAAGCCCACTGCCAAGTGCTTTTGCCAGGGCCTGCCTATGATGGACGCTAGATCTGGATCACCAAGAATACCCCCTTCCTACTCCTACCATGAACCTAACACTGAGTGAGAAAAACCGACTGTATGATACCCAAGCCTCCACCCAAAACACATGGCAACAGCAGCCCACAATTAGAGGATTTGAAGTGTATGGTATACTGAGGTTACTCTTCTTGACTTATTGACTCAATCCCCCAAGAAACAAAAAGTATGTCCCTATCTGGTCATAAATACTATTTACCTTACTCTCTACTGTTCTACACACAATGTTATAAAAAAGCAGCAATCAAACATCATGTCACTATCTATGGAAAAATATAACATTAGTCAGGCATAGTGGCTCATACCTGTAATCCCAGTACTTTGGGAGGCCAAGGTGGGATGATTGCTTGAGCCCAGGAGTTTCAGACCAGTCTGGACTACATAGCAAGACCTTGTCTCAACCAATTTTTTTTTTTTTTTTTTTTTTTTTTAGTTAGCCAGGAATGGTGGCATGCACTTGAAGTCCAAGCTACTTGGGAGGCTGAGGTGGGACGATCATTTGAGCCTTGGGGAGGTGGGGTCAAGGCTACAGTGAGCCGTGATTGGGCCACTGTACTCCAGCCTGATCCTGTCTCTAAATCCAACTATCAATTCCTAAGGTGTTACAGGCTGAATTGTGTCTCCCCTCACTCCCAGATTCATATATTGAAGTCCTAGGAATGTGACTGTATTTGAATCTAGGGTATTTAAATAGGTAAAGTTAAATGAGCTTATTGAAGTGGGCCCTAATCCAACATGACTTATAAGAAGAAGAGATAAGGACACAGGCCCAGGGGTATGACCACATGAAGACATCACAAGATGACAGCCATCTACAAGCCAAGAAGAAAGACCTTCAGAAGGGCCAACATCTTGAGTGTGGACTTCCAGCTTCCAGAATTGTGAAAAAATAAACTTTCGTTAATTCTTCCAGCCTATGGTATTTGTTTTGGCAGCCCTAGAAAACTAATACAAAAGTTATATAAAGAATAGAGGAACACATTAAACTACAGCACAGGGACACAATAAACCAAAAGCAGACTGTGGGAAAGTCTCTATATTAAACAAAGAGATTTCTTCTTCAAATAAATTGCAAGGAGACTGAGGACATTGGAAGGAAAAAGCTTATGCATTAAAATATACCTAAAAACTGTATTTTTAAAAACAATGGCAATATAAATGTAATTGGATCCTGATTCAAACTGTGTATTTTTTAAAGTTATGATATTTAAGACAATAGAAATTTGATCATGACTAGACATTTCATAATATTAAGAAAGCATCATTTAAAGGAAAAAAGAGTATGAAAATTAAAGTCCAGGGCCCCTACAAAAGAGGATTCTAACAGGAGACACCTTACACTATAAACTAGGACCAAAAGAGGCTACAACCTTGAGGTATCCTCAAGGGGTAATCCATAGATAGAACAGGCCTCATCCAGATTGACAGTCTGAGTTCAAATTCACTAGGAAATCCATGGAATCTCAAGATTTAAAGTTGGTTTTCTGGACTGATAGTAGCCACAGTTACCTGACACAGCAAATATAAAGCTTCAGTAGAAGAAAGTACATTCATTATATACCTAAAATTATCTCTACAAATAATTTTCAAACACAGTATTATGTCTGTAACTTATTCCTTCCGGTGGGTTCTTGGTCTCGCTGACTTCAAGAATGAAGCCGTGGACCCTCATGGTGAGTGTTACAGTTCTTAAAGATGGTGTGTCAGGAATTTGTTCCTTCAGCTGTTCATATATGTCTGGAATTTCTTCCTTCCACTGGGTTCATGGTCTTGCTGACTTCAGGAATGAAGCTGCAGACCTTTGCAGTGAGTGTTACAGCTCTTACAGGTGGCGCGTCCAGAGTTCTTTGTTCCTCCTGGTGGGTTTGTGGTCTCACTGACTTCACGAATGAAGCCACAGACCCTTGCGGTGAGTGTTACAGCTCATAAAGGTAGTGCGGACCCAAAAGGTGAGCAGCAGAAAGATTTATTGTGAAGAGTAAAAGAACAAAGCTCCCACAGCATGGAAGGGGACCCAAGCTGGTTGCCATTGCTGGCTCAGGTGGCCAGCTTTTATTCCCTTATTTGGCCCCACCCACGTCCTGCTGATTGGTCCATTTTACAGAGCGCTGATTGGTGCATTTACAATCCTTTAGCTAGACACTGAGCGCCGATTACTGCATTTTTACAGAGTGCTGATTCGTGCATTTACAATCCTTTAGTTGGACACAGAGCGCTGACTGGTGCATTTTTAGAGTGCTGATTGGTGTGTTTACAATCCTTTAGCTAGACACAGAGTGCTGACTGGTGTGTTTACAATCCTTTAGCTAGACACAGAGTGCTGATTGGTGCGTTTACAATCCTTTAGCTAGGCGGAAAAGTTCTCCAAGTCCCCACTCGACCCAGGAAGTCCAGCTGGCTTCACCTCTCAGTATCAGCTCACAAAGATAAATAAAACACAAGGAAATTAGACTCCATGAGTGAGAAACAGGAGACAACAGAAATAGAGCCTTAATGACTTAGCTGTTCAAATGATCAAAGGCAGAGAATGAAATGACTATGCTGAATATACTTGAAGAAATTTTAAAAAGAGCTTGGGGATGTAGTCACCGGACAAGAAAGTAACATTCAAATGACAAAAATACAATAACTAAAATTAAGGACTCAATGAATTTAACAGCAGACTGGGCATAGTTAAATAATTAACGAATCAGAAAACAGAAGAATTTACCTAAAATGCAGAACACAGAAAAAGACAGAAAATACAGCTGAAAGGGTAAGAGATACAAAGCACATGGTGAGAAGGCCTGATATATATTCAGTCAGTGTCCCAGATGGAGAAGAGAAAGACAATGGTAAAGAGCCAGTATTTGAAGAGATAACAGCTAAGAATTTTCTAGTAATATTGAAAGACACAAATCCAGAGATTCAAAAATGGAAAGTAGAGAAGAAAAGGGAAGAAAAGAAATTAATTATATAGGCCAGGCACGGTGGCTCGTGCCTGTAATTCCAGTACTTTGCGAGGCTGAAGCAGGTGGATCACTTGAGATCAGGAGTTCGAGACCAGCCTGGCCAACATGGCAAAACCCCGTCTCTACTAAAAATACAGAAATTAGCCAGGCATAGTAGCACATGCCTGTAATCCCAGCTACTAAGGGAGATGAGGCAGGAGAACCTAGGGGGTGGAGGTTGCAGTGAGCTGAGATCTTGCTACTATACTCCAGCCTGGGCAACAGAGCAAGACTCCATCTAAAAAAAAAAAAAATTACAAAAAAAGAAAAGAATTATACATATCATAGTGAAGATGCAGAAAACTAAGGCCAAAGTAGGCATAGAAAGCAGACTTGTTACCTTCAAAGGAATAGCTTTTAGATAGTCAAGTGGTTATGCAACACAAACAATGGAAGCCAGAGGACAGTGGAATAATATCTTCAATCTACTCTAATAAAATAACTACCAACATAGAATCCGATACCCAGAAAAGGATAATTTTAGAATAAAGGCAAAATAAACACATTTTCAAATGAACAAAAACAGAGTTTGCCACTTGTAGACTGATTAAAGAATGTACTTCAATTAGAAGGAAAATGATCCAAGGAGAAGATCTGATACAAAAAAGACATGAACATTTAAAAAATATTGAAACTGTACATAGGCAAATCTAAATGAATACATACAGTATGAAACAATAACTGTGTAGCTTGAAAAAAACTATATAGAAATAAAATACACAACATTAGCATTTAGGTTAGGAGAGGGTAAATAGAGTTAAAAATCTTTTAAAGTTATTGTTTTGTCCAGGAAGTGAGGATAATTATTATCATTAGCCTTTATATGTAAATAATGATGGTTCTAAGTCTTAGGCATTTACGAATTTGTATTTAATACTCAAAATTACAAGGTAAATGAGAGGCGAATATTCCGTGAGTTCAATACATGGTCAATAAATTGAGAAGGCATTTTTGCCATAGAGGGGAAAACAACGTTCAGAAAAAAGGTAAATATATTTTAATTTTCAAAAATTCATTAGCAAAATAGAATATATCCATTAGCCAAACTTCAAACTCTACTGTTTTTAACAACAACAAAAATCCTTGAGTACTACTGTTTTTACTTGCTTAAGTCAGATTTATTGAGGTATAATCAACATACAGAAAAAAATCATCCTTTTCAGGTACACAGTTCTATGAGTTTTGACAAATATGTGTGTAATCACACATATTTTAGTGTGTAATCACCAAATATAAAAATAAATACTAAATTGTTTCCATTACCATCAAAATGTTCCCTCCTTTGTTGTTAATGCCCTTCCAATCCCCAACCCAGGCCACTACTAATCTGTGTTCTTTCCCCATAGCTATACCTTTTATAGGATATAATATAAACAGAAGTATATAGTATGTAGCCTTCTAGTATGTAGCCTTTTGTGTCTGGCTTTTCTCACTAACCATAAGACTTTGGAGATTCATCTATGTTGTTACATGTATCAGTAGCTCCTTCTTATTGCAAAATAGTGTTTCATTGTATGGCTATGCTATGATTTAACTATTGGTTCATCAGAATATGAATATTTGGGTTATTTCCAGTTGGGGCAATTTTTAATAAAGTTGTTATAAACATCCATGTTTAGATCTTTGTATGAACGTATATTTTCAGGTATGTAACTCTTACTCTGTGGCTTGTATTCTGTGTTCTTTGTAGTGCCTTTTGATATGCTGAAGAAGTTCTTAGCATAGCCAAATTTATCAGCACTTCCTGTTCTCATAAATGATTTTTTTTTGAGACAAGAGTCTTACGCTGTCACCCAGGCTGGAATGCAATGGTGTGATCTCAGCTCACTGCAGTCTCCATCTCTCGGGTCAAGCAATTCTGGTGCCTCAGCCTTCCAAGTAGCTGGGACTACAGGCATATACCACTATGCCTGGCTAATATTTTGTATCTTTAGTAGAGACAGGGTTTTACCATGTTGGCCATGCTGGTCCCGAACTCCCAACCTCAGGTAATCTGCCTGCCTTGGCCTCCTAAAGTGCTGGGATTACAGGCATGAGCCACCATGCCTGGCCTCATAAACAATTTTTTTTTTTTTTAAAAGAAATCCCCCCTGCCCCAAGGTCATGAAAACATTCTTCTATATTATCTTCTAAAAACTTTATTATTTTGCTAAAAGGGATTTTGGGTGTATAGTCTGCCTTAAAGTCATGCTACATAGGGGTCCAGTTTCATATTTTTTTCATACATGGATAAGAAGAAAAGGTAGAAGAAAATCTTTGTGACCTTAGATTATCAGAGATTCTTGGCTTAGTCACAGAAAGTAAATATCACAGAAGGAAAACTGACAAATTGGACTTGAAATTCAAGCTGCTGCTCTTCAAAGTACATTGTTAACGGTACATTTAAGTCTTAAGCCCTTTTCTATATTTCTGTATTTTCTACAATAAAATGGATTTTAAAAAATACAACATGGATGCAGAACAAGTTACACAGTATGCTAACATTTGTATAAAGCAATAAATAACATTTATTTTATATGTATATATACTGTATCTATGCAGGAGTATATGAGAGAGCATGCTCGTGCAAGCAAGCACACATATTGAGTATACGATGGACTCACAAGTAACAACTGTCACTTTTGAGGAATTGAGAGCATCAGGGATGGGAGAGAAACTTAAATTTTATTGTATTCCCTTTTTACTGTTTGAACTTTATACCAAGTATATTACTTTTAAACAAAATGTGTTTTAAATGTTATTTCAAAAATAACAAAACAAGAATTACATGTCATGTTAGATGTGCCTAATATTACAGTGGGCCAAGAAAACTGATCCATCTCAGGTTTATTTTAGTGAAGAGGAGATTTAAATATAAATGCTGTTTCCTGACACCACAGTGTATTGCCTTGGGCTCTTTTGTAGCTGGTTACATCCCTGATTTTAACTGGTTTGGTACAGTGATGCCATAGTAAAGTTTTATACACTAGTGATGAAACGTTACTTGGGAACAACAAAACCCAACAGGTTATTTGACAAGGCTTAAAAGTAGCCATTGATCTGCTTTGGGTTTCATCTTGATGTTTAGTGGAGATAAAGACATTTCTCTCCCAGAAACCTGGAGATTTATTCCCACTCATATCACTTAAATATAATGGCAAAGTAAACCTACTAAAGCAAATGCCCAGAATCATGAGGTAGCTGGCCCAAACAGTCTTATGGCACTGTGGCTCATGCCTATAATCCCAGTGCTTTGGGAACCCAAGGAGGGAGGATTGCTTGAGACAGGAGTTCAAGATCAGCCTGGATAACATAGTGAGACCCTATCTCTACAGAAAATTTAAAAATTAGCTGGGCATGGTGGTGTCTGAAAGTAGTCCCAGCTACTAAGGAGGCTGAGATAAGAGGATGGCTTGAGGTCAGGAGTTTGAGGTTGCAGTGAGCTATGAATGTGCCACTGCACTCCAGCATGAGTGATACAGCAAGACCCTGTCTCAAAAAATAAACAACAACAACAACAAAAAAACAGTCCTAAGAGTTCTCTAAAAATTACTTCTTGTTGTTTTGGATTGCTGTAAGTGAATCACTGTGGGCTTTTTAAGTACTCACAAAAGCTTTTCTAGATGGCAATACTCACAGGAGGAAAAATTGAGACAATCAGAATGAAGCTCCTATTTAGTAATGTGTTTAGCCAAGTAAAATTTTAGCAATGTTTTAATGTTAGAAATATGAAAGAAAGAAAATTCTATGCAATAGTTAACAACTGATTCAGCTGAGAATACTTCACTTAATCCCCTTTCCTAAAGGCCCATTATGTACAGCTTTTGTTTCCACCACTAGGTCATCCTGTTCTATTCTCTTGCTTCATCCTCAGCTTGCTGTCTCAAATCCTTTTTTGAATGAGGACTACATGTGCACACTCCTCAGGCGTGCTTGCTTGCTTTCCTTTCTCTCTCCCTTCCTCCCACCCTTGTGTATGGGGGGAATGGGGGTGGGTTAAGATCCCACTTCGAATGATTGATTATAAATGCCCTTCCTTATAATACACTGAGGGAACCACAGGACATCTTTTCCTCTTCTATGAATTTCCGTAGTCAAAAGCTCAAGGAGGGTAGTCATGCTGCTCAAACCTTTTTTTTTGTTGTTTTTTTCTTCTTCTTCTTCTTCACCTGCTGAAATGTTCTTTGGTAAAACACACCATAACATAGTATGATAAAGATAAATGAAGGACATTTACTGAAGGAAATGAAATATTTTCGGAAACTTCACTTCTGAAATTTCTTTTTCAAGAATGATCTATGTCATAGTTTGGTGTTTTGTTTTTATTTAGTTTAAAGTTCCATTCAATATAAAGACTGGCTATATTAACATACAAGAAACGGTGATTTCCTAGAAGGAATTTACATACTATTTCCTACATTTTGATATCTAAATATAACCAGCACAACTAAACTCTATAAACGTAAGCACTCAAGATCAGACTAATTTATTCAATTTTAGGTTTGGACTCGGCACTTTAAAGCCATGCTCTTTATTATACACCATGAAAGAGTGAATCATCACGGATTCTTGGCTGATGCAGTCGTGAATTCTGTCAGTGGTCCTTCTCCCTCTACAGACAAGCAAGATTCAAAAGCCAAGTGTGTTTTTGTAAGTAACCACCTTGTTCTTGTCTTCTCTACCATAACTTTGAAAAATTATGACATCTACTTTGTATTAATGTGATAGTTCTTGTAATGAGAGAAAATATGTTTTTAAAAAGAAAAAAAAAAACCCAGGCCATCAGATGTTCTAAGATATGTTCTAGATACGAAATATCATATCTAATTATGTGACAGTTTTGCTACCAATATCTACCTAACAGTCCCCTTTCTTCAGATAAAAACCTCAAATTCTGCACACACACGTGTGTGTGTGTGTGTGTGTGTGTGTGTGTGTGTTTAGAGACAAGGTCTCGCTCTGTCACCCAGGCTGGAGTGCGGTGGAGCAATCACAGCTCACTGCAACCTCGATCTCCTAGGCTTAAGCAATCCTCCCGCTTCAGCCTTCTGAGTAGCTAGAACTATAGGTACCACCACCATACCCTGGCTTGTTTGCTTGCTTATTTATTTCTTTATTTATTTACTTAGGAGACAGAGTCTTGCTGTGTTGCCCAGGCCAGTCTCAGACTCCTGGCCTCAAGGAAATGCCTAGAAATGACTGACTTGGACTGTTGCTGCCTTTTATTTACCTTTTGTTTGCTTGAAGCATTTCAGGACTTTTCTAGGATCTATCAATTGCCCAGCACCTTATAGGTTGTGCAGGATGAGGACTGGGGAAGTGGAGGACATCCTTATGACCTATATTTGTTTTCAGAGAAGGCTGTGTCTCTGTTTATCATTGCAGGCAAAGAAGATTTGAATCTGAGACATTGTAAAACTTGAAACAGAGTTTACAATCCATGCTTGAGGCTCCCAAAGACACCATTCAACACATCTCACTATCCTCTAACAAGGACTGCCCTGTGACACATCTGAAAGAGAAGCGACAATTTTATTCGGACTCTTCATGGACTGGCCCTCTATTTAGGCAACTGCATAATATCTAGATCTTTGATATCATATCTGAGAACAAAATTTTGTCAACTGTGCAGCAACCAGATTATCCTGGGATATAGTAAAATAAACCACAAACTAATTTTTTTCTATTTATCGAGCAGAGCAAAATGATATCGCTTCCTTTAAATCTGGGTTGTTTCCCTTTTTCTTACCTAACCAGCCCTTCAACCTGGGGCTGGAACTGATTGGGACTTTAAAATGCTTTGTTACCATTCATTCTTTTCTCTAATAAGCACAATGGTTTACTCCCTTTTGAGGCAGGGGCCCCGTGTAATGAGTCAATGCTTCTGCTAACTCCAAGAACTCTTAATTATTTCCACCATTTTCTCCATATGTTTCCATCACTGACTGTGTGAATCAGAGGCAGGCTGCTGGTTGTCAGAGACTGGAAAAGTCACTGGCCTTCCATGTTGGCAGGGAACTGAATTCTGCAGCGTCTGTATTCATGGACAGAGTATCCTGTCTCAGAGTTTATGCAGCACCTTCTGTTTTTAGTTTACTGGTGAACGGGGCACATCACAAGAACTTGGAGTGCAGCTAAAGCCAAATCAGACTTGACAGAAAATTATTAGCAGGGTACAGAAGGAAAAAAGATCCCCCTTCCTTTCTGTAATCAGGTTAATATGTGCATGGAATGTTTCACTTAAAAAGGTAGTGTGTTTTGGCAAAGCTGGTTTCTTAAGTAAAATTTCAGTTCCCATTATGCGAGGCTATCCACTGCTGCTCTGGCAGAGCCTTTGATCAGTGAACTCAGTAGGGGAGAAGGACATAGGCATATTAATAACTTCAACATGTGGCCCTTCGGCCCAGCTGCACCCTGTCTTGGAAAAAGGCCAACTGGAAAGGGTTTTCTTAACATGACCTGTATATGTGTATTTTGGAAATGGGAAAGAGAAGGTAGGGATTCAAAGAAGGAAATAAAATCTGCTTTTATCGTGGTTCTTTCCCTTGTCCCTATTACCTATTTGGGGCATTCTACTACTACATATGTGGATCCTGTGGAATCTGGCTCCATCTTCAACTGTTAGTATCTTTGTTCCCCCTCCTTAATATTATAAAGATTAAAACTGGGGGTTTAATTCACATACCAGCTCAGGACAAGGTTAGGGAGAGGCATGAGGCACCATAAGAATCTACAAGGATGAGAGATTAATGGAAACCATGTGTCTGAAATAAGAGCCCAGGGTCCATTTTGCCAGGATTATATCTTTTGCCCTTTCCCCTCTGCCCTGGTATTTTTTTTTTATTATTGTTTAATTTTAACAATCACAGAGTTTAGGCCTCATTACATTACTGCTGCAAAGTAGAGGCTAGCCTGTTCTTTTACTGTGTGTTTCCTTTTATTACTTTTATCATTCTCCTTTCATTTTCTACCTCTGAGAGGTTCATTTTCCATGTATCCCTGTCTGATCCTGAAAAGGTTCCTGACTGACTCTTCATCATGGTCATGGAGCAGGCTTCAGTTCCCATCACAAGTGGCTATGCAATGATGACCTCAGCTGACATTCATCTCACATTCCCTCACCCTCCTCCTCTTCTTTCTTCAATTTTATAATATTCTTATCATTTTCTTGATCCAAACCTCCCATGCTTCCAATTCCCTAGCTGCCTGATACCAACTTGTCACAAGGGATTAGCAGGGAATGATCCCAGAGGTGGGATGCAAAACCTAAAGGCACTATATAAGTTAGCATATAGATTTGACTTCTGTAACAAAGGCCAAAATATTAATGGCTTAAACAAGAGAGTCGTTGATTTTTGTCTCATGTAAGAGTCTGAGCATTAGCAGCATGGGACTGAAAAGACGACACCATCATTTCTGGTAACGGAACTCCTATCCTTTTGCTTTCTGATTTTCAACACACAGCTTACATTTTGTAGTCTAGGATTGCTTCTCCAGTTCCCATGCCCACATTCCCATGTAGGGAGAAAAGTGAGGGGAGGGTACACTCCTTCCATTTTGAAGGTATTAAGTTTTACTTATTACTTCTCAGATCCCATTACCCAGAACCTAATCACTTGGGTATACTTAGCTACCAGGCAGAATGGGACATAAATTCTTTACCTGCGGGCTTTCTTTGGCACAGAAACCTACTTAGCATTTTGTCTCAGACAACTATGGCAGTTGTGAAATTGTGAAATAGTTATAAAACTGAACTATCACAGTTACGTTATCTTCCTGGAAAGGGTAAGAATTAGAAGAACAAGTAACACTGTAATGGCAATGTTTTCCTTTTGTTTTTGAACTACTCTTCTTTGATCATCTCAGTTCATTTATTCCTTCAACAAACTAAGCTCTAGACCTATAAAAGCTCCCCCAACATAGACTCTACCTTTATGTATCTTCACACAGGCATGTGAAGGAGTCAGACAAAAACACAGGTGTGCATGCTGGGGATCGTGAGTTCAGTGGGACTCTAGTAAAGAGTTTCTACAAAGAGTGAAAGGAAAGGAGCTAGGCAAGAATGAGATTAAGATCAGGATAAGGAGATTCAAATTTATCCTATACAAGGCAATAGCAAGATATAAAAGATAAATTAGCAGGAAATACATGGATAAATTTCTTTTTTAAGGACAGAATTCCTCTATAAAAGAGGTACTTGATCAATGTGACTAAATGAAAAGTTTTTAAAAATTTGTTGGCACCCATTGTGGAAGACTGTGGCGATTCCTCAAGGATCTAGAACTAGTAATACCATTTGACCCAGCCATCCCATTACTGGGTATATACCCAAAGGATTATAAATCATGCTGCTATAAAGACACATGCACATGTATGTTTACTGCAGCACTATTCACAATAGCAAAGACTTGGAACCAACCCAAATGCCATCAGTGACAGACTGGATTAAGAAACTGTGGCACATAAGCACCATGGAATACTATGCAGTCATAAAAAAGGATGAGTTCATGTTCTTTTTAGGGACATCGATGAAGCTGGAAACCATCATTCTGAGCAAGTTATCACAAGGACAGAAAACCAAACATCGCATGTTCTTACTCATAGGTGGGAACTGAACAATGGACACAGGGTGAACACTTGGACACAGGAAGGGGAACATCACACACCAGGGCCTGTAGTGGGGTTGGGGGAGGGGGGAGGGATAGCACTAGGAGATACACCTAATGTAAATGACAAGTTAATGGGTGCAGCACACCAACATGGCACATGTATGTGTATGTAACAAACCTGCACGTTGTGCACATGTACCCTAGAACTTAAAATATCATAATAGAAAAAAAATTTTGTTGGCACAAACATCATGAAGAAAATCAAAAGATGAATGACAAATCTGAAAAATATTATCTACACATATGAAAGACAAGAAGCATATTATCCTCATATAATACAAAAGCAAATAATCTGAAGACCAGTAACCCATGAGAAAAGTACCCAAAAGATATGAACAGATCCTTCACAGAAAAAAATGATTTACTATTGACTTTCAAGTAAAGGAAATAAGCTCAACCTTACATTAAAAAATTAAAACAAACACTTGATACACTACATCCAAATTCTGCTCATACACCATGTTGGTAAGTATTGTAAGGAATAGGCACTCAAGGCAAAAAGGGTTACTCAAAATGAAAGGAATGCTTTTTAATAATAATCGTTTTAAAGGTATACCCCACTATGGTAAATAGCCTCTAAAATAGCCCCCAATCCCTGCTTCCTGGTATTCATGTCTTTGTATAATCCCCTCTCCTTGAGTGTGGACTGGACTTACTGACTCTCTTGTAACCAAAAGAACATAGCAAAAGGACTGAGATGTCATTTCTGAGATTAAGTTACAAAAGAATTCTGGCTTCCGTCTTACTCACTCTCCTTCTTTCTTCCTTACTTACTCTGAGGAGGACCAACTGCCCCACTGTGAGGTGCTCTGTGAAGTGGATTCTCTCCCAGTTGAGCCATGAGGTGACTGCAGCCCCAAATGACATTTTGATTACAGCCTTATAAGAGGCTCTGAGCCTGACAGTCCAGCTCAGCCATGACCAATCCCTGGTCCACAGAAACTGTGAGATAACAAGTGCTTTCTGTTTGAAGCCACTAAGCTTTGGGACAATTTGTTGCACAGCAAGAGATAACTAATACAGACTTTGGTACCTGGAAGTGGGGTGCTACTTTGGTTTCGGAACCAAACATGGGCAGAGGCTGGAAGCATTTTGAGGATTCTGTTAAAGAAAGCTCAAGTTGCCTTGAAAGACTATTAATAGAAATCTGGACTTTGAGGATGCCACCAGTAAGGGCAAAAAACAAAGTCAGGAATATGTCATTAGAAGGTGGTAAAAGAGGGATCCTTTTTATGTCATGGTAGAAAGCTAAACAACACTGTTGCCTTCAGTAACATGGAAAGCAGGATATGCATTGAATGAACTGGGTGATCTAGCTTAGATTCCTGAACAAAGTGTTGAAGTTACTGCCTAAGTTGTTATGCTGTTTATTGTAAAATGTGAGATAAATTGAAGGAATAATGATAAAATGAAAAGAAATCAGGACTGGAGAGGAGAATTCCAGGAAGATGGTGGAGTAGAAAGTCGCAGAAATTACCTTCTGCAGAAACTAGCTGATGTAACTATTCTGGAACTCTGGAGTCTATTCAAAGACTTGCAACACAAAGGCTTGGACAGTTAATTAATTTTGTTCAATTTCAGTTCTTTTTTTTTTTTTATTATACTTTAAGTTCTAGGGTACATGTGCATAACGTGCAGGTTTGTTACATATGTATACTTGTGCCATGTTGGTGTGCTGCACCCATCAACTCGTGAGCACCCATCAATTCATCATTTATATCAGGTATAACTCCCCAGTGCAATCCCTCCCCCCTCCCCCCTCCCCATGATAGGCCCCAGTGTGTGATGTTCCCCTTCCCGAGTCCAAGTGATCTCATTGTTCAGTTCCCACCTATGAGTGAGAACATGCGGTGTTTGGTTTTCTCTTCTTGTGATAGTTTGCTAAGAATGATGGTTTCCAGCTGCATCCATGTCCCTACAAAGGACGCAAACTCATCCTTTTTTATGGCTGCATAGTATTCCATGGTGTATATGTGCCACATTTTCTTAATCCAGTCTGTCACAGATGGACATTTGGGTTGATCCCAAGTCTTTGCTATTGTGAATAGTGCCGCAATAAACATACGTGTGCATGTGTCTTTGTAGTAGAATAATTTATAATCCTTTGGGTATATACCCAGTAGTGGGATGGCTGGGTCATGTGGTACATCTAGTTCTAGATCCTTGAGGAATTGCCATACTGTTTTCCATAATGGTTGAACTAGTTTACAATCCCACCAACAGTGTAAAAGTGTTCCTATTTCTCTACATCCTCTCCAGCACCTGTTGTTTCCTGACTTTTTAATGATGGCCATTCTAACTGGTGTGAGATGGTATCTCATTGTGGTTTTGATTTGCATTTCTCTGATGGCGAGTGATGCTGAGCATTTTTTCATGTGTCTGTTGGCTGCATGAATGTCTTCTTTTGAGAAATGTCTGTTCATATCCTTTGCCCACTTTTTGATGGGGTTGTTTGTTTTTTTCTTGTAAATTTGTTTCGGTGCTCTACATGTTCAGAGAAACTTCTCTAGTAACAAACTATAGAAATGATCCCTGAAAGTATAGTCTTCAATTTCAGTTCTTAACCTACTAGCTTGCCCACCCACTAGCTCCAGGGCAGGCAGTTACACATGTGTTCCAGCAGCAGCTTATACACGACTCGTAGAGGCATGGTCAATAAGGGGTCTGTCCTCCAGATATAGAAGATCTGTGCTCTGATGACTGATTGCTACTTCCGAAAGCAAAGATGGAGACACAGAAGAGAAGCCATTGTTGCCACCCTCACCACCATTGCTGTAAGCCCCTTCCCCTGTGGCTGAAGCAACTTCTAGAAGATTTAAAAAGCCAACACATTTCCCCTCTTCAGTTTTCTCTTTTTCCCCTTTTGGGAGTCAAGACATTTAAGGACTAGGACATTCAAAAGCAACTACATATAAAAGACAATTTAGAAAGTAATTACACATATTTAGAGAAAGGTGCCAGCTGAGAAAAGACATAAGAAACCTTAAACTTACTGATCCCAGACACACAGAGAGCTTATATCAATTTAAAAAAGAAAGAAAAGCAAACTCTGAGAAAGGAGAATCTGATTTCCAGACTTTCCACATTATAAGATTCAAATCTCCAGTTTTCAACAACAGCAACAAAAAATCACAAGGCATAAAAAGAAACAAAACAGTATGGCCCATACAAAGGGAAAAAATAAATCAACAGAAAATGTCCCTAAGGAAGACGAGATGGTGGAGTTATCAAAGGCTTTAAAACAACTGTCTTAAAGATCCTCAAAAAACTAAAGGAAAATATGGAGAAAAATGTTTTAAATGTATATGAACAAAGAAATATCAATAGAGAGAAAGCATTTTAAAAAAATCTCAAAAGTGGTTCAGAGCTAAAAAGTGCAATATCTGAATTGAAAAATTCACTATAGGGATTGAAAGGCAGATTTGAGAAGGCAGAGAAGGAATAAGAAAACTTGAAGATAGGACAACTGAAGTTATTAAGTCTAAGAAACAGAAAAGACAGAAAAAAAAGTGAATACAGCCTAAGGGATGTGTGAGACACCATTAAGCTGACCAACATGTATGTAATGAAAATCTCAGAAAGAGAAGAGAGAAAGAAAAGGCAGGCAAACATTTCTGAAATTTGATGAAAGACATGAATATAGAAATCCAAGAAGCTAAACTGATGCTAATAGGATGAAATCAGAAGCCAGTATCAAGACATACTATAATTAAACTGTAAAAAGACAAGGACAAAGAATCTTCAGGCCAGGCGTGGTGGTTCATGCCTGTAATCTCAGCACTTTGGGAGGTCAAGGCGGGTGGATCACTGGAGGTCAGGAGTTTGAGACCAGCCTGGTCAACATGGCGAAACCCCGTCTCTACTAAAAATACAAAAATTAGCCGGGTGTGGTGGCTCACTCCTGTAATCCCAGCTACACGGGAGGTGGAGGTTGCAGTGAGCCAAGATTGCACCACTGCACTCCAGCTTGGGTGACAGAGCAAGACTCCATCTCAACAAAGAATCTTCAAAGCAGCAAGACTGATGCAAGTGTTACATACAAGTGTTCCTCAATAAGGGTATCAGTTCTCATCAGAAACTTTGGAGGCTAGAAAGCAGTATAGGATGATACATTTCAAATACTGAAAAAGAGAAACTATCAACTCGAATTCTACATACAGCAAACTGTCCTTCAAATGTGAGGTACAAAGTAACACATCCCGAGATAAACAAAAGCTAAGGAAGGTCATTACCACTAGACCTGCCATTCAAGAAACGGTAAAGGTATTTCTTCAGGTTAAAATGAAAAGATACTAGAAGTTAACATGAAACCACATGAGGAAATAAAGGTCTTAGTTAAGGCAAATATAGACAATTATAAAAACTAGTATTATTGTAACTTTGGTTTGAAACTTCACTATTTGTTTTCTACATGATATGAGACAAATTTTTAAGGTTATTAGTCTAAAAGTTAGTATCAGTGTAATTTAGTTAGTATCAGTGTAATCAGGTAACTCCACTTTTTGTTTTCTACATGATTTAAGAGAGTAATGCAAAAAAACTCAGTTATTAGTCTATGTTTCTGGACACATTATACATACAGATGTAACATTGTGACATCAATAACTGAAAGTAGTTATTGAGGGGGACAAAGCTGCACATGAGTAGAATTTTTGTAGTTATTAAACTAGTATAAATTCAAATTAGAGTGTTATAACATTAGAATGTTAAACGTTATACCCATGATAACAACAAAGAAAATAGTTATAGAAGATACATGAAGGGAAAGAAAAAGGGAATTAAAACATCTCATGACCAAAAATTAAAAAAAAAGACTAATGCAGGAAATGAGGAACAAAACAGCTATCAGACATGTAGAAAACAAATAGCAAAATAACAGAAGGAAGCCCTGCTGTATAGGTAATTATTTTAAATGTAAATGGATTAAATTCTCCAATCAAAAGACAGAGGCTGGCATAATGGATTTTTTTAAAAAGGAATCCAACTATAGGCTGTCCACAAGAGATTCACTTTAGATCCAAAGACACAAAGAGGTTCAAAGTACAGGGATGAAGAAAGATATTATATGTAAACAGTAACCAAAAGGGAGCAGAGGAGCTATACTAATATAAGGCAAGATAGATTTGACATTTTAAAACATTCCAGAGGACATAGAATGACATTATATATTAATAAAAAATTTAATGCAGCAAGAAGATATAATAATTATAAATATTTACACACCAGCAACAGACCATCAAACATAGGAAGCAAAAATTGCAAAAAGATAAACAAAATTGACAACTTTTAGGTAGACTGACTAAAGAAAACAGATGTCTCAAACAAATCAGAAATGAAAGAGGGGACATTACTAGCAATAAAAGGGATTACAAGAGCTAGCAGAGTGACACATTCCAGCAGTTCCAGCTACTCAGGAGTCTGAGGTGAGAGGATTTCAAGGAGTTCAGGTCCAGCCTGGGCAATATAGTGAGATCCCACTTCTCAAAAGAAAAAAAAAAAGAGGAAAGAAAATAAAAAAGGATTATAAGCAAGGACTATGAACAACTGTATGCCAAGAAATCGGATAACCTAGATGAAAGACTTATACAATGAAAACTACAAAACACTGCTGAGGGAAATTTATAAAGACATAAATATATGGGAAAAGATTCCATGTGTGTGAGTTGGAGGGCTTAATATTGTTAAAAATGTCAACAGTACCCAAAATGATAGAAAGATTCAATGTAATCCCTATTAAAACCTCAGTAGCATTTTTTGCAGAAATATAAAAATCATCCTCAAATTCACATGGAATCTTGAGCAAAACAGCCTAGAAAAAGAAGAGCAAAGTTGGAGTACTCACATTTCTTCATTTCAAAACTTACTACAAAGCCACAGTAAACAAAACGGTGTGGTGCGGGCTATTCTATTCCAAATGATTTCTTAGCTATGACACCAAATGCACAGGCAACAACAAAAAATTGGGCCAGGTGTGGTGATTCATGCCTGTAATCCCAGCACTTTGGGAGGTCGAGGTGGGTAAATCACTTGAAGTCAGGAGTTCGAGACCAGCCTGGCCAAAACGATGAAAGCCCATCTCTAATAAAAATACAAAAATTAACTCGGTGTGGTGGCATGCACCTGTAATCTCAGCTACCCAGGAGGCTGAGGCTTGACAATTGCTTGAACCCAGGAGGTAGAGGTTACAGTGAATCGAGATCATGCCACTGCACTCCAGACTGGGTGACAGAATGAACAAAAAAAAAAGAGGTGGTGCCCAAGATGGCTGACTAGGAACAGCTCCAACCTCCAGCTCCCAGCCTGAGTGACACAGAAGATGGCTGATTTCTGCATTTTCAACTGAGGTACTGGGTTCATCTCACTGGGGCGTGTCAGACAGTTGTTGCTGGTGCGGGTGCAGCCCGACCAGCAAGAGCTGAAGCAGGGCGAGGCATCACCTCACCTGGGAAGCGCAAGGGGGAAGGGAATTCCTTTTCCTAGCCAAGGG
>NW_012112697.1:3293092-3323295 GCF_000951035.1 Colobus angolensis palliatus
AAACAAAAGAGCTTCTGCACAGCAAAAGAAACTACCATCAGAATGAACAGGCAACCTACAGAATGGGAGAAAATTTTTGCAATCTACTCATCTGAGAAAGGGCTAATATCCAGAACCTACAAAGAACTCAAACAAATTTACAAGAAAAAAGCAAACAACCCCATCAAACAGTGAGCAAAGGATATGAACAGACATTTCTCAAAAGAAGACTTTCTTAAGTTTCTTTAAGTTTTAAGACTTTCTTAAAACTTAAAAATTATTTAAAAAATTGAAAGACATTTTTATCAAGAATGCTTTTTGCCATCAATGGATTGCTAAACCTTCACTGTGGTTGTATTAGTTCTATTTCTGTATAACAAATTACCCCCAAACTTAGCAACATCAAACAACAAACATTTATTATTTCAGTTTCTTTGGATCAGGAATCCAGGCTCAGCTTAGTTGTGTCCTCTGGGTCAGTCTGTCTCACAAGGCTGCAATTAAGGTATCAGCCAGGATTGCAGTCATCCTAAGGCTCAACTAGTGGAGGATCTGCTTACAAGTTTACTCTCCTGGCTGTTGGTAGGCCTCAGATCATTACCGACTGTTCAACAGAGACATGGGTTCCTGTTCAGGGACATGTAGGCCTCTCCACAGGGCAGCCTACAGTGTGACAGTTGGTATTCCTTAGAGTGAGTGAGGGAAAAAGCAAGAGAGAATGTATCCAGATGGAAACCAGAGTCCTTTTATAACTTAAGCTGGGAACCGACATCTCATCATTTTTACCGTATTATTTTGGTTAGAAGAGTCACTAGGTACAGTGCATAATCAAGGGGAGAGGATTGCCTAGGGCATGAATATGAGAAACTGTGGCATACCGGGGACTATTTTAGAGGCTGTCTACTCTAGTCTTCCTTCTGCCCCCAGTGATCATGTCCCTCATCCATGCTCTCATCCCCCTTTCCAGTCCTCCAAAGTCTAATCCAATTATGGCATCAGCTTAAGGTTCAGAATTTCATCACCTAAATCATCTCCAGGTGTAGATGAGGCGCCTCAGGTGTAGTTCCTCTGCAGTTCCGCTCAATCTGTAAAAATCCTCCCCAACCAAGCCCACATACAGTAGTGAGACAGACACAGGATAACCATTTTAGACATTTTTGCTTTAAAATACAGTAAATGGGAGGCATAAAGGTCCAGTGCAATTCTGAAATCCAGTTCCTGCAATGTGAGGAGTTGTTTGTTTTTCCATATAGTTTCTTACTCCGTTGCCCAGGTGAAGTTCTGTGGTACAGTTCTGGTTCACTGTAGCCTTGATCTCCTGGGCTCAAGCGATTGTCCTACTTTAGCCTCCCGAGTAGCCTAAACTACAGGCACATGCCACCATGCCTGGCTAATTTTTAAATTTTTTGTAAAGACAGGGTTTTGCTATGTTGCCCAGGCTGGTCTTGAACTCCTGAGCTCAAGCAATCCACTCGCCTCAGCCTCCCAAAGTGCTGAGATTATAGGCATGAACCACCACTCCTGGCCTTCCAGTGTTAGCTTTTTGATTAGGTCTCAAGACCTAGGAATGATCCTCCATGGCCTTCAGCTCTGCTCTTTGGGCTCAGGTTTCACTCTCAGAGTCACCTTTCCTTTTGCAAGAAAGGTAGCACATGCTACAGTTGGGAAATTGCCTCAGCCTTCTTTTCTTGTCATTCATATTGGCAGTCTAATAGCATTTCTTCATTTCATACTATACTTTTCATTCTGTACTTTTCAATTCAAGCTGGCTGAGTTCTTCCTGATAAAATTCTTGCAAAAACCTTGTGGGCTTCCTGTGACTCTTATTAGCATTTACTCCATTACACAAAAGTCAAACCAGAAATCTTTTCTCGATAAGTCTTTCTTTACCTTTGGTTCATGCTTAAAAATTTGAGGGTCAAGGCACGTAAGTTTTCTGAAGTCCTTACTGTTTGAGAGGATCTATGAAGCATACCCTTAATATTTTTCAAAGGCCCTTTGTGTGACTGAATCGAACTCTGATGGTACCACTTTTTATCTTTTTTAATATAACAGAAGTTTTTACAGTCACATTCTTAGTGTCACCTTTAGACCAGGGTTCTCCTGGCAGTGCCCACAGTATGAACTTTTCTTGGGAGCTATTTTTTTTTTTTTTGAGATGGAGTGTCACTGTCACCCAGGCTGGAGTGTGGTGGTGCAGTGTCGACTTACTGCAGCCTCTGCCTCCCCGGTTCAAGCAATTCTCCTGCCTCAGTCTCCCAGGTAGCTGGGATTACAGGCACACGCCGCCACACTCGACTAATTTTTCTATTTTTAGTTGAGATGGGGTTTCACCATGTTGGCCAGGCTGGTCCTGAACTCCTGATCTCAGGTGATCCACCCACCTTGGCCTCCCAAAGTGTTGGGATTACAGGCATGAGCCACCATGCTTGGTCAGGAGCTATTTCTTAATGTTAGCATTTTCTAAATATGGAGAGTCTGAGAATTTTCAAAAACATCAAGTCCTGATTTCTTAAAAAATTTGTAAAATTGTGGTAAAATACACATAATATTTACCTTCTTAACCATTGTTAAGTGTCCAGTTTACTGGTATTAAGTACGCTCATATTGTTATCCAAACATCGTCACCATCTATCTTCACAATACTTTTCATCCTAAAAACTGAAACTCTATACTCATTAAATAACAATTCCCAATTTCTCCCTTCGGCTCTTGACTACCACCATTCTACTTTTGGTCTCTACGCATTTGAATACTCTAGGTACCTGATATCAGTTGGATCATACAGTATTTGTCTTTCAGATACTGGTTTACTTCACTTAGCTTAATGTCCTCAAAGTTCATCCAAGTAGTAACATGTCAGAATTTCCTTCTTTTTTAAGGCTGAATAATATTCCATTGTGTATGTATGTATGTGTGTGTGTGTGTATGTGTGTGTATATGTATACATATATGTATATGTGTATATGCACACCCCACATTATTCACCCATCAATGGATACTGGAGTTGCTTCTACCATTTGGCTATTGTGAATAATGCTGCTATGAACATGGGTGTAGAAATGTCTCTTCAAGATTCTGCTTTCAATTCTTTGGGGTATATACCCTCAAGTAGAAGCACTGGTTCATATGGTAATTCTGGTTTTAATTTCTGAGGAACCACCATACTGTTTTCCACAGCAGCTGCAACATGTTTCATTTCCACCAACAGTACACTGTTTCCAGTTTGTCCGCATCCTTGCCAACATTTGTCTATTTCCATTTTGTTGTTTGTTTTTTATAGTAGCCATCCTAATGTGTGTGAAGGTGGTATCTCATTTGGTTTTTATTTGTATTTCTCTGATGACTAATGGGGTTGAACATCTTTTCACATGCTTATTGGCCATTTGTATATCTTCTTTGGAGAACTGTCTATCCAAGTGCTTTACCTATTTTTGAATCAGTTTGTTTATTTTTGTGTGTGTTGTTGGGTTTTAGAAGTTCTCACTATATTCTGTATATTAATCCCTTGCCAGATATGTGATTTACAAATTTTTTCTCCAATACTGGAGGTGGCTTTTTTACTCTGTTGGTAGTGTCCTTTGAGGCACAAAAATTTTAAATTTTCATGATGCCCAATTTGTCTATTTCTTCTTTTCTTTTTTTTAATTTAGATTTTATTTTTTATTATTATACTTTAAGTTCTACGGTACATGTGCACAACGTACAGGTTTGTTACATATGTATACATGTGCCATGTTGGTGTGCTGTACCCATTAACTCGTCATTTACATTAGGTATATCTCCTAATGCTCTCCCTCCCATCTGGCCCCTCCCCACAATAGGCCCCAATGTGTGATGTTCCCCTTCCTGTGTCCAAGTGATCCCATATTTCAATTCCCACCTATGAGTGAGAACATGCGGTGTTTGGTTTTCTGTCCTTGTGATAGTTTGCTGAGACTATTTGCTCTACATATTTATTTGAGACAGAGTCTCTGTCACGTAGACTGGGGTACAGTAGCATGATCATAGCTCAGTGCAACCTCGAACTCCTGGGCTCAAGTAATCCTCTTGCCTCAGCCTTCCAAGTAGCTGAGACTACAAGTGTGTACCATGACGCCCAGCTAATTTTTAAATTTTTTTGTAGAGACAGAGTCTTGCTATGTTGCCCAGGCTGGTCTTCAGCTCCTGGCCTCAAGAGATTATCCCATCTTGGCCTTTCAGAGCACTGAGATTTCAGGCATAAGCCATAGCTCCTGGCCCCTGAAAACATTATTAAAATGGATGTATTTTTAGGAAAATATAAACAATAAAAATCTACCTTCAGAGAAGACAGCAAATCTAAATGGAAAAATTATGATACAAAAAAAAAAAAAAATGTGATGGTCAGAAAGCTACACCTCAAAATGCACCAGGCCAGTAAATTTTTAGTAAGTTCACTTTCACTACTATTACTTAGCACTGTCATAGAAGGAATAGCAAATGCAATTAGGAAAGAGAAAGAAACATGGGGTCTTAAATTGGAAAGGAAGAGGCAATACTTTCATTATTTGTAGGAGACACATGCCTATCAAGCCTTCTTAGGTTCTGGAGGCCACACATTCCACAACTAGGTGTACTGATCTGGCCTACGTATCAGGCAATATAAGAGGCTGCTAGCTTTGAGTGGGGCTGGGAATAAGAGCTCTTTAGAAGGTACATCCTGTAGTGCAAGTGGCCCAGCCACTTGAGTTATACAATCCAGCAGACCCTATGGTGTTATGTGTATCAGTTGTGACAAAAAGTGCAGTGTGTTTACAGTAAAATCTAGAGGAAGAATCACAGTGTAGAACCTGGGATCCGTGACATCTATAGCATAAAATTATATGACTTTTTAAAAACAGCTTCTGGGCCAGGCATGGTAGCTCAGGCCTGTATTCCAAGCACTTTGGGAGGCCTATGTGGGTGGATCACCTGAGGTCAGGAGTTCGAGACCAGCTTGGTCAACATGGTGAAACCCCATTTCTACTAAAAATACAAAATTAGTTGGGTATGGTGGTGTACACCTGTAATCCCAGCTACTGGGGAGGCTGAGGCAAGAGAATCACTTCATCCCCAGAGGCGGAGGTTGCAGTGAGCCAAAATTGTGCCATTGTACTCCAGCCTGGACGACAAGAGCAAAACTTTGTATCAAAAACAAAACAAAAACAGCTTCTAATATGGTACTGGGACCCAACAGAGATGGAATATTTGGCCATGTGACACTTAGTGACCTTGTGTCCAGAACTGCTGAACTCATAAAGTTATAAAGTAAGTAAGTCATAAAGTTAAGATGGCTTGCCAACAAACCATTACAAAATAGAAATACTACATACAGGATAATCACGAGCAGGACCACAGGGCACACGTAAGCTGCATGAGCGGACCCCCCATCATCCACCACAGTTCACCCAGAATTCTTCCCTAAGTCACACCTATGGCCTACATACCATAACCTATGTACACACATTTATATCCAATACACATATGTACAACCATGTGAAGGAGGTAGACAAAGCCTGGGTTTTGAGGTAATGAATAGGTTACTCAAGCCAAAAATGAAAGGCAGCTGCATTACAACTTCATTGGCAGGTGGCCTTGAAAGACAGTGGAGAGGGAAAATCTTTCTGATGGTCCCAGTTCAGGCAATAGTCATCCACCTTGTGTAGAAGGGGGAGTGGGCCTGTGATGAGAGTATGTATGTATTCTCGGGCAGTGACAAATGGCTTGGCCTACTGGTCAGACACATGGAAGACTGAAAGATACAGAGACAAGGAGTTCTGGGGTACCAGCATGTAAACAGGCCTGTGAGAATTGGCATGAATGAAGTATAAAGATTGTTGTATCACACATTAATGCTCAGTAGGAAGGTACAAGGGTCTTGGCATGATGCCCAGGCTGGTCTTAAACTCCTGGCCTGAAGCAATTCTCCTACCTTGGCCTCTCAAAGCACTGACATTACAGGCCTGAGCCACAACACCTGGCCCCTGAAAACATTATTAAAATGAAATTATTATCACAGAAGGAGCATTAAACAATCAAGTAAACAAAATGACTTGGTGAGTTAATATTAGCCAGTTTTTGTTACTGGCCACCCCAGCACAATGGCCCATGAATGAAGTGACCAGAGAGGCAGAAATGGAGGCTATCCATGGGCTCAGTGGCATGGACTCTCACCAAGGCTGCTATAGCTACAGTTGTCTCTGAGTATCCCACTTGCCAGCAACACATTAGACAGAAAGTTGATTATGTTGGGCTCCTTTTATCCTCGAAGGGTCCACAGTGTTTTGTTTTGTTTTCTTCCTCACAGCAATTGGTATCCATTCCAGAAGTAGGTTTGCCTTTCCTTTCCTCAGGGCCTCAGCCAGCGCTACTAACCAGGGGTTTAAGGAATACCTGATCCATAGGCATGGAATTCTGGCCTGTTGTATAAGGGTCATTGTTTTTCTCCTCTCTCTTCCTCGGTATTCAACCCAGACCTTGGCCAGGTAGTCTTGTGTTTACGTCTACCCAAGTCATGATCACTCCAGTCCAGACGAGGTCTGATAAAGGCATATTAAGATTCTTGTCCCAAGGTGACAATGCAGATAAACCTGATGCTGTCACAAGCTCACAGACAGTCACTTCTGTTCTGATTACGAGGCTGTACCTTCCTTCAAATGTACCCTGAAGTTTTCTAAAAGTCACAGCCCAATGTAGTGACCAGAAACTTTGTTTTCCCCTAGTCTTTTTGCCTTTTTTCATGAGAAGAAGAAGATCCTTTTCCCCAGCCCCTGGTTTCACACGGCAATCAGGATTCATGCTCCTTGTTCATATACTTTAAATACTCCTTGTCTCACAGCAGCTAAACTCCCAGCAAATATTGCCCCTTAAAAAAAACAAGAAACCCACAACACAGAAGCCCTCTGACTTCAGCTCCACTCACTGTTTTGCTTTTCTGTTCTATATTTGGTTCACAGAGAGATTTATCTGCTTCTGAGATTGTGTCTTTTGGTGTTTTAATATTTCATTGAACATTGCTAAGTATTGGAGTGTTTTATATCAAAAACTTATGATTGCTGTGATTGGAAACACCCTAAAGGTGGCATTTAAAATATTAATTGAGAAATGTTTTCAGAGAAGTTTAAAAGCATTTGGAAAAAAATAAAATTGGATTCCTACCTCATATCTCTTACTAAAACAAATTGTAAATGGATTAAAGATTTAAACTTTGAAATAAAGCAGCTGAAATATTATAAAATACCTTAGGGTAGACAAAAGTTTTTAAAATAGGACATACAAGTGCTAAGTATAAAGGGAAAAACTGATAAATGTCACTATATTAAAATTAGGAACTTATATTCATCAAAAGACACCATTAAGAGAGTAAAACAGCAAGCCACAGACTGGAAGAAGATATTTGCAAGATGCATATCCAGTAAAGAACTCATATTCTAGAATATATTTGCTTTTAAACTACTAATCAATAAGAGAGACAAAAAACCAAAAACCAAAACAAAACAGAAAACAAAAAAACAACCAACCAACCCTCAAAAACCTCACCTCATTTTAAAAAATAGGCAAGAAATTGGAACAGGCACTTTACAATATATGATATCTAAGCATCCAATAAACATATGAAAAGGTGCTACATACCATTTGTCATCAGAGAAATACAAACTAAAATCACAATAAGAAACCACCATCCACTCTTCTGAATGTTGGTGAGGATGTGGAGACACTAAAACTCTAAAAAATTGCTGATGGGAATGTAAAATGGTAAAACCACTTAGAAAACTGGCAATATGTACTAAAAATAACTGCAGAGCTAGCAAAGGTCATACAGATTAAGTCATAGGCCCACCTAAAGTCACATAAAAAGGAAGTAAAAGAAATGTCTATTAGATGTCTGAGCCTTTTTTCTTTACTGCTACTCCTACATAACCCAGGTCTTGTACAAACACCAATGCCCTAAACAGACTTTATGTCTCTTTCTGGTTCAATGTTATTTGTGTTTGTTTAAAATGCAAGACTTTATCATAGCCCAGTCCTTGGTCAATTGTCACAGTTTATTGAACCTTAATAGGAACCTAGAACTAAAATACCAGATAAGAATTAGAAGAAGCATCACATAAACTACTAGTGGTTATTTTTCTGATTTTAAGTTGAATAAAATCCTTCCCAATATACATTAGAATTATTTTTTAAACTGATTTGCCTTGCTACTGTTTCTCTTGGTTGAAATCCTTGGGGTTCAGAATATCCTCAATTCCCAACTCTAATAAAAGTTCAGGGCCATGGCCTTGCCTAGTACTTATTTTGTTTCTGATGTCATATGTCTATCACCTTAGATCCCTGACTGACCTCATGTTTGTGAGTCTACTAAACCTGCCAATATTTTATTGCTTCAGGATCTCATCTGAAGTCCTTTACTTAGAAATCACTACGGGTTTTTCTTCTACAAAATGCTTTTCACTCCTGTTGTTCATCAGGATCCAGTAAATCTGCATCACTAGACTAAAATTTATGACCTTTGTGGTCAAAACTTTTTAAAGTTTTTCCAAATCTTTGTCTTTTGGGCAATCCTAAACTGCTGCTTTCCCAGCCAGTCCATGGGTGTCCAATCATATAGACGCACCAAACCTGGACACCTAAACATTCCTGGGATAAATAATATTGCCACATAGATCTGCTAACTTAATAAGTCTTGCTAATATTGTATTGGAATCTAAAAGTTATACACTAAACGTTCCATTAAAAAGCAGTAACTCAGGGTGTAGTGGCACATGCCTACAGACCCAGCTATTTGGGAGGCTGACATAGGATTGCTTGAACACAGAAGTTCAAGACCAGCCTGCTGGCCAACATTGTAAGACTAAATCTTAAAAAAAAAAAAAAAAAAAAAAAAAAAAAAGCAGTAGCTTAGAAACCATAAAAGTTTAATTTGTATTCAGTTATTTAATAATAGTAATATTCACCCTGGAGGTCCCTCAACTAATTAGAAATCTTTTTTAAAACACTGAAAAATTTTAGACAGTACCTAAGGGACAGAAAGAAAACTCAAATTTCGGTCAAAAGCCTGACTATTTCAAACAGTTTGCTGGAACAAAGTGAAACAAAGAAATCTCCTCAGATGTCAACCCTTTCCCCAGAGATCAAGAGGCTTGGGCATGGACAGGAACAAGGAAGAGTATACTTCTGAGCTCTGAATCTGCAGGAGAGCGTTTTCTTGATTGATTAAAGCAGCAAAAAAGGATATGAATTAAAGCAATCTGGCTAAATGAGAGAATAGGTTAGTAATGACTTTTTCCTCCTTAAGAAATTTTATGACGATTCTACACATGTGGGAATGTCTAGGCTTCTTCAGCACAATTTTCATTTTAAGCTTTGAAACTGTGAAGGCTTCTTCCCTATGAACAATGAAGACTAAGCATCCTTTAACTGAAGTTAATGTTGAATTCAGATAAGCAATAAATGTATATTATGGATATTGTCACACTGCTTTTTATCAGTTTGGTTCATACTGTGCTATTATATATGCCCTATTGCTCATGTTTATTTTAGAAACTGTGACCCAACATCCTTTGTTCCTCTTCTAATTTAAAAAAAAAAAAAAAAAAAAAGTTGTCCCAAGGTTTAGGTTTTTAGGTTTCTTACATTTTCCTATGTTTCTGAGACTGCTCTGCCTCACTTGAGGGTGCTCCTTTCTGTCTCCAAACCTGGGTGTAAAGGTTCACAACAATAAAATTCTGAGTCAGGAACTTAGAATCTGTAGGATGGAACTGGCCAGAAGGGTTTGAGTGAAGGCAGTGGATGTCAGGACCTAAGGCAGAATGACAATAATCAGGGATACCCCAGAACCCACTTTGCCTCTACCTTTGGCCACCTTGGAGAAGAAACTTACAGGTAAACCATTACGAGTATTAATCCTCACTCATTCTTACCAAATAATAGATGTGGTTTTTTTTTAATCTTAGAAGAGAGAAGGATATTTCTTAGAACCATCACTGTCTTTATGTTATTACCATTATTCTCTCGATCCATGTCATAATTCATTTTTAGCCTTCCACAACAAATTTCCTACAATAGCCTTCTTGTACCTCCCCAGAATTATATTTGCCCCCAAAGGTAATTTGTTCACCTCTTTTGTTTTTAAACAAGTAGAACAGTGAATGCCAAAAACTCATAAGAATCATCATAGATAACTGTTAAAAATACAAAACCACCAGTTTCCACCTCTGACTTACTGAATTAAGATCCGTGGGAGGAACACAGGGATATCTACCTTTAAAAGAACCCCAAATGTTATCTTGGTTAGATAACTTTAAGATACATTGCAGAAGATCATAGTACTTCTGGTCACACATATGGTGATCATATAGTTTATCATCCAAACAGGACACTTTTGAAAGTTAAGGCAGAGCAATTAACAATTCATTGGCATACCTGGCAAAATACTGGTAGTTTGGGGCAATCAGAACATACGGTCATCCTAGTTGTGGATCACCATCTTCCTCCTCACCTACGCCCCTTTTTTATAATAACCTTGAGATAAAATCCTCAAATTTCTCATACCATGCAATTCATCCATTTAATGTGTCCAATTCAATGTTTTTTAGTATATTCAGAGTTTTGCAACCATCACCAGAGTTAACTGAGAACATTTTCATCATTGCCAAAAGAAACCCCATATCCTTTAGCAGTCACCTCCACCTCCCCACTTATATGTGGAATCATATAATAAGTGGTCTTTCATGACTGGCTTCTTCTACTTACATAATGTTTTCAAGGTTCATCCCTGTGGTATCGGGTATCGGTACTTCATTCCTTTCTATTGCCAAATAATATTCCATTATAAGGATATATCACGTTATATTTAGCTATTCATCAGTTGATGAATATTTGGATGGTTTCTACTTTTTAGATATTATGAATAATGCTGCTATGAATGTTTGTGCACAAGTTACGTGTGAATGTATGTTTCCATTCCTCTTGGGTGTATACCTATGTTCTCCCCCACCACCCCACCCACTTTTTTGTCACCCCTGTGCAATGCACTTACCTTGGACGACTCTAATAGTTTTCACAAGCCATGCAGAAGAGCAAAACATCAGTAAGAAGGACCTAAAAGGTAGAAAAAAGTATGTTACTTAGATCAAAGAGCTATTTTTGTCTTAAAACTACATGTATGCCCTTTTTAGCAATGACCCAAATATTGGTTCAGAAATTATTGAGAAACAGACCCAGTGACGGAAGGAATCAGCCTGCAGTATCAACAGAAGTCCCTGCTGGGCTACTAAGGGTCCTTGTTTCAGAGCTTAAAGTCATTTATCTGTGAGCAGATGGACTAATACATTGAAGCTAATATAATGGTTCCAAAAAGCTCCTGGGGTCTTTGTTCTCTGACCAAATATTTGCATCCTGTGTCTTGAATAAAAAGTTTTAATTTCTACTTAATAGTTTACTCACTGATGACTTCTTTAATTTGGTCTTTTTCTTTAAAATGCATGACACAGGCAGGCTAAGATTTCAGGAAATGTGTTTAACCTTATAAAGATCAACACATAGGTGTAATGGTCTTATGTGAGGAGAGGTATTGTAAAGTTAGTTGTGTTAAAGTAAAATCAATACCTATATAAGAGAAAATTAGAAAGGAAACTGCTGATTTTCCATCCCTCTTTCTTTTTTCTTGTCAATAGTCTGTGTAGGTTTGGAACTCTAGGAATCACTACATTATAAAAGTTTCCAGATTTCCATTCTAATGGGTTCCAGGTTTTCCTGTTATGGGGATGAAACTAGCAGACTTAGTAAATCCTTATTTATTTGTCCCAAAGGCCAGGCAATACTCTTTCTTTTCTGGTGCTGGTTTCTATTCATTCACCACCTCTTCTCACGTTCTTTCGCTGCCCATCATTAATCTTTCAAGCTACAGCTGGGTGGGTTCAGAACAAAACCATCAGAGGAACTGAAAAATGAAATATTTACCTACACCAATGGGGAAAAAAGGCCTATCAACTTTATCCTTTCAATGCAATCACATTCTCAAAAATTTTATTCTACTCACTTTCTAGATAGAAGACAGGATGTATACATACACACACATATATATTCACTCTTGGGGTGTGTGTGTGTGTGTGTGTGTATTTTACTATCTATCCTCATTTGTAATGAGGTATAATATATAGAGCTCAGTTAGTTACCATGGAGACACTGGTCCTCTGTTTCTTATCACAGAGCCACACTATCGTCTGGTGTCAGCCAAGGAGGGATGACAAAAGCCTCCCCAAGAACCTAGCTCTGCAATTACTGAGCAATCAAGCGCCTCTTTTAATAGAGCACATCCAGGTACACACGGCTCCTCTCCCAGCACTGTCTTCCCTTTTTCCTTTTTAAACTTATACATAGCAGGATGCACTTACCAAGTGCAGATATCTTCCTCTGTTGGATGGCTTGTTTATTTAGGATTTCAATGATATTCTTTGGTTTAAATAACAGAGCTCACTATCGTCCTCTTTGTTTTGAAATCTCTAATTTTTAAGCAATTATTTTCTTGTAATGATACACAGTGATCATCCTTTTATGCATTAATCCATTTTTATGGTTTGTCATAATTAATGAAGTGAAGGAGTTGATAAATGAAAATCATAGTCTCTAAATTTTCTTAGTCCTGAATTTTCCTACTTTCTCTAACCAAATTGCTAGAGCCATCAACAAAAAAAAAATTTTTAACTTGAATGACCAGCATTCATTTTTTGTCTTTTGGTGGTGATATAAATGAGAAGCTAAATGAATTGAATGCATTTAAGAGGAGAAACAAAAAAGTCTAATTTTTCTTTAAGTATTTTTATTTTATTTGGGGGTTGGCTCCTATTCCAAGGTTTGCTTTTGATGCTCAGACATTCTCAACTCACTCAGAAATCTAAGGTGAAACAAACATGAAAAAATACTCAACACCACTAATCAGAGAAATGTAAATCAAAACCACAATGAGATAGCATCTCACGCCAGTCAGAATGGCTATTACTAAAAAGTAAAAAACAACAGATGCTGGTGAGGTTGCAGAGAAGACAGAATGCTTCTACATACTTGGTGAGAATATAAATTAGTTCAGCCACTGTGGAAAGCAGTTTGAAGATTTCTCAAAGAACTTAAAACAGACCTACTGTTTGACCTAGCAATCCCATTACTGAGTGTATACCCAAAGAAAAATCAATTGTTCAACAAAAAAGATACATGCACTTGTATGTTCATCCCAGCACTATTCACAATAGCAAAGATATAGAATCAACCTAGGTGCTCATCAACAGTGGACTGGATAAAGAAAATGTGGTACATATGCACCACAAAATACTATGCAGCCATAGAAAAGAATAAAATCATGTCCTACACAGTAACATAGATACAGCTGGAGGTCATTATCCTAAGCAAATTAATGCAGGAACAAAAACCAAATACCGCATGTTTTCACTTATAAGTGGGGGCTAAACAATGGGTACATACGGACACAAAGATGGCAACAACAGACACTGTAGACTCCAAAAGATGGGAGGTGGGGGTGGAATGCTGAAAAACTACCTATTGGGTAGTGTACTCACTGCCTGAGTGACAAGATCAATTGTACCCAAACCTCACCATCATACAATATACCCATTTAACAAGCCTGCAAATGTACCCCCAGATCTAAAATAAAAGTTGAAATTAAGAAAAAAAGAAATTGAGGATGAAATAAGGTATAGACTGAGGCATTCAAATTAGCCTGAATCTATTATTGTAGATAGGCTTCTTGCAGTAAAAGCTAAGCTTTGCCCGGTGTAGTATCTCTAATGTTACAAAATATACCACTGTCTTTGATTTTGCTCAAGTTATAGAACTCTCACCTGAGAATTCGAGTGTCAAAGGAAAAAACAAAAAAAGGTCATAGAGCTTTGCTAACATACCCTTATCGTATATCAAGGAAGAAGGAATGTTCAGGTGTTTAAAAAGAAGTATGAATACCCCGTCTCTACTAAAAATACAAAAACTAGCCGGGCGAGGTGGCGGGCGCCTGTAGTCCCAGCTACTCGGGAGGCTGAGGCAGGAGAATGGCGTAAACCCGGGAGGCGGAGCTTGCAGTGAGCTGAGATCTGGCCACTGCACTCCAGTCCGGGCGATAGAGCGAGACTCTGCCTCAAAAAAAAAAAAAAAAAAAAAAAAAAAGAAGTATGATTATAGTTGGGGTAGGGAAAGATAAAAACAGTGAGATACTATAAATATGTATGACACAATCCCTGCTCTGAGTAAACTTATAATCTAATTGGAGAAACAAGCCTTTAACTTATGTACCAGGTTCCGTAATATGAATTAAGTAGCAAAAAGTATACAACAGTGTAAGTGTTGAGTGGCAGGGGATCAATCAAGTCCAGAGTTAATAAGATGTAGTAGAAGAAGTAAGATTTGAGATTATTCTTGAAGAAAAGAAGAAAAAAAAGCAAATTAGACAAGGAAAATCGTAGAAGCTAAAATGTAGTAGAAAACTGGTGATGGTCTTCTCAGGGGATTGTGATGTTAGTATTACTGAAGTAAATCATTTTTGAGTTTCAAGAAAACTTCTAGAATCAGTTTAGGTGATGATGTAAGTTTCCTCCTCTAAGACCAATGCCCAAGGTCCATCCCTCTTCCCTTTACTAGGAAGGGTGGAAGCAGTGGGGGAAGGGAAAAGAGGGAAAGAGAGAGAGAGGAAGGGAAGGAAAGAAGAAAAGGAGGAGAGGGAGAGAGGGAAAACAATGACATTAAAAAATGACACAAAAAAGAAATGAAAAGCAGAGGTTGCCTTTTTGCAGGTGGAGAACAACGTGGGTTTTCACAGGCAGAATATGGACACATTCTGTGCTATATGATCCCCATATGCCAAGAATGTCATTAATTAGATAGAAAGGAAAGACGAGACTGGCCGAATGCAGCTCAGGAGATCAAGGGCTATATACTCAAGCATTTTCACCTATGCTATGGAATCTTTGGTATAGCTACACAGTATGTATAGGCTTTGTTAGGAGATTGACAGGAGCCTGAATTAATACTAGGATTTTAATAAATCATTGATTCCTGGTATTTTTGTTACCAAAAGATGGTCTCATAAACATACAGAGTCTTTGAGCTGGACAATAGAGAAAAAGGTATTTGGACAATGGCATAAGCTGGGGGAGGTGGGATGCCAGCCTAAAAGTTTATTGGAACTATTTGAAAAAGTTTGCAGAAAAGGTTTACTGGTAAGTGATTTGAAAGAATAAAGATATCCATGGTAATATAACAGTGAGGACAGGCATGGTAGCTCACACCTGTAATCCCAGCACTTTAGGAGGTGAAAGTGGAAGGATTACTTGAGCCCAGGAGTTTGAAACCAGCCTGGGCAACACAGTGAGACCTCGTCTCTGCAAAAAAAACAAGAGTTAGCCAGTAATGATGGTGTGCACCTGTAGTTCCAGCTAGTCAGGATGCTGAGGTAGGAGGACTGTTTGAGCCCAGGAGGTTGAGGCTGCAGTGAGCAAGGTTGTACCACTGCATTCCAGTCTGTGTGACAGAGCAAGACCCTGTCTCTAAAAGACAAACAGTAAGTGCTCCATACACATTATCTACGTGCCATGCACTGTGCTAAACACTTCATGTGCTTGATCTCATGTAATTCTATAAGATAAATAGTAGTCACTTCCTTATATTATAGAAGAGGAAACTGAGGCTCAAAAGAAATTAAGCTGCCCATGATGACCTGACTCTATTATAACAAAGGCAATATCTGCTTCAAAATATATAATTACTATAGTATCTATTTCTTCAGTGTTTTCCTCTATTTCCTTTGATAAGGTTATACGCAAAGGCATAAAAGAAGAATAATCTGCATTTCCTTTGTAAATTTTGTTAAGAAGGCAAACAAAAATTGAAAAGGATATTTCTGAATAAAGAGGGGGAATGCAGACATGGTGCTCATAGAGAAATACTTCTTAGGACACTAGGGGAAAGTAGTAAAACAGTCAAGATAATTCTCTTCTTTAACATGCTTCATCTAGCTATGTAGAGACTCATGCAAAAACAAAAAAAATGTACAAATAAAGAAAAGTTAGTGTATTTCATCTTCCCTCATTCACTTGCCATTCTGCAGGCATGAGATTATAAATTCCAATGAGCTTTGCTCACTTCATAACCTGGTCTTCTTGTCATTCTGGAACATACCAAGCTTCTTCCTATCACAGCATCTTCACACTGCTTGTTCCCTCCACTTAGAATTTATGGCTGACTTCTCAAGAACCATGCCTCAGTTCAGATGTTAGTTCTTCAGACTGACTTTTCCTGAACAACCTAGGTAAAATGTTTCTCCTCTTCCCTACTCAAAACCTACCCTATTCCTCACACACTATCTAAATATCTTGCTTTTTCCTCTTCACAGCATGTATCACTATCTGAAGTTATTTTTTATTTTTATTAGTTTTTAATAGAAACAGGGTCTCACTCTATTTACCAGGCTGGTCTCAAACTCCTGGCCTCAAGCCATCTTCCCATCTTGGCCTCACAAAGTGCTAGAACTATAGGTGTGAGCAACGATGCCTGGGCTATTTTTTATGTTTTATTTTATGTATAAAAATGTATTCATATGAATATAAAGTTTTATTCATTACTATATCTCTAGTACTTACAAAAGTAGCTGGCACATAGTAAGCACGTAGTAAATATTTGTTGAATGAATGAATGACCACAGTACCTGCCAATAGGAATAGGGCAAACCTAAAACAGATACATTTGGTAATGCTTCATAATTTACAAAGTGCTTACATATACTTCAATAGTCAATATCCCACTGGGGACTAATCTGCATGTCAACTGGTTATATCAAAACACCTACAAATCAAAGAATTCTATTTGCTATTACAAGTCTTAGCCTTATTTGCATGAAGGCCCTCAACTCAACTAAAATTCTTGGCACAACTGTGTGTCTAGTTACTGTCTAAACTCCTTTCAAAGCACTGGTAAGAAGGACTTTTGATAGAATACAGAAGAGCAACAAAATATGCTATATCAATGAGTTCTGAAGTTTTTATTGCCATTTGCAACACACAAAGTTCCTGCTTTCATTTGCCAGAAATGTCCTTATAAACACGAAGGTTTTATTTCTGCTTTTCAGACTAATACAAGTTATACTGCTCTGCACAGCTAGAAGACAACACTATGGTTAACACATGAAAAACAGCTGGTCAAAGCAGGTAACTTTTTTGTTCATAACCCAGAGTTACTTTGAAATTTTCTGGGTATTTGAAGAGAGAATGACATCGAGGGTTGAGAATTCAATCTCATGTTCATACATTTTCTTTGCTGACTTACCCAAGATTAGGATAAATTCTTTATGGATTTTATCTCATTCCAGTTTCACTGGCCTGGTGTTATTCTGAAGAATTAGCACCTCCATCTCCCACATGGCGCTTGACAAGAATCAACATATTTGGAATTGGTAGAAGATACAGGTAGCATACACTTAACTTGCGGAAGTAATGACATTTCAAAAACACTGAATTATTGGTGTCCCCTCTACCAAATGATTTTTTGTTTTCATTTGCAGAATGAGGCTTAGGTAAAAAAATACCATTAAGAAAATCCTATGTTGGGGCCAGCTGCGGTGGTTCACGCCTGTAATCCCAGCACTATGGGAGGGCAAAGGGAGCAGATCACCTGAGGTCAGGAGTTCCAGACCAGCCTCACCAACATGGTGAAACCCCATCTCTGTTAAAAATACAAAAATTAGCCAGGCATGGTGGCGCACACTGTCATCCCAGCTACTTGGGAGGCTAGGGCACGAAAACCGCTTAAACCCAAAAGGTGGAGGTTGCAGTGAGCTAAGATCACACCACTGAACTCCAGCATGGACCACAGAGAGAGACTCCATCTCAAAAAAAAAGCTAAACAAAAATGTTTCACTTAGTTTTAATTTTAAAATAAGTATTAAAAAAAGAAAATCCTATGCTGGACTTAACAAAGAGAGCCCAGGTCCTTTCACTGTCTCCAGTGGGAGTTATAATTATTTTTGCTGAACTGATGACCGAAGGTTTTTCCTACAGAGTATTTTCTTTTCAACAAGAGGCAGAGAGACTACAGTTCTCATTGACCTCCATCCATCCAGATATCTGCTCTTAACTCATCAAACAGTTCTGTCTCATTTCTAGGACATTACACATTGTTTCAGACCTCTTTTCACTCTAAGAAATGAAAATAGATGTCTAATCCCTGGGACTTATACGGTGGAAAAGACAGTCCCACTCCTGGTGTAGACTCCAGTTACAAGAGTCCTTCTTAACTGACTGAAAATAACTAATCATTCGCTTTTTGACATTTTATTACTGTGCAGATGTATATCCCATTAGGTATTCATTAACTGATCATTTAAAAGATTTTTGTCTATAAATAGCATGTTTATCTTGGAAACACTGCTAGCAATTTCAGCTTAAAATTTTGCAATGTGGTTCATTTGTCAAAAAAGGGGGTGTTCTAAGTAAAATGCAACGTTCAATACATCACATACACTTATTTTATGAAAGGCTTTTGGTTTTTTATCACCATGTCAGAGCAGGTACAACGTGAGAGGAGAAAGCTTATTGGATGAGCACATAGGGCCATACTTATTGAACTGCACATGGGTAAACAATATGGTAAGGAAACCATTAATAAACTCAATAATGGTATCAATAAATTGCAACAGAATACAATTAATTGTAGTGCAAGCATGCATCTTTGAAAAGCTATGTAAAGCATTTGAGATCACCCAGATGAAGTCCCTTCCCTCACTTTGGTAGTAACTAAAGTTAACAAACCCTGGCTTTTGTCCTTCCCCTCCTGTTCTTCATTTTAACAAAGTTGGTTTTAAAAAAAAGGTTGAGTGTGGTGGTTCAGGCCTATAATCTGAGCATTTGGGAGGCCAAGGTGGGAGGACTGCTTAAGGCCAGGAGTTTGTGATCAGCCTGGGCAACATGATGAGACGTTCATCTCTACAACAATCAGTCGAAATATAGAAGATAAAAGCAAATAGTAACAGAAAGAAGGGAAATCAACAAGATGTGGGAGCACCCACGAGGTACACATATCAGTAAATGCTAAGTAAAATGAATAAAAGACCAAATTTTGGTCTTTAAATATATTTCTATCTCCATTCTATAAGTATGTAGTCAAGAGATTATCATAATAAATTAGTAACTTATTTTTCAAATTTAATTTCATTAAGGGAGGATGTATAATATTACTGATGATTAGACAAGCACACTAACTTTTATACAACAAAGTGCGTATTTTCCTTTATAGTAATAATTGGGAAATTATACATTTATTCCACTACTAAATGTACTATACATTTTTTTAAAGCAAATCTCCTTTGGATTGCCTTTAGTATCACTTTAAAAATCCATAGAAGAAAATTTGCCTCATTACTTTAAGAATTCATCTCTTTTTTATTTTTTGTGACAGGCTCTCACTTTGTCACTCAGGCTGAAATGCAGTGGCATGATCACAGCTCACTGCAGCCTCAACCTCTGTGGGCTCAGGTGATCATCCCACCTCAGCCTCCAGAGTAGCTGAGAACACAGGTACATGATATCACAAGTGGCTAACTCTTGTATTTTTTGTACAGACAGAGTTCCACCATGTTGCCCAGGCTGGTCTTGAACTCCTGGACTCATGTAATCCACCCACCTCAGCCTCCCCAAGTGCTGGAATTACAGGCATGAATCATCAGGTCTGTCCTCTAATTAAAAAAAAAAATCCACCTTGGTCACTATACTTATTTCCAAATGACTTTTGATTATTTAAAAAACAGAGATACCTTCAGTTTAAACACTTGAAAAGTATGGCGGGGAGGGGCCAAGATGGCTGACTAGAAACAAGTGCGGTCAGAGGTCCCCACTGAGAATGAACATGACAAGTGAATCCCGCACTGGCAACTGAGGTATCCTGGTTCTCTCAATGGGACTGACTAGGCGGTTGGCATGACCCACAGAGAGCAAGGAAAAAAGCAGGGTGGAGTGACTGCCCACCTGGGAGCCACACATGGCAAGGGGAGCTCCCACCCCCAGCCAAATAAGATGGTGAATGATTGTGCTATTTCACCCGAGAAACCATGCTTTTCCCACAGATCTGTGCAACCTGTGGATCAGGAGATCCCTTCATGAGCCCATCCCATCAGGGCCTTGGGTCCCAAGCACAGAGCTGTGGAGATTCTCAGTGGTCGTTCAGCTGGAGACTACTTAAGACTACTGAGTTCCTGGTGGGGAGGGGCAGCAGCCATGACTGCAGCTCCAATCTGCTGTTTTCCCCTGCCTGTGCCAGGGAGTCTGGGTGGTTTGGACCCAGTGGGAATTCCCCACAGCACAGCACAGCATAGCAGCTGTGGAAGACCATGGCCAGACTGCCTCTTTAGGCTGGACCCTGACCCATCCCTCCTCACCACGCATGGTCTCCCTGTGGGAATTTCAGCAACTCCGGCCAGGGGGTTAGGGACAGAACTCTGATCTCCCTGGGATGGAGCACCTGGAGGGAAGGGTGGCCGTGATCTCCATGGATCAGTGGACTTAGTCTTTCCCCCTGCTGGCTCTCAGAAATCCAAGCAGTCCAGACAAGTGGGATTCTCCCCAGTGCAGTACAGCCCCTCCAGCAAGTGGCAGCCAGAGTGCTTCATTAAGCAGGTCCCCAATCCTGTGCCTCCTGACTGGGTTAGAACCCCAAACACTGGTCACCAGACACTTTATACAGGAGCATTCCTGCTGGCATTAGGTTGGTTCCCCTCTGGGATGGGGTTCCCAGAAGAAGGAGCAGGCAGCCATCTTTGCTGTTCTGCAGCCTCCACTGGTGACACCTTCAGGTGCAGGAGAGACCCAGGTGAAAAGGGTCTGGAATGGACCCTGAGCAAATAGCAGCAGCCCTATGGAAGAGGGACCCAACTGTTGAAAGAAAAACAAACAAACAGAAAGCAACAACAACAACAGCATCAACAAAAAAGTCCCCAGGAAAATCCCACCCAAAGTTCAGTAACCTCAAAGATTGAAGTTAGATAAATTCATGAAGATGAGAAAGAATCCACAGAAAAACAATGAAAACTCAAAAAGCCAGAGTGCCTATTCTCCTCCAAAAAATCACAATACTTCTCCAGTAAGGGCATAGAACTGGGCTGAGGCTGAGATGGATGAACTGACAGAAGTAGGTTTCAGAAGGTGGGTAATAACGTACATTGCCGAGCCAAAGGAGCATATTCTAACCCAATACAAAGAAGCTAAGAATTATAATAAAACATTGCAGGAGTTGTTAACAAGAATAACCAGTTTGGAGAAGAAAATAAATGACCCAATGGAGCTGAAAAACACAAGAGAACTCCACAATGCAACCACAAGTATCAATAGCTGAACAGATCAAGCAGAGGAAAGAATTTCAGAGCTTGAAGACTACCTTGCTGAAATAAAACAGGCAGATAAGATTAGAGTGAAAAGAATAAAAAGGAATGAACAAAACCTCCAATAACTATGGGATTATATACAAAGACTGAACCTATGATTAATTCAGGTTCTCCCCAATCCCTGAAAGAGATGGAGAGAATGGAATCAAGTTGGGAAAACATACTTCAGGATATCATCCAGGAAAACTTCCCCAAGCTAGCAAGACAGAACAACATTCAAATTCAGGAAATCCAGAAAACCCCGGTAAGATACTCCATGAGAAGATCAACCCCAAAACACTTAATAATCAGATTTTCCAAGGTCAAAATGAAGGAAAAAATGTTAAGGGCAGCCAGGGAGAAAGTCCAGGGAAGCCCATGAGACTAACAGTGGACCTCTCAGCAGAAATGCTATAAGCTAGAAGAGAGTGGGGGCCAATATTCAACATTCTTAAAGAAAAGAATTTCCAACCCAGAATTTCATGTCCAGCCAAACTAAGCTTCTTAAGTGAAGGAGAAATAAAATCCTTTTCAGACAAGCAAATGTTGAGGGAATTTGTCACCAGGAGGCCTGCCTTGCAAGAGCTCCTGAAGGAAGCACTAAACATGGAAAGGAAAAACCATTACCAGACACTACAAAAACACACTGAAGTACAAAGACCAATGACGCTATGAAGCAACTACATTAACAAGTCTGCAAAATAACCAGTAAGCATCATAATGACAGGATCAAATTCACACATAACAATATTAACCTTAAATGTAAATGGGTTAAATGCTCCAATTAAAAGACACAGAATGGCAAGCTGGATAAAGAGTCAAGACCCATTGGTGTGCTGTATTCAAGAGACCCACCTTATATGCAAAGGCATGCATAGGCTCAAGGAAAATTTACTGAGCAAATTGAAAGCAGACAAAAGCAGGGGTTGCAATGCTAGTTTCTGACCAAACACACTTTAAACCAACAAAGATTTTTTCAAAAGACAAAGATTTTTTAAAAAGACAAGGAAGGGCATTACATAATGGTAAAGGGTTCAATTCAATAAGAAGACCTAACTACCCTAAATATATATGTACCCAATAGAGGAGCACCCAGATTCATAAAAACAAGTTCTTAGAGAGCTACAAAGAAACTTAGACTCCCACACAATAATAGTAGAAGACTTTAACATCCTGCTATCAATATTAGATAGATGATCAAGACAGAAAATTAACAAAGATATTCAGGACTTGAACTCAGCTCTGGATCAAGTGGACCTGATAGATATCTACGGAACTCACCACCTAAAAACAACAGAATATATATTCTTGCTGCCACATGGCACTTACTCTAAAGTCAATCACATGATTGGAAGTAAAACACTCCTCAGCAAATGTAAAAGAACTGAACTCATAACATTCTCTCAGACCATAGGGCAATCAAGTTAGAACTCAAGATTTAGTAACTCACTCAAAACCACACAACTACATAGAAATTGAACACCCTGTTCCTGAATGACACCTGGGTAAATAATGAAATTAAGGTAGACAAGAGGTTCTTTGAAACCAATGAGAACACAGAGACAATGTACCAGAATCTCTGGGACACAGCCAAAGCAGTGTTAAGAGAAAAATTTACAGCACTACATGCCCACATCAAAAAGCTAGAAAGATCTGAAACTGACACTCTACCATTACAACTAAAAGAACTAGAGAGCCAAAATCAAACAAGCCCCAAAGCTAGCAGAAGACAAGAAATAACCAAGATCAAAGCAGAAGTGAAGGAGATAGAGACACAAAAACCCTTCACAAAAACCCCAACAAATCCAGGAGCTGTTTTTTTTTTAAGAAAAAAAAAAACCTAATAAAATAGATAGACTACTAGGTAGACTAATAAAGAAGAAAAGAGAAGAATCAAATAGACACAATAAAAAATGATAAAGGGAATATCACTGCTGATCCCACAGAAATACAAATAATGATCAGAGAATACTATAAATACCTCTATGCAAATAAATTGGAAAATCTAGAAGAAATGGATACATTCTTGGACACATACACCCTCCCAAGACTGAACCAGGAAGAGGCTGAATAACTGAATAGACCACTAACAAGTTCTGAAATTGAGGCAGTAATAAATAGCCTACCAACTGAAAAAGGCTCAGGACCAGACAGATTTACAGTTGAATTCTACCAGAAGTACAAAGAGGACCTGATACCATTTCTTCTGAAACTATTACAGATAATTGAAAAGGAGGGAATCCTCCTTTTTGTTGCCAGGATGCAAGGCTGGTTCCACATATGCAAATCAATAAATATAATTTATCACAAAAACAGAACTAAAGACAAAAACCACATTATTATCTCAAAAGACATGGAAAGGCCTTTGATAAAATTCAACATCCTTTCATGTTAAAAACTGTCAATAAACTAGGTATTCATGGAATATACCTCAAAATAATAAGGTATTATTATTTAATGACAAACCCACAGCCAATATTATACTAAATGGGCAAAAGCTGGAAGCATTCCCCTTGAAAACCGGCACAAGACAAGGATGGCTTCTCACCACTCCTATTCAACATAGTACTGGAAGTTCCAGCTAGGGCAATCAGGCAAGAGAAAGAAATAAAGGGTATTCAAATAGGAAGAGAGGAAGTCAAACTGTTTGCAGATGACATGATCCTGTATCTAGAAAACCGCATTGTCTCAGCCCAAAAGCTTCTTAAGCTGACAAGCAACTTCAGGCAAAGTCTCTGGATACAAAATCAATGTGCAAAAATCACAAGTATTCCTATACACCAACAACAGACAAGCAGAGAGCCAAATCATGAATGAACTCCCATTCACAATTGCTACAAAAAGAAGACAATACCTAGGAATACAACTAACAAGAAAACTGAAGGACCTCTTCAAAGAGAATGACAAACCACTGCTCAAGGAAATCAGAGAGTACACAAACAAATGGAAAAACATTCCATACTCATGGATAGGAAGAATCAATATCATGAAAATGGCCATACTGCCCAAAGTAATTTAGAGAGTCAATGCTATTCCCATCAAACTACCATTGACATACATTCTTCACAGAATTAGAAAAAAAAATCTCCTTTAAAATTCATATGGAACCAAAATAGTGCCCATATAGCCAAGACAATCCTAAGCAAAAAGAACAAACCCAGAGGTATCATGCTACCTGACTTCAAACTATACTACAAAGCTGCAGTAACCAAAACAGCATGGTACTGGTACCAAAACAGATATATAGACCAATGGAACAGAACAGAGGCCTCAGAAATAACACCACACATCTACAACCCTCTAATCTTTGACAAACCTGACAAAAAGAAGCAATGGGGAAAGGATTCCCTGTTTAATAAATGGTGCTGGGAGAACTGGCTAGCCATATGCAGAAAATTGAAACTGGACCCCTTCCTTACACCTTATAAAAATTAAATCAAGATGGATTAAAGTCTTAAAAGTAAAACCCAAAGCTATAAAAACCCCAGAAGAAAATCTAGGCAATACCATTTAGGACATAGGCACGGGCAAAGAGTTCATGATGCTGTCCCCAAAAGTAATTGCAACAAAAGCAAAAATTGATAAATGGTATCTAATTAAACTAAAGAACTTCTCCACAGCAAAAGAAATTATCATCAAAGTGAACAGGCAACCTACCGAGTGGGAGAAAATTTTTTGCAATCTATCCGTCTGACAAAGGTCTAGCATTCAAAATCTACAAAGAACTTAAATTTACAAGAAAAACACAACCCATCAAAAAGTGGGCAAAGGACATGAATAAACACTTCTCAAAAGAAGACATTTATGCGGCCAAGAAACACAGGAAAAAACACAACATAACCGATCATTAGAGAAATACAAATCAAAACCATACTGAGATATCATCTCATGCCAATCAGAATGGCAATTATTAAAAAGTCAAGAAACAACAAATGCTGGCAAGGCTGTGGAGAGAGAGAATGCTTTTACACTGTTGGTGGGAATGTAAATTAGTTCAACCATTGTGGAAGACAGTGTGGCAATTCCTTTCCTCAAAGACCTAGAATTAGAAAACCATTTGACACAGCAATCCCACTACTGGATATATACCCAAAGGAATAGAAATCATTCTATTATAAAGATATATGCATGCGTATGTTCACTGCAGCACTATTAATAATAGCAAAGACACGGAGTCAACCCAAATGCCCAGAAATGATAGACTAGATAAAGAAAATGTGGTACATATACACCATGGAATACTATGCAGCCATAAAAAGAAATGAGATCATGTCCTTTGCAGGGATATGAACGGGGCTGGAAGCAGTTATCCTCAGCAAACTAACATAGGAACAGGAAACCAAATACCGCATGTTCTCACTTGTAAGTGTGAGCTGAATAATGAGAACACATGGAAACAGGGAGGGGAATAACACACACTGGGGCCTGCTGGCAGGGGTGGGGGAAGTTTAGGGGAGGGAGTGCATCAGGATAAATAGCTAATGCGTGTTAGGCTTATTACCTAGGTGATAAGTTGATAGGTACAGCAAACCACCATGGCACATGTTTACCTATGTAACAAACCTGTACATCCTGCACATGTATCCCTGAACTTAAAGTATGTACAAGTCATGGGGACCCTCCACTGTTTCTTGCATCCAGTCCCTCCTTTTCATTCCCATAGCTATTGTTCCAGTGCAAGCTGGCATTTCCCCTTCCCAGGATCTCTCTTAACTAGCATCTCTCTCATGATCAACTGTACACAGTAGTGCCAGGATCATACTCTCAAAGTATAGCGCCTATCTTTTCACCACCTTGCTCAAAAACCTTCAGTGGCTTTCAGTACAGTAGAGAAAATACTCCACTCTCTCATTTTCTAACACTTACATGGTGCTTGTTATGTACCAGGCATTGTTTTAGATGTATTATTGTGTATTATTCCTCATAACAACCCTGTAATGTAGGTACAGATCTTATCCCCATTTTACAGAGGAGAAAATCAAGACACAGTTCAAGTCACTTGTCAAAGGACACGGTACGTTTCAGCATTGGGGTTAGTACCCTGGGACTCTAGCTCCAAAGTTCTATCTCCGTTTCTTTTTCTGTCTCACCATTCTCTGATTGAACCAAATGCTTTTCTGCTTTGGGGTCTTTGCTTACAATTTCCTCGTTTCCTGCTACACCCGTCTCCCATATTTTCCTATATATACCCATCAAGATCTGAAATGCCGCCTCTTCCATGATGCTCACCCAGAGACATTATCGATTCCACTGTATACAGTTATCTACTATAACATTGTATTTTCTCCATTTTTTGGACCTCTGAACTTTTTACTGGCCTCCTGCTCCCCTAAGGGCACCCTGCTTCTGCTGGCTTAATGTTTCAGAATTTGGTGTCATCGATCTCAGACACCACTTCGCCATCCACTATCAGGCAGGTGGTGATCTTTTGGATGGTTTGCATGGAGTTGCTGCCGTCCAGGGCATCACCAAGATTGAAGTCCTCGCCCTCTTCCAGCAGGCGGGGTGGTAGGTGGCGATCTCAGCCTCCAGGTTAACCTTGATGTTCCGGAGGGCCTCACACTCCTGGGCCTGGTGCTACCCCTCTGCCTGGGTCTGTGCCAGCTCTAACTCCAGGTAAAGCAGAATCCCATTGAGCTGCTCCATCTGCAGGGCGTAGTGGGCCTCCACCTCCCTCAGGCTATTCTCCAAGCTGGCCTTCAGATTTCTCATGGAGTCCAGGTCAATCTCCAAGGGCTGGACTGTACATCTCAGCTCCACGAGTGTCATCTCAGCAGCTCCAACCTCGAAGGGCTGCGTGATGACCACTGTAGTGCTCTGCTCAATCTGCTGAGACCAACACTTGTCCAGTTGTTCTTGGTTCTTCCAAGCCACCTTGTCATATTAGGCCCAGATGTCTGCCATGATCTTGACGAGGTCTTGAGATTTTGGGATCTACCTCCACAGTCAACCCAGAGCTGGCAATCTGGGCTTGTAGGCCTTTTACTTCCTCTTCGTGGCTCTTCTTCAAGAAGAGCAGCTCTTCTTTGAGAGCCACGATCTCTATCTCCAGCTGCAGCCGAATGACACTGGTGTCATCAGTGACCTTGCGGAGCCCATGGATGTCATTCTCCACAGACTAATACATGGCCAGCTCTGTCTCATACTTGGCTCTAAAGTCATCAGCAGCAAGACATGCACTGTCGATCTGCAGAACGATGCAGGCGTTGTCCACAGTATTTGCGAAGATCTGAGCCCTCAGATCCTTGATGGTGTGGAAGTAATGGCTCCAGTCTCTGAAATGGGGTCCCTTCTTCTCCAGGTGCTCCCAGATTTTGCTCTCTAGTTTCCAGTTCTCCATCTCCAGGTTCCTCACTCTGTTCAGGTAGGAGGCCAGGTGGTCGTTCAGGCTTTGCATGGTCTCCTTCTCGTTCTGGATGCCTCCCATTCCTGCCAGATCCCCGGCCATCCCCATGGCCAGGCCCCCAGACCCCATGCCGCCCTGGAAGCTGGTGGAGTGGGACACAGAGATCCGGGAACCAGAGCCCCCGGTGCCTGCATAGACGCTGGCTGTGCTGCTGACTGGCCAGGCACCATAGCTGGGCACCTGGACAGAGCCCAGGGACTGGTAGTTGGTGGAGAAGGTGGAGTGAGTGGTGAAGCTCATGATGTCCACAGAGAAGAGCGAGAGGACAGGACTGAGGCTTTGCTGACCTGTATTTTCTAGTATATTAATTTGAATGTACATTTCTGAGTTATAATTCTTGGAAGAGAACCATTTCTTATTTTTATTTTATATTATTTTATTTTTATTCTATCTTATTTCTCACTGTCCATCTTCAGACTTAGTAACTGTTCCCGACACAAGGGAGACTGCTGCGCAATAGCTACAACTGCATTAAATAAGCTAATGGTTGAAATCATGATATTTAAACAATACAGGCCAAGTGTAGTGGCTCATCTCTGTAATCCAACACTTTGGGAGGCTAAGGCAGGAGGATTGCTTGAGGCCAGAAGTTCAAGACCAGTCTGGGCAACATAGTGAGACCCCCCATCTCTACAAAAAAAAATTGAAATACATACGTTATAGACACTAAATAAATATTAATTGACCTGCAAAGATAAGTATATTCAAAAGACTCTAACACAAGCTCTGAGGGCAATTCCAGAACTGTTTTTGACACTGATATAATAAATACATAGCATTCCAAGAGAATCACTTTGAAAATAACCAAAGATTTTCATGGCTTCAACTCTTATTTATTGAGTACCTATTACATGCCAAACATAAAAATATGAAAAGACAAAAATAAAACTCCTGAAGTGTTTAATAAAAAAAAAACACTCTAGCTCCCTCATATTTTTAAGGAAAGAGGTCTAAATGATAAAGTATCATTGGGAACTCTGCTGTGGTATAAAAACATGCCAGCTGGGCACAGATCTCCCTTCAGTGGGAATAATCATCACTAGGAACCCAAAGAAAAATTCCTTAAAACAATGGGATATAATGCATATACCCACTACCCCTGCTCCACACCCTGCCAGGAATTTGCAGGAAGCTTCATGTTTTGTATATTTCACATATAATAACTACTATCTATGAAATTTATGGGAATTTGATATTCCAGGGTAAAAGATGCCATACTTGTTCAAAGTATAAACAAAAACGATAGCTTCACCTGCCATTAAAAATACAGTTTTAAAAGAAAATCAAAAAGAGGTGAAGATGGAAATTCAGCTTTAATATATCTATTAAGGGGTATGTTTAAAGCTGAGCTATTTCCTAGATCTCTATATGATAACATCCTCAGCAGAGAGCCTAGGTTTTTAAGAACTGTAGATTTTTCTTCATTTCCACAGATGTCTGCTTCTATTTTGAGATGTCTGATTCTTCTGATGAAATAAACCCAATCAAAATGTTCATTTTCTTTCAGTTTTTGTTTATTTAATTAACATGATTTTCTACATGATTATAAAGGCCATAATTATATTATCAAATCCCTATCAAAGTAATGACTTAATGTAAAACGTTAACACTTAGCAGTGCTTAAAACAGTATTAAAAAAACCCACAAAACCCTGTGTATGAATAGGGTAAATTTATTCAGACTATTTCCTCTGGAATGCAAATGAACATTTTGGCTATGCTTATTTTTTATTATTATATATTATTGCAAAGAGAAACAGTTTTTAGCCTTTATGAACAGTAAATGTCTATCCCAAACCAAGATCTTTTTCTGATTGGTTTATAATGGGCACCAGCTATTATGAAACCAGGAATGATAATATGACAAAATAACATAGGACAAGCAAGGTACACACTACCAGGTAATATTTATAGTTAAAATATTTGGGGATAACACAATCAGAAGTATGGGGCTAAAAGGGATTTCATTACAATTTTCTCTTTCCTTTGGTCGGAAACACACGCACATAGCAATTCTAAATACATTAAGAATATTCTTTGTTTTTAGCCTCTCAGAGTTAGAGAGTCTATCATTCTCTTTTGTCTTCCATTCTGTGTTTGTATGCTCCACTGAAGTCTATTTCTCTTCTTTTGTCCTGAAGATGGAGAACTGGCAGCCACCTTTCTGTAGTAAGAATCTTTGTATACTTGAAGATAATGTTTAATCATTCATCAGCCTTACTGCCTCCAGAATAAAAACAAAGTAGAGGGTTTTGTCTTTTGTTTTTTAAGGATGTCAGAGGATATGGTTTATTTGTGTTTTTTTTTTTTTTTTTTTTAAATACAGAAAGCTCGTTTAACTCACTTCACAAAAGCATTAACAAATGACGTATCCCTTCCGTAACTATTTAAAGACAAACTGAGTTACCACTAA
>NW_012112697.1:3324705-3341079 GCF_000951035.1 Colobus angolensis palliatus
AATGTTTAATCATTCATCAGCCTTACTGCCTCCAGAATAAAAACAAAGTAGAGGGTTTTGTCTTTTGTTTTTTAAGGATGTCAGAGGATATGGTTTATTATTGACCCATATATAACATTCAAAATCCTTACAAGCAAGTGAGGGAAGAAGAAAGGAATACACAAGAATAAAGGTCCAGCAGGCCAGCTGGAATGTAAAAGAAAGGCTAAAAGGAAGAAATAAAGAAAACATTCATGGAGAGCTTCAAAAATAATATGTGAGTGCTTATGATATGCAAGGCACTGTGCAGAGTCCTTTATACAGTTGTCGTCATCACCATCCTATTAGCTAACGCTCACTGAACACATACTTTTTGTCAGGTACCATTCTAAGTGCTTTTCATGAGTGAACTCACATAATCTTCAGGATATCCCAAGGATGGGGTTATTACTACATTTGAGAAAGTAAACTGAAACATAAGTTCATAATACCTTCATATATTTCTTTCTATAGGTTAGACTTATTCTTTTTGACAGATAAGAATACTCAGGATCACAGATTAAGTAACATGCTCATGGTCAAAATGGCTAGGAAGTGACAGAGCTGGGATTTAAACCCAGCATTGTCTGATTCCAACGTAATTTTGACTACAGTAAATCTTCAATATCAACAGGTTCTTGGAAACTGACTTTAAGTAAAACAAGATACATCGGGTCTTTGAATAACAGTGTGTCATTATAATGTTGACGATTAAAAAATCATTTTTTATTTGTTGTATCACTTAAAGTTAGTTTTCAACAACCTCTCAATGTTAAGTGAGGACTCACTGTACATGCTTAACTTGATTGAGAGAAGAAAAATAATGATGATGATAAGCACGAGCAGTTACAGAGCTTGTGTTATATGCCAGGCACTGTTGAAAGTGTAACTATTAACATATTTAATCCTGATAACAATCCTATGAGAATAGGTACTATTATTATTTTCATGTCACAAATGAGGAAACTGAGACACAGAGAGACTAATGTACTTAGTGTTATTCAGCTGCTAATTAGGAAATTGGGCCTCAAATCCAGTCCCAGAGCCATGCTCTTACCAAAGCACTATTAAAATATGTAATGAAAGCAATTGTTTGGGATACTAAGAATGGTCTCACAGGTAAATATACATTGACACTATTATATAGCTAATATTTATTGAGTGCTTACTAAACTCTTGTAATAGACATTGTAATGTGCCACCCAACTCCCCCTTCAAGAATAAAGGATTTATTTCCACAGCTAAAAAGGTTGGTAAAAGACAATACCCCTTAGTCGTTGTCAGCTCCTAGGAGGCTGAAAAAAACCTGCCTCAGTGTTGGCTGAGGTCTTTCTTGGAACGTACTGCAGCTCACCTTCCACAGATATTGACAGCACCCCCTAATAAATACACTGAATGTTAATCTCAGGTCTGCTTCTCTAGGAAAGCAACCTATGACAATACTCTACTTAATCTCATTTAACTCACATGATCCTATACATTAAGTGTTATTATCCTCATATATTCATTTTATGAATTAAGACACTCAAGCTTAACTTGCCCAAGGTCACAGAGCTAGTCAAGGATGGAGTCAGAACTTAAACTGTGACTGTCTAATTCGGAGGCTTCACTCTCAACATCCGTGTGATTGCAGAGGAAAATACTTCAGTGAGACCTGTCATTGGTTTAGCATGTATTTTTTGTTTAAAGCAGAGGTAAGAATAGTAGTTGGAATGACCTGTAACGCAAACAAGGTCTCCTGAAACAATTTTTCCTCTAGGTCTTCTACAACTTATTTCTTGGGAAGAAAGAACTGAGGATAAAGTTGCCATATGATAGGGAAGAGGAAGATATTCAATTAAAAATATACCTTTATATATTAAATGACTTTGAATTCAAAGATAAAGGTTTCACTCTCCAATATGAAATGTTTATAATTTAATACACCTGTATAGCATCTTTCCTCATACGAAGGAAGTTGAAAACATAAAATGCCAGCATGTGGCCCTAACTTTAGTGAGAAGTTACAGTATGTTATCTGTCTATAATATCCTAAAAATATGGAGTACTGTTAAAAGGTAAGATGGGATGAGATGGCTTGAGGTGGCATAGGGCCATAGCTTTTGCCTCAGTTATGATGGTATACAATCACAGATTTTATCCAATGTTGTAAATTTCTGGTGCTTTTCTCTATCTTTATTGCTTTTTCCAGGATAGAATCACTCAAGACATATACAAATCTCTTCACTCACGTAGGCTTAAATTGTGTGGAATCCACTTTTAAAAATTATACTTTTTTGTAATTGCCCATATTTCCAGGAGAGAAAAGGGAAAATTTGCAACTAAAAAAAATCCAAATATTAAATGTATCCTCTCAGTATTTGTATGTTCTGGGTACATCTTTGATTTCAATTAAAATACAGAGTAAATAAAATATATACCCAGACATAACAGGGCCTGAAAAATCCAGTTCAGAGAAAATGAGATGCAGTTAGCAAAGATTACATGCATCAGTGAACTGTACTAAATTGAACACTTTTAAATGCCACAGATTTTCACTGTGAAACTGGGGAGTTTGAAAGAAAAATCAATAACGTTGGGGAAGGGAAACCTTCTTCACACATCTCTAATTAGTCATAGCAGAATCTGGTGGATTTCCACATTATGACTCGATCAAACTTGTGAAATTTGTTTTGATCCCAGACTCATTTGGTACATCTTCCAGAAGAAGCTCCACTCCAGATAATCAAAGGTTTTTTCAACCTTGAGTGAGCCTCAAGATCACTCTTTCAGTGTGCACCCATCCTATATTATGCTCAGTGTCTGTATAATGTTGACAACAGCAATCTCCATGGGTTTACCCTGTAAGAGCTCCATTTCTAAGAACAGGCAAAGTATCTTCAAACTGGTTGGCTTCAATTTTAGCATGAGGCTTCAAAATCTGTATTAGTAAGTGAAACCAGGCATAAAGAGGCACACTTCTTCAGATCTTTTTTTAATAAATCAAATAAATATTGGCCACATTGTTTATATTAGGGCATGCACCCTTCTGTAAAGTCATTGCTCGAGTCTAATAATGGAGTAGGTAAAAGGTTTCTGTATTTTTCTGCATAATCAATACCAAAGCTGCTGATGCAAATTTATTTGAACTCCAGGGAACATATCCTTTGAAGTTCTGGAAAAATTTTAAATATAGTGTGCAAATCAATAAGTGAACAAAAACATCTCTGTCAATGTGTTCATTTTTATTCAGAGAGGAAATATATCTTTAAGTGTAATCTCTCTCTCACTCCCTCTATGAACCTCTTCCCCAAATCATTTCTTTTACAAAAGAAACTCATGACAATCAGCTGAACAAAAAATATCCTCTTTGGCATAATTATAAGTGGTATGGAGGTACCTCTCTGAACAGGATGATTCTTCAAGCCCTAAATAGTCTTCCTCTTTCTACCCTTTTATAACATTCTATTTTTTCTTTACCCATCATTTCACATCCAAGTTTTGGAGCCTGAGTTAACTAGGATGGTTTGAGGGCATTTCCACAAGGCCTAATTTGGTAGCATGTCTTATTTTGAATGGGATGCATCTATGAAATTAAAAAAAAATTTTTTTTCATGACTGCCTATTTTCACAGTCCACTAAGCAAAAACACAAAGCGATTTTTTTTCTTACCCCCATCTTCCCTTTCTCCCTTCATTCTCTCTCTTCCCCTGTGGAGTTCAAATTTTAAAAAGGTGAAAATTGAAGCTGTTGTACACAAGGCGATTGCAACATGCATATTTGATTTTTATGATGGATCTAAATTGCTGAATAAGGCCATGGAACAAAGGGAGACTGCAGCTTCCTGCCCATCACATGCAGCCACTGAATGCAGAACAAAAGCTTCGGCCATTAGGGGCTCAGCAGGGAGACACATTATATAAATGACTTTGTCTTCTCTGCCCCCTCCCCCCCACTGGGTGCACTGGACAGGGATGGTGTGTGTGTATGTGTGTCTATGTGTTATGATTTGCTAGGGCAAGAGATAAGAAATCCTAGGAGAAGCAATGGGAATAGAAATGAACAGCACATTAAGATTCAAAAAGGCCACGTTTTCCTTACTACATCAGTGTAGCTCTTAGTGCTGTGGTGAGAGCGCCACCTAAGACAACTACTCCCCTACCAAACTTGGTGTGTATTCAGAGTAACCTGTAGCTTTTCTTTATGCTGTTTTGTTTCTTTCATCAGGAATGATGAAGTAGAAGGAAAAAACATTTAGAAAAATATAGAGCCCTAGAATTCCAAGGTAATTGCTAGGTCGGCTTCAAGAACAAACAGACATACGGTTTACTGTGGCACCAGTTTCTTAGGAAAATACACTCGAATTCCTCCTTCCAGGCTGAAGGCTTTTCTATGGGCAGGACAAGAGATGATCAATAAAAATGTCCTAAGCTATTACATAGCAGAGTCAGTCTATTTTTAGGAGGCCCCCTGTGGTGGTGACTTGAATAGGTACTACTGTTTTATCTAGCTTGAAAAACCAGCAATCCCGCACACACCTTCTCAACAATCTCTGCACAGTATTTCAGTTTTGTAGAAGAATTTTATTAATTTCATTAATTTTTTCTTTTTATTTTCCTCATCCCTGTGAATTACCTGAAGATATGGAAGAATTTTAGTAAGCTTCACAAAGGTGAATCTTTTTACTACTTCTGGTATCAACGAAAGGGGTAAGGAACAGGAGAGAGTCTCTGCAGATTATAGGCTGAAGCACAAACTGTACATTATTAAAGATGACACAGTGAACTGGGTACGATAGGACTGACACCCAGGGTCAATGGACCTCTATTTCTACCCCAACTGTCACTAAACATTTCATGTGGGGAAACATCTCTGTGATAAGTTTCTACTTCCGAAATGGTACTAGGATTTCCCAATAATCCTCCAACTCTCTAATACAGTGAAGAAAGCAGTCCTACTGTGAGCCAAAATAACTGAGGACCTTTCTATCGTGTGCGTGGAACCAGAACTGAGGGTTCTTAAAGAGAATCAATCTCAAAGACAAAACCAGCATAAGGGTGTATCTTAAAGTCACCTAACAATAACTGAATTGAGTAAAGCTAGCTAAGGGAAATGTCATGAGACAAGTGCCATTTGTCACATACTATCATTACTCTGTCAAAATGGGCTATTCATTTAAAATAAGGTAGAATCTTATGACTTACATAAAAGCTGAGAGGTTATGAGGGACAAAGAGGGGGTTGTCACTGTAGAGTAATTCAGTTCCGAGCTACAGAGGTCACCAGGCTATATTTTTATCAGTTCTTTTGGGTCTCACTTTAAGGGGGTATTGAAATATTTTTTAAAAAGATATTTAAATATTTTTATTGGATGGGAGACGGTCTCTGCTTCATGGATTATGGATAATAGAGAGACTTACACTTATCAATAATTTTGAGTAACCGGGATGAATAGGTTAGGGAGAGTCCCTTAACTCTGTATGGCCAGTGGTGAGGGGGTAACAGTCAATATGGATAAATAAGCGGATGGATGAGTACAATAGAGATGAGACTGCTGAATACTTTATTCACTTATTCAGTTATTAAATATTCATTATTGGACTACTAGGATTTCATATACTGTGGATTCTATGTGAATAAGACAGGCACAGTCCCTGCCCTAAATAATATAATAATCTTATGGTTGAGCATTGCACAGAAGACATAGAATAGTTATACAAATACATACATAGGTTAACAAATGACAAAAGATTAAAAAAGTGAAATGTTCTATGAGAATATTAACTGGGAGGACCTATCTCATCCTTTAATGAGCAGGAGACATTAAGTTGAGGCAGGAAAGAAAAAGTTAAGATATGCTGTCACCACCTACATTTCACCTTTTGGAGTGCATCTTAAGATATCAATTAAAAATATGAGTCAAGGAAATTATGTATTTCTTTAGGCTCTTACATATCTTCACCTCTCCTTTACCCTATCAAAAAAAGAAACTTTATTATTTTGCTTAAAAGTAAAACAAAATACCAATTTAGCTACAGGCCTTAGGTAATTCAAATTTAATTCAGAGTAAAAGCCCAAGGTCACAAGGCTGTAACTGTTCTATCCAATATGGCAGCCACTGGCCACATGTGGCTGTTCATACATTTAAATAAAATGAAGTAAAATTTTAAAAATTCAGTTTCTCAGCTACACTATCTACCCTTCAAGTGTTAATTAGCATACTGTACATTACAGCTAGAGGCTATTAAATTAAAATTAACTAACATTAAATATGCAGTTCCTCAATGGCACTAGCCATGTTTTGAGTGCTCAATTTCAAGTGAGTAATGGCTATCATAGTGAACAGTGCAGACACACCATTTCCATCATCACAGAAAGTGCTATTGGATAGTACTGCAGAACTACCTGGCACACTGTTCCTTCTCCAACTTCACTTTTTACTCTTCTCTCCTTGCTCATGCCCCTCCAGCCATGGTGAAATTCTTGCTGCTGCTTGGGCATGCTAGGCATGCTCCTACTTCAGGGCTTTTCCATGATTTGGCCCCTACTTTCCTCTCCAGTTCCTTGTCTCTGTACTAGCCATGCTGGCTTCCTCTCTCTGTCACTCCCAGTCTTTCTTGTCCTAAGGCTTTACACATTTTGATACCTTGAGCTGGAAGGCTCCTCCCTCCCTGCTTTACTTTTCCTTCAAATATAACTTCACTTATCACTTCATTAGGAAAGCCTTTTCTGACTAGATCAAATTTTCCTGTTACAAACTCATGTTCCTTTCTCTCATAGCACTTATTACAGTGGCAGGTTTACATTTACTGTGTCATTTTTAAATTCATGACAAACTCTTCAGATCCACTGAGAGCTCCATAAGGGCAGGGACCATGTCTGTTTTTGATTACCACTGTATCCTCAAAAGGTAGCAGAATGAATGGAAAAAGTAGGAGTTTAACAAACATCTGTGACTGAATTATGAATGAATGAATGCTCGGGAATGACAGCCAATGGTACAATAAGTTAAAAGATGTATGTTGTGTTGCATCTTCCATGCATATCAAGCACCCAAATTTCAAAGGTTATACACAGTGAACAAAAATGAATGACAGAGATTGTAAAAATGTGGGCGGTGTGAAGTACTTCTTTTAGGTTGATAAAAAAGTACTGCTCCCCCAAAGAAAAACTATTATTTGAAAACGTTATATTTATGAGAGTTATTTGTATTATTTTTGCTTAGCTAAATTATCTAATATTTTCCATAATCATGTATTAATATTGTAAGAATGTCATTTTTTACTGCAACATAAAATCATTCTGCCTTCAGTGCAGCAGAAAACCAAAGTATCTCAGAGGGGCAGCAGTTAACCATAGGAGAGCTTTTTCCCGCCCCCTCTTCTACACAGATAAGAGATGAATTCTTGGTTCATGGCTAACTGAGCATAGATCTCAATAATCATACTCATTCTTATATATTAATTTCTTTTTTTTTTTTTTGGAGACAGAGTCTGGCTCTGTCGCCCAGGCTGGAGTGCAGTGGCCGGATCTCAGCTCACTGCAAGCTCCACCTCCCAGGTTCATGCCATTCTCCTGGCTCAGCCTCCGGAGTAGCTGGGACTACAGGCGCCCGCCACCTCGCCCGGCTAGTTTTTTGTATTTTTTAGTAGAGACGGGGTTTCACCGTGTTAGCTAGGATGGTCTCGATCTCCTGACCTCGTGATCCACCCGTCTCGGCCTCCCAAAGTGCTGGGATTACAGGCTTGAGCCACCGCGCCCAGCCTATATTAATTTCAAAGTAAAAGATTTTAGTTTACAGATTCTAACTTTGGTTTCTGATACTGGGTTTGCTCCCAAAATTACATGATCTTTCTTTTGAATGTAACGAGTCCACATATTCTACCAATTGCGATTAGTTCTGAGGAATTAAATATATTCACTTATTCAACAAACATTTTTGTATTTTTTTTTTTTTTTTTTTTTTTGAGACAGGGTCTCACTCTGTCCCCCAGACTAGAGTGCAGTGGTGCGATCTTGGCTCACCGCAACCTCCGCAGCCTGGGTTCAAGCGGTTCTCCTGCCTCAGCCTCCCAAGTAGCAGGATTACAGGCACGCGCCACTATCACCTGGCTAATTTTTGTATTTTTAGTGGAGATGGGGTTTCACCATGTTGGCCAGACTGGTCTCAAACGTCTAACCTCAGATGATCCACCCACCTCAGCCTCGCAAAGTGTTGAGATTACAGGTTGAGCCACTGTGCCCTGCCTTTTTGTATGCCTTCTGTACATAAGGCATTGTGTTAGGGAAATGGTTGGCAAAACACATATTAATATATCTCTTTCAGCCCTAATAACATAGCTAATTCCTAGGTGAGCATGTAAGATAAAAATTCATTTACCAACTGTCACACATATTATTTCATCATACCCACAAGAAAATATTTTAATAAATAATTTTTTAATGAGTGCTATTTGTAGATGTGTGAAAAATATTTTATTGGTATTATTTTCTTTTTTGTTTGTTTGCTTGTTTGTTTTTTGAGACGGAGTCTCACTCTGTCACCCAGGCTGGAGTGCTGTGGCCGGATCTCAGCTCACTGCAAGCTCCGCCTCCCGGGTTCACGCCATTCTCCTGTCTCAGCCTCCCGGGTAGCTGGGACTACAGGCGCCGCCACCTCGCCCGGCTAGTTTTTTGTAGTTTTTAGTAGAGACGGGGTTTCACCATGTTAGCCAGGATGGTCTCGATCTCCTGACCTCGTGATCCGCCCATCTCGGCCTCCCAAAGTGCTGGGATTACAGGCTTGAGCCACCGCGCCCGGCCTATTGGTATTATTTTCATAAGGGGCCTCTGTCACCCAGGTTGGAGTACAGTAGCACAATCATAGCTCACAGCAGCCTAAACTCCTGGGCTCAAGTGATCCTCCTGCCTCAGCCTCCTGAGTAGCTGGCATTACAGGTATGAGCCACTATGCCAGCTGAAAAGTAATTTTTTTTAGGGGGGGGTGATACAGTTTTGTTCACTCACTCAGAGTGGAGTGGAGTGGTACAGTCTCAGTTCAGTGCAGCCTCAACCTCCCCGGGTTCCGATGATCCTCACACCTCAGCCTCCTGAGTAGCTGGCATTACAGGTATGAGCCACTATGCCAGCTGAAAAGTAATTTTTTTTAGGGGGGGGTGATACAGTTTTGTTCACTCACTCAGAGTGGAGTGGAGTGGTACAGTCTCAGTTCAGTGCAGCCTCAACCTCCCCGGGTTCCGATGATCCTCACACCTCAGCCTCCTGAGTAGCTGAGACTATAGGTATGCACCACTATACCCGGTTAATTTTTTTATTTCTTGTGAAGTTGGGGTTTTGTCATGTTGCCCAGGTTTGGAAAAGCACTTTTACAGAGATATTCTCTTAGCATTGTTTTTACTATTGAAAATGTAAGTGCTCAATAATAGTTACATAAATGATAATATAATCATATAATGGAATATTACACAACTATTAAAATGTAGTACAACTATTAAAATGTAGTGGCAGAAGTATATTTACTGCTACGGCAAGATATTGATATGCTGGTAAATGCAAAAGGTTTCAAAACTGTAACAACTTATTATATAAGCAAAAAGGATGGAATGACATCAAAATGTTATTTGCTGTATCAATGATTCTCACCTGTGCTTCATATTAGAATCAATGGGGATATTTAATAAATATACTAATACAGGAATACAATTAGAAATTCTGATTTAATTGACCATATGAGGGGCCTGGGCATCAGTATTTTTAAAAAAACAACAAAACACTCCAGATAATTCCAATGTGCACCCAGACCTTTTTAATACCTGAATTTGGTTAGTTATACCTTTCTTATCCTTCCTCTAGAACCAACTTTTGGCTTTGCCGATGTGCTATACCGAATGTTTGTCTATTATTTCATTAATAGCTATTTTTAAATTATTTTCTTTCTTCTAGTTCTTTTTGGTTTTCATTTGTTCTTTTTTCTACTTTCTTCAGCTGGATGCTTAGATCACTGAGATTTTTGCTCTTCGTCTTTTCTTATATATGCATCTAAAGCATCTAATATATGCATCTAATGTATGCATCTAAGCATCCCTTAGCTATGCCCCCCACAAATTTTGATATAAAGTATTCTGATTATAATTTATTTTAAAATATTTCCTGTTTTTCTATTGTGATTTTTCCCGAGGCATGGGATATTTAATAGCGCATTAAAATTTCCAAATATACAGAAGTTTTCTAATTATCTCTATGTTGTTCTTTTGTAGTTTAATTCCATAGTGATCTGAGACTATACTCCATCTGATTTCAATTTTATCTGAAATTTGTTGGTACTCTATGGCTAAAATATAGTTGTTATAGACTGAATATGTGTGCGCCCCTATCCCCCGCATATTCATATGGTGAACTCCCAATCACCAATGTGATGGTATTAAAAGGTGGAACCTTTGGGAGGTATTTAAAATCACAAGGGAGGAGCCCTCATGGATGAGATTACTGCCCTTTTTGAAGAGATCCCAGAGAGTTCTCTACCTCTCCTCCTGCCACCTTAGGGTATAATAAGACAGCAATCTACAGGCAAAAAGAAGGCCTTCACCTGCACCCAACCATGGTGGCACCCTGACCTTGGACTTCCAAACTCTGAAACATGAGAAGCACAATTCTGTTCTTTATAAGCAACCCAGTCTATGATACTTTCTCATAACAGCCTGAACTGCCTGAGACAATGGTCCAATGTTTAAGTGTTGTGTGCACTTAAAAATAATGGGTATTATGTAGTTGTAATATGTATTCTGAAGTTTTTGCATACAAAATAAATGTCACATTTGTTAACTGTGTTGTTCAAATTTTCCCTCTATAAATTTATCTGTCCTAACAGTTATTGGGAATGGTGTGCTAAAATCTTCTACTGTAAATATGAATTTGCATTTCTCCTTCTTGTCTTACAAGTTTACATTTTGAGGCTATGTTATGAGGTGCATACATTTTCAGAATTATTTTAGTTTCCAGGTGAATTAAATATTTTCTCAAGAAGTATCACTATTTTTCTCTGACATGTTTTTAAATGACATCCTTATATGATATTAATATAGCTTTCCCATATATGTTTGGTTAAGATTTGAATGATTGGTACATTGTATTATTGGTTCCAGTTCTTCATCCCTTCCTGTATCCATATCCTTTGCCACATGACTGCTGTTCCTTAAACTAGAGGCAGGGTACCTCCCTGCCCTTTGACTTTGGGTTCAGTCATATTACTCATTCTGCCTTAAGATGTTAGTAACTGTGCTGCAATCAGAGCCTTGATTTGCACTTATTCAACTGAACTTGCCCATGCTTCCATCATCACCATGAGATTATGTCCTGACTTGACAGTCCAAGGCAGAACAGCAGACCTGGACCCAAACTCCAGTTTGAAGCCAAGCTAAACTTAGATCCGTTCATCCCAAGATGCATTAGAAAAAATAAATTATTTTTGTCACTAAATTAGAAGCATTACTATAGCAAAAGCTAATAGAGAAGATGGTAACCTAGACATAGGATGCTCCCGTAGCAAAAAACCTAAAATAATGTGATAGATTTGGAGTCAGAAAGCAAGAAGTGGCCGGGCGCGGTGGCTCAAGCCTGTAATCCCAGCACTTTGGGAGGCCGAGACGGGCGGATCACGAGGTCAGGAGATCGAGACCATCCTGGTTAACACGGTGAAACCCCATCTCTACTAAAAATACAAAAAACTAGCCGGGCGAGGTGGCGGGCGCCTGTAGTCCCAGCTACTCGGGAGGCTGAGGCAGGAGAATGGCGTAAACCCAGGAGGCGGAGCTTGCAGTGAGCTGAGATGCGGCCACTGCACTCCAGCCGGGGCAACAGAGTGAGACTCCGTCTAAAAAAAAAAAAAAAAAAGAAAGCAAGAAGTATGAAACTAAAACAGCAAGCTGGAAAATGGCAAGGAAAATGGTTACAGGAGAAATGATGACTCATAGTGGCAAAACATTTGGTTAAAATGTTGCATGGGATAATCTGAGAGAAAAATTATATAATAAACTTCTGGAGTTCAGGTAGTAGAATATGAGGGAAAATGAACACATGAGCTGTTTTGTGCCGTATTTGGTAAGTTACTACAAGAAAGAAATGACATCAAAAAAAAGTGGTCCATTTCCAAGTAGAATTAAAGGGACGATGAATTGTCCAGACATTTTAGAATTGTAAAGTAAAACTGTTGCTCCCAAGTAAAAGCTATGGTCATTAAGAAACAGCTTCAGAGAGAAGACCAAACCCAGGGAACTGGGTAAAGACCACATCAAGGACATGGCTGTCAGACCCTGTGCTAAGACCTCTGAAAGATGGTGGTGCCTCACAGGTCATCTCTACTTGAGAAAAAAGGGTGACTTCTAGAAATAAAAAAAGCATAGTCCCACAGATATGTGATGTACCGCCAGGTACCTGTAACATAAGTCTAAAGAGAACAGCATGTCTAAAAAAGAATTGTGGGTGTGGGTTTTGGCATATAGAGTGAATTGGAATCAAACATAAAAACCTAGACAGTTTCTGAGAGAGACAAATTAGTAGAAGCACGGCCGGCCTGGCCTACAAGAAGTGGTGATTATTTGAGGTGTAACATACTTGTGGGGCAAAGGATTCTGGGAAATTAGTGGAGTAAGAAACACCAAGAATCCATCTCACCACCTGGACAAAAATTTCATTGGCAGAATCTAAGATAACGATTTTGAAACTCTGGGAACTACTTTGAAGGCCTGCAACTTTTAGAGGAAGGCTTGGACAGTAAACAGTAACTATTTTCAGGTAGCTCTTAGCAAGGTGGCAGCTATGCATTCCGCATCCCCCAGCCCCATGGCAAGCAGCCATGCAAGTGTGTTCCTGGAGCAGCTTGCACACAATTACAAGAGCCAGATAGGGAAATAAGTGCCCCATGCTCCAAATATTGAGGAGCCAAGCTGGTAATCACTGATTGCTGATGATGGAGGGACAGACACAGAGACAGGCAGCCATTGCTTGAAGCCCCTCCCACTCCAGCTAAATCAATTTCCAGGGGATTTAAAGGACTAGCATATTTTGTGCCCCTAAAGTTTTATCTTTTTCTCTTTTTGGGAGTTTAGTATTTATGAACTAGGGGATTCAAATGCAGCCACATATACAGAGGATTTAGAAAGTCATGGCATAGGCCCAGGGAAAGGCATCGGCTCAGAAAAAAACTGAGTTTTTAAAATCTTAAGTTGAACCCTCAGGCTGATTCCCAGCATGGAGACAGCCTAAAACAAAAATTTTTAAAGCAAACCCTAGGGAAGAGGAGGATATGATTTCCAGAGTAAAAGTTCAATTTCTGTATAGTGATTTATCAACAAAAAATTCACAAAGCATACAAAGTCATAGGAAAGTATGGCCTATTTGAAAAAAAATATTAAATAAACAGAAAATGTACTTGACAAAGACAAGATGGCAGACTTACCAGACAAAACCTCCCAACAACTATCTTACAGATGCTCAAAGTCCTAAAGAAAAATTTAGAAAAAGTCAAGAAAACATAGTATGAATGAAGTAGAAACATCAACACAGACAGAAAACATAAGAAACTAAAAAGTTCTTGACCTGAAAAGTACAATAATTGAAATAAAAAAGTTCACTAGAAATATTCAAAAGCAAGGCCGGGCGCGGTGGCTCAAGCCTGTAATCCCAGCACTTTGGGAGGCCGAGACGGGCGGATCACGAGGTCAGGAGATCTAGACCATCCTGGCTAACACTGTGAAACCCCGTCTCTACTAAAAAATACAAAAAACTAGCCGGGCGAGGTGGCGGGCGCCTGTAGTCCCAGCTACTTGGGAGGCTGAGGCAGGAGAATGGCGTAAACCCGGGAGGCGGAGCCTGCAGTGAGCTGAGATCCGGCCACGGCACTCCAGGCCGGGCGACAGAGCAAGACTCCGTCTCAAAAAAAAAAAAAAAAAAAAAAAATAAAAAAGCAGGTTTGAGCAGATGATAGCAAGAATCCGAAAACATGAAGACAATTGAAATTATCAAGTCTGAGGAATGGAAAGAAGAAAAGAAAAGTGAACACAGCCTAAGGCAATCAAGCTGACCAACACAATGAAATCCTGTCTCTAATTAAAGTGAGAGCCCCGAAAGAAGAAGAGAAATTATTTGAAACAGGAGGCAGAGAGATTATTTGAAGATAACGTGTCAGCTCCTCAAATTTGATGAAATGCATGAATATAAACATCCACCAAACTCAACTAACTCCAAGTAGGATAAAATCAAAGAGGTCCCACGAAAACACACTAAAATCAAACTGTCAAAAGCCAAAGCCAAAGTGTCTTCAAAGCAGAAAGAGAAGGAACTCATCACATATAAGATTTCTTCAACAAAAGTATCAGCATATTTCTCATCAGAAACTTCGAAGTCCAGAATGCAGTGGGCCATTATATGCAAAGTGCTAAAAGAAAACAAAACAAAACTGTTAACCAAAAACTTTTATCCAGAGAACTGTGTTTCAAAAGTGAGGGAGAAATTAAGACATATACAGATAAACAAAAGCTGAGGGAGTTTGTTACCAACAGACCTGCCCTTAAAGAAATGGTAAAGGGAGTGCTTCATGTTGAGACAAAAGACACTACAAAGTAACACAAAGTCATATGAAGAAATAAAGATATCCACAAAAGTAAATACGTAGGCAATTATAAAAACTAGCATTATTTTGACTTTAGTTTATAACTCTACTTTCTGTTTGTACCTGACTCAAGAGTCTAATGCATAAAAATTATTAGTCTATGTCTCTGGACATACAAAAATTATTAGTCTATGTATAAAGATGTAATTTTGTGGTATCAATAACTGAAATGATAAGGAGCTATATATAAGCAGTGATTTTGTATGGTATTGTGTATTTGCATGCTATTGAAGTTAAGTTTGTGTACGTTTAAATTTGAATATTGTAACTTTAGGATGTTAAATGTAATTCCTACAGTAGCCACAAAGAACACAGCTATGGAAAAAACACAAAAGGAAATGAGAAGGGAATTAAAACACCATACTATAAAAAATTAATTAAACATTGAAGATGACAGCAATGTAGAAAATGAGGGGTAAAAAATGCTCTAACGCATATAGAAAGCAAACAGCAAAAGAAGTAAGTCTCTCCTTAGCAGTAATTACTTTTAATGTAATTGAATTCAATTTTTCAGTCAAAACACAGAGATTTGCAGAATGGATTTTAAAACATGATTCAAATATGCACTGTCTATAAAAGACTCATTTTAGATCCAAAGACATAAATAGGTTGAAAGTGAAAGGATGGAAAAAGATATTTCATACAAAAATAACAAAAAGGGAACAGGGGTGGTTATACTAATATCCGACAAAATACTTTATATCAAAAGATATTACAAGAGGGTGAGTATGGTGGCTCATGACTATAATCCCAGCACTTTGGAAGGCCAAGGCAGACGGATCACTTGTGCTCAGGAGTTCAAGACCAGCCTGGGCAACACAGTGAAACCCTGTCTCTAATTAAAAAAAAAAAAAAAAAAATTACAGGAGATTAAAATGGTGTTATATATATTAATAAAAGACTCAATACAGCAAGAAGATATACTAATTATAAACATTATACCTTATAATTGACCATCAGAATATATGAAGCAAAAATGGACAGAATTGAAAGGACAATTCTACAATAATATTTGAAGACTTAATACCCTACCCTTAACTAACTGGGATTTATTTCTGGAATGCAAGGATGGTTCAACATATGAAAATCAGTTTTCTTCAGTTGGCTTTTCCATTTTATATTTTACATGTATAGATACATGTAAACATATCATATCAACATGTAACAGATATTATATATGTACAGATACATGTAAACAGATACCAAGTTAACAGAATGGAGGAAAGAGAAAAAAAAATAGATGATCATCTCAACCGATGCAGAAAAGCATTTGACAAAATTCAACATCCTTTCATAACAAAAACACTCAACACAATAGGGATAGAAAAAAACTACTTTAACATAATAAAAGCCATATATGAACAACCCACAGCTAATATCATACTCAATGGTGAAAGACAGAGAGTTTTTTTTTTTATAAGACCAGGAACAAGGCAAGGATGTCCACTTTGCCACTATACTCAACACAATAGTGGAAGTTCTAGCAAGGGCAATTAGTCAAGAAAATGAAAAAAAAAAAAAACAAAAAGAGACATACATATTTCAAATAAAGAGGCAAAATTATCTCTGCTTGCAGATGTTGTAATTGTTTACATAGAAAATTCTTAAATATGCCACACACAAAAATTGTTAGAATGAACGAATTCTGCAAAGTAGTAGGATGCAAAATGAATACTCAAGCAGCAGATGCATTTCTTTTTTTTTTTTTTTTTT
>NW_012112697.1:3342194-3369071 GCF_000951035.1 Colobus angolensis palliatus
GACCCTTACGTAACACAATATGCAAAAATTAGCTAAAAATGAATAAAAAGCCTATACATAAGAGCCAAAACTATAAAACTCTTAGGAGAGAACATAGGGCAAAAGCTTTACTACACTGGATTTGGCAATGATTTCTCAAAAGTGCCATGAAAAACAGTAAAATAAAAAATAAATTAGACCTCATCAAAATTAAAAACTTTTGGGTATCAAAGGACACTATCCACAGAGTAAAAAGTCAATCCATAGAATGGGAGAATATACTTGTAAATCACAGGTCTCATAAGAAATATCTGGAATAGAGAACTCCTATATTAAGCACAATCATTTTGAAATATGTAACTGCAAACTCCATTATCTGAATCATCTGTGTGACTGTTTATACTGAGTGCTGCTTCTCTTGGTTTTCTATTATGCAGTACTTTTCTATGCTTTTTTATTTTTGATGGAATACCAATACTGCTTATAAAAACATTGCAGTGAGACAACTGATGGCCTAGGATAATTTTATCTTCCTCTAAAAATGGTGTAAATTTGTTTCTGTGATGGGAAAGGGCACTAGCAATTATAAATCAACTAAATCACATTAGGATTTCAAATAATTTGAAGTTGGTTTTCACTTGCCTGGGTGAGCTGGTCTATTATAGGTTTAACCTTCCTCTTAGATTTAATTAGATATTACTCCCCTCTCTGTGGGCCTTGAACTCCAGTTTCCCCACAGGCTTCATGATTCTTGGTATCTCTATTCAGCTTTGTAGTCTTTTAGCCATCATCATTGGAAATGGCAGATATTTCTATCTACAGGAAGTGGCATACACCTATAGAGGGAATACACTTCTTTTTTTTTTTGAGACTGAGTCTCCCTTCATCACCCAGCCTGGAGTGCAGTGGTGTGATCTTGGCTCACTGTAACCTCTGCCTCCCGGGTTCAAGCAATTCTCCTGCCTCAGCCATGCAAATAGCTGGGACTACAGGCACCTGCCTGGCTACTTTATGAATTTTTAGTAAAGATGGGGTTTCACCATGTTGACCAGGCTGGTCTCGAATTCCTGACCTCAGGTGATCCGCCTACCTTGGTCTCCCAAAGTGCTAGGATTACAGGCATGAGCCACCATGCCGAGCCTACAGGCAATGCACTTCAAAGTGCCAGACATCACTCTTGGATGTTCTCTGAGTTGGGCTCATAATTTTTCAGTTTTTTTTTTTGAGACGGAGTCTCGCTCTGTTGCCCAGGCTGGAGTGCAGTGGCCGGATCTCAGCTCACTGAAAGCTCCGCCTCCCGGGTTTACGCCATTCTCCTGCCTCAGCCTCCCGAGTAGCTGGGACTACAGGCGCCCGCCACCTCGCCCGGCTAATTTTTTGTATTTTTTAGTAGAGACGGGGTTTCACCGGGTTAGCCAGGATGGTCTCAATCTCCTGACCTCGTGATCCGCCCATCTCGGCCTCCCAAAGTGCTGGGATTACAGGCTTGAGCCACCGCGCCGGGCCTAGTATTTTGTTAGTATGATGAAGCCTCAGGTTTTTGTTTCCATTTCATCTTTTTCTTTTTTTTTTTGGAAACAGGGTCTCACTCTGTCCTGTGTCACGCAGGTTGGAGTGCAGCGGCCCGATCATGGTTCACTGCAGCCTCAACCTCCCAGGCTCGAGTGATCTTCCCACCTCAGCCTCCTAAGTAGCTAAGACCACAGGCATGCAACACTACAGCCTGCTAATTTTTTGTATTTTTGGTAGAGATGGTGTTTTGCCATGTTACTCACACTGGCAATCTTTCTAACTCTTGTCAGCATTAGGAATGGTCCAAATTACTTAGTCTACCATTATTACTAGAAACCAAACTGCATGCCTTAATTTTTAAAAGCATATTTAACTGTCAAAGTAAATTTTCATAAAATGGTCTTCATATCATTTACATAAGAATCATCTATGATGCTGGTTTAAAATTCAAATTCCTATATTCTCTCTCCAATCTAGCTGAGTCAGAATTGTATTTTAAAACAGAATCCCAGTTCACTAACTATAGGTATATAAAAATAAATTATTGGAACAATACCTTATTTATATAATCATACTTGACCATCAGTCATAAATTACTACTTTCCAGATGAGTTAATGGAAATATATGTCTTCTAATAGAGTTCTTAGTGTAAGTTGCATCTTTAATATGAAATTAGATGAAAAGAAAGGCGAAAGTGAAGAAAATTGCTATAGTTTCCAAGTAATCATTCTTAAAAGGATAAGCAAATACATTGTTAAATTTTCCACATAGAAATATCTTCCTGATTTTTTATTTAAATATAAACTATTAGTTTAAAACATGGTGGCTGGGCACAGTGGCTCATGCCTATAATGCAATCACTTTGGGAGGTGGAGGCAGGCAGATCAGCTGAGGTCTACAGTTCGAGACCAGCCTGACCAACATGGAGAAACCCCGTCTCTACTAAAAATACAAAATTAGCCGGGCGTGGTGGCGCATGTAATCCCAGCTACTTGAGAAGCTGAGGCAGGAGAATTGCTTGAACCCAGGAGGCAGAGTTAGTGGTGAGCCAAGATCATCCCATTGCACTCCAGCCTGGGCAACAAGAGCAAAATTCCATCTCGAAAAAACAAAAAACAAAAAAAAAACATGGCTATAAGATCTGTATCTACACATGTAAATTATGCAATGAAAAGAGCCAAATAAGAAAATTTCTTCCCATTAATAAGATCAAGATGTGTTATAATGGGAAACTATCCAATAACAGAAACCATTTTATCTTTTCTGTCCTGATTTAAAATTCTTATTTAGCAAACTGTCAGATAAAAGAATTTTAAGATCAAGATAAATGATAAGGGTGAACACTACAGAATATGTTTAAAACTTAGCCTAATGACTCTTGATTAAAACTTCCTAATGGTGAACTTAAAATTTCATGTTTAGGAAGAAATGAGAAATAAATTTGTTCTCTCATCTACATAACTCCCAGTGGCATGTTACATAGCTTCTATATCTTCTTGAAATTTTAAGTGTTCACTGCCAGTCTTAGTTTTTACTTAGACAAGCCATACATATTAACTTCCATTAAACTTGACTGAGAGATTAGTTCCCTTTAACCCATGAACGTCTGTAAATATAGTCTTGTTAATTTATTCCAATTTTCTTTTAATATAATGTTCAAAATGCAACACAATTTTCCTGTGTAGTCTTGCTAGAACAAATAGAAGTATAAAACTATATTCTTTCAGTTACAGTAGTCTCCCCTCATCCACAGCTGATACTTTCCAAGACCCTCAGTGGATGCCTAAAACTGGAGAAAGTACCCAACCCTACATATACACTACGCTTTTTTCCCCACAAATATACATAATTATGATAAAGTTTGGTTTGTAAATTAGGCACAGGAAGAGATTAACAATAACTAATGATAAAATAGAACAATCATAACGATATACAGTAAAAGTCGTGTGACTATGGTCTTTCTCTCTCTCTCAAAACATCTTATTGTAAGGTACTCATTTATTTTCAGACTGCAGTTAACCACTGTTAACTATAACCACAGAAAGCAAAACTGTGAATAAGGGGGGACTACTGTATATGCTCCTTTCATTTTATTGCTTTTCCAGGTAGGAACATTTTAATCAATTTTTTATTTCCCTATTGCTTGTTTCTACCTACTGCTTAGTCATCTTCATAAATTTTCCATGCAGTCCTTGATCTTTTAACTCAATCTAATCACAGTGCTTCCCAGCATGCTATTCATCCGTTCAGGATCTTCGTCTTTGGTAAAAAGGTAATGTTCAATTTTGGATTGAAGGGATTTTGAATTGTTCGATTTTATCTATCTCTTATAACCAATGTATTTTTCCCCTGCCCTATAACTGACCCTCATTGTAAGGCTTTTTATAAAACATTTTACAAAAACTAAATCCAAACTGCATGTTCATAGGGGAAAACAGAAAACCAACAAGACAAATCAGCTCTACTAGTCTTTATAAAAATAACTTAAAGTCTGGAGGAATGCTAAACATATAAGCATAGTCCATAATTGATAATCTCTCTTAGTTGTTAGGTGAGAAGGCATAATGCCAAGGTGAAGGTTAGGATTCAACGAATGGAATCATTAATATTATTCATTAAGTAAAAAATAATATTTGCCCAAACTTCATGCATTAGGAGCAGTTACTTTTCATGTATTTGGTTCATACTTGTTATGGAAATATTAAAAGAAAAATCACACAAGAATAATGTTAGAATCAATGACAGTAAAATTTTAGAAAAAAACTTGCCACATTAGAAATCCATTGCTATAGCCATAAAACTTCATATTTCTCACATTTTTTTCTTAGGCTCAAAAAAGAGCCTAAGATTTAAATTAGGGGCTTAGAAGGTTTTCTCTTTCTCCTCTCTGTAAAAGTGAGAAGATAAAGAAGGGTGAAAGGAGCAGGACTGCTTAGACTCCCATTCCTCTATGATGCCACCTTCAACATAAAAAATCCAAAATGGTGGCACACCAAATGATGCCTCAATAAAAAAGAAGTCTACAAAAATGCTGTAGGCAATTACATTACACTTTTTCTTTGCTGCTTAATCTTTATTTGTTCAAGGATTTGTAGTGGGAAAGGAAGCTGCGCCCAAGAAACAATTCCCAGAATGCACTAGGATTTGTGTTGTATTTGAGGGCTCTGCTTATTAAGGAAACCTACAAATTTCTTCTTTGTGTCTTAAGAGGGTAGAATCTAGTAATAACTCAAATGCCCGGAACTCTCCTCAGACATCATTTTTCTAACAGTCCAAGAGGAGCTGATTCAAGGTCAGAAGTCATAGCCTGCGCTCCATTTGCCAGCTGGCAGTAAGCTCCAAGGACGGAGGGTGCAAGAAGCGTGACGATTCCTCAAGATGCTCATTCACAGAGCATTGAGAGTATCCCCATGGATACCTCAGAAATACTCATTTTATCTCAGTTTGGTAGGTTAGAGAAAAGGGGGTCAATTTTCTGGGATAGCCTTGCAGAGCTTCGGATGCTATGATCCCATCTCACTGAGGCTGACTTTATTTTACACTAACATAATAAAGCTTGAGAGGACAAAAAGTTTCTATTATAGATAAATATTATCTGCTCTGTGACTCTGAACCGAGCAATACTGACTAAAAGGCAAACATCTGGAACTTCAGTTGAGGGAGAAACCATGACTAGCATGAACACTCTATCTGGAGTGATAGGAAAACTTCCACAAGGAAATCATGGTATTAAAATGTTGATCTACAATTATTTTGGGTGAATTCTTGCTTATCTCAAACTTCTACCTCAGATTTTTTTGTGCCAGTCTCATACCTCATCCAGATTTTGACTGTTTTTTCCTTTCTTAAATGGCTAAACTGAGATGCTGTGTGTAAGAAATAGAAAGTGACAAGATATGACCAAAGCATTGGAAATCAATCCAAACGAAATGTGCTTCTTAACTATAAGTGAACAGTTGAAAACAATCCTCTTTTATAGCCATGGAGATAAATACTGTTTTTATTAGGGAAAAATTGCTTTGGACTGAATAAAGTCATTTGATTAACAAGTCAAAGCAGATGGTTTATTGATATTTCAAAAAGGAGTTTACAAGGTCTAGTGAAAAGAGAGACCCAGGTCTGAATTAGCAAATTACCCCGGTATATGGGACACTGACAGTTCACTGTTAATAGATTTATGGGCTACTGCTGGGTGTTTCATCCCCATTTAGAGTATTATGATAAAATATTGGGGCATGAGTAACCTATAGCCTTACTGCAATATACCATGTTGACCTTTGACCTTTAGGACCTGACAGCAAAACTATGTATTAGATTTTTAATTTGTCTTAATCTCACAGGATCAACATCAGTATTTTGTGGTTTATTTTGAAGAGGCTATGCAGTGTAACTAACACATGGCATGCTGGCTTGGGATTTGCTAGAACTCAGTAAGTTAGCTCTCAGAGGTTATAGGAGTCACATGTTAAGATCCAGAAGTCACTGGCAAAATATGCTATGTGGCTTGAGTAATGGAGGCGCATATAAAGAATCTCACTGTTCAACACAGAAGGAGATACTTCTTGCCTCTTGGAAAATTTCAGAATCTTTTTATTTGAAAATGGATCTTTTAATTTTGATGAATTTAATTTTTTATTTCTAGCACTTCCTTTTATTCCTTCCAAAATCTGCCTGGATTTTCTCATATTTTCCATTCCTTCTTTTTTTGTGACACAGGGTCTCACTTTATTAATTCTGCCACCCAGCCTGGAGTGCAGTGGTGCAATCACAGCTCACTGCAGCCTTAGCCTTCAGGGCTCAGGTGATCCTCCCACCACAGCCTCCAAGGTACCTGGGATTACAGGTACACACCACCACACCCAGCTAATTTTTTGGGTTTTTTGTTTTGTTTTGTTTTTTGGTAGAAACAAGGTTTCGTCATGTTGCCCAGGCTGGTCTCGAACTCCTGGGATCAAGTGATCCACCCAGCTTGGCCTCTCAAAGTGCTGGGGTTGCTAGTGAGTCACTGAGGAACTTGAATTCCATTCTGCCATTTTAGAAATGTATTGTTTTCTGCTCAGATCCAAAACAAAGGAGATGAAGAATAAAAGAAAGGTACTTTATAAAACATGTCTAAGATACTCAGATACTTTCCTTTTGAAGGTAGAAGAAGCAATAGAATAAACTGGAGTAGTTGTTATTTTTCAAAAATTATACTTATAAATTCAGTATTAACTCTGGTGTAAGAAAAAAAAATCACCCACACATTTTGAAAAATCATCTAAAATAAAATGAATTAGATGACATTTTCCTTCAGAAAATAAAAGGGAAAAAGGCTGAGTTATTCTGAATTAGTGGAAGGAAAAAATATGTAATCAGGGAGTATATGTAAATTTGCAACAAATTTTAACTCTGCAGCAGTGTAGATGCAATACCTGCATCTGAAGATGAAATTGTGATGAATGGGACACAAATGCATCTTTTATTTCCTCTCCCACTTTTTTGTAGTCACTGGTAGACAGATGGATACAGGAATTCTTATGATTTGTTCTGCAGTCTCTCCCTGCCCATCTGAAGCCCCAACTCTATTAGGATCTGCAGAAATAATTTAAAAGTGTTAAAGATAATTGTTTTCTCTAAGCTTTTTTTCTCCACCCCCTCTACATTTTCCACAAGCACTAGGTACCCTCCAAGTGAACTAACCCTGCTGTAAAATAGAGTATTTCTTATCTTTATTCTTCTAGTCTATCAGTTATCTTCAGTTGTATGTATAAGGCTTTAGATTAACTCTGATGAAAATCACTATTCTTGATGTGTCTTCTCTTTAGACTTGACTTTGTATCATTTATTCTTTTAAATGCTATTTGTGTTCCTCCCTCTATTTCTCTGTCCTCTTTTTCTGTTTGTCCATGAGAGGGGTGTTATATAAAATAGAATTATAAAATCCCAGTTTCCATTCTATCTCAAATTTTATTCCAGAATCCCTGCTTTTTAGAAAACTAAAACCCCAAGTATTAATGTGGCTTTAAATATCTTGAGTTACTCTTTCAGTAAGTGGAAACTTTAATTTTATATTTGAAAGTTATAAACCTGTAAGTGAATCTATAGAATAATAAATAAGACTTGTTAACCAGTCTGGGCAACACAGTGAGACCACATGTCCTAAAAAAAAAAAAAAAAAAAAGCAAAAGTACAAAAATTAGCTGGGTGTGGTGGCTTGTACCTGTAGTCCCAGCTACTCAGTGGCTGAGGCAGGAGGATCCATTGAGCCCAGGAGTTCGAGGCTGCAGTGAGCCATGATTGCACCACTGCATTCCAGCCTGGGCAACAAAGCGAGACCCTGTCTCCAAAACAAAACAAAACAAAACAGACTTGTTAAATGATACAGCTCAAATTTAGAGTAAGTTGTAGAAGAGAATGTTTGAACAGCTAAGAAGCTGGGCATATTGGCAGATGACTCTGGAGCAGAATCTACTCTTCAAGAACAGAATACTGATAATGTGATAACGAGTCGACAGTTAGCCTTAAACCACAGAAATACAAACCCCTAAGCATTTTTTTGTTTCCATAAAACCACCTCTAATGAGATTATGGACAAGTTTCAGAAGGTAGTGAGGCATTTTGAATTGTCTGTATCTTTCACATCTGAACTAATTGTCATGGCTCGTGTTCCTCCATTCCTTTCTCCTTTGAAGCAATCTTTAGGAGTTGAGTAGTACTTATGAAGAAATATATGGTGGACTCCCAAGCCAAAGCCATATAGTTTTAAGAGCATGAGATGTGATAAAAGGCAATGGTAGGTATAAGTGCCAGCCTAAGTGAGCACTGAATAACTCTGCTTAGTTAACGAAGTCTTTCAAGTAGCTCCAGCATGAACCCATAATGATATCCCAATTTCTACCATTCCACTCCAAAATTAGCATAAATTTCCTTTTATCAATTGCCCATGGCTTGCCTTTCATCTTGAGTTTTTAACCTATATAAAGAAATAAAAGCATATTTAAAGGTAGAAGGTAATTTGGGAGTTTGTAGGTAAAAAAAGAAAAATCAAATTTATAATATAAAGGAAGGTTGCAGTTACAACTAGACACAGTGGAATATATTCTTTAAAAGTAAACAGTTACAATTAAGAATGTAAGAACTACTATAAAATATTTTATAGTTGGAAGATAGGACAGAAGAATAAGAGAATTTTTTAAAGTTTAAAAAAGATTTTAAAAGGGCAAACAATTCCACCTCAAATTAAATACACAGGAAGGCAAAAAAAAGTCTGTTTGGATAGAGCGTTGGTGAAAGCAATGAGTAAAAGAAAGAACTGTCTTAGAAATGGAGAAGATGAGTGAATGAAAGGACATGGTATACTAACTGCCAAGGAAGGCAGATTTAGAAAAAAAGTACAATGAAATAATGCTCAGTAAGGGAATTAAAGGAGATCAGAAAGGATCAAAAATACATTCAAAGGGAGTGGGACAGGACTACCACAAGAAATGAGTATTTGAGAAATGAGTATTTCGCAGGAATGTTAAAAAGAGGCCAATGCAATGGCTCACACCTGCAATCTCAGTACCTTGGGTGGTGGAGGCAGGAGCATCACTTCAGCCAAGGAGTCTGAGACCAGCCTGGGAAACATTAGTGAGACTCTACCTGTGCAAGAAATTTCAAAATGTAGGTAGCCATGATGTGCGCCTGCAGTCCCGGCTACTCTGGAAACTGGGAAGGAAGGATCACTTGAGCCTGGGAGGTCAAGGCTGCAGTGAGCTATGATTCATGCCAAGTGCACTTCAGCCTGGGTGAGAGAATGAGACCCTGTCTTAATAAATAAACAAATAAATGATAAAAATATCTCTTTTGCTTAGCTTCTGTAAAAAGGAAAGTGATAAGAACATCAAGAACATGGGTAAGTCTGGTGACTCATGCCTATAACACCAGCTCTCTGGGAGACCAAGGCAGGAAGATTGCTTGAGCTGAGGAGTTCCAGACCAGCCAGGGCAACACAGTAAGACTCCATCTCTACAAGAAAATAAAAAATTTAGCCAGGTGTGGTGGTGGGCACCAGAAGTCCCAGTTATTTAGGGGGGCTAAGGTGGGAGGATTGCTTAAGCCTGGGAGGTTCAGGCTGCAGTGAACTGTGATTGCACCACGGTATTCCAGCCTGGGTTACCGAACAGGACTCCATCTCAAAAAAAAAAAAAAAAAAAAAAAAAAAAATCAAGAAGAAAAGAAAATCAAGAACATTATACAAGAAGCCAGCAGTTGAAAACACCAATAATTTTAAAAAAAAACAACTATAAACCTAAAGGATTAATAAAGACACTGAAAAGACAATTATATTTAATTATATTTACAACTACAGATTTGTATGAAGTAGTCCCAAGAAGGTTTAAAAAATACTGTGTAACACCCATAACTCATCTTGGAGTCCACAGCTACCTTCATGATCCAAGGACGATGACAACAACAACAAAAAACCAAAGGGATTCTACCTCAACATTCTCAAGATAACAGAATTTGAAATCTTATGTTATATGTTCTGGCACTGGCTCCATGAAAACTATAAACTCACTGCTAATTCACATCTAAAGAGCTAAGAAAAAGACAACTAAATCATTACTAGCAACCGTAACTTTTACTAGATAAATCTGTGTCAAATAAACCACACAGGCTTTGCATAAAAGTTAGAATTTACTTAATAATCACAATTTAGAAGGGAGACAGCAAGAATATTTGGATATTCCTGAGATCATCAGGAATTTTGAAATACCTAATTATCATTTATAAGCTTCTTGTGATGCTGAGTAGATTCCAAGAAAATAAAATTATTACAGCCTGGTTTTTATATGACAGAGTCTGTAAAGATGACACTGTCCCGCTATTTCATTTTGGTCACATATTGCCTGGTAACATGCAGCTGCAATAAATTCAGTACAAAAGAAAGTGAACTTAAAGCTCTCCATATCATATGTTAGAGTTTGATTAATGAGCTAGTAATAAAGAACAGTGATCTATGGTAAAAAAAAAAAAAAAAAAATTTAAAAAACTAAGAAATGGAGTTAAACCCCATATTACTTTCCTTTTTATCAGTATCTAAAATATGAACAGACTCTTATTTTAAATTAATACAACAACATAGCCTATTCCCAGGTTTTATGCATAAGGAAAACATGACTGTCTTGAAATTTCTTGTCCAAATTCTGTGGAAAGATAGAGCAGCTATAGGGAAAAATAAGTTGGAAAAAAAAAAAACACCAAAAACATTTTAGTTTGGTATTTGGAGATATTAGCAGAATTCAAGGAAGCTTCAAAACTCCATATGGGACCACTGACTTAAAAGACATTGCAGATTCTACCATGAATACCATTATAAATGTCAGTATCACTGTAAACAAAGTAACATTACCTCAATGAATTCATATTATGATGAAAGGATTAGAGAATAAACATTAGATGATGTTTTCCAAGTGATCTAAAGGGTCTTACATTTTGTATCCAGTATGCATACTTGCTTTTTGTCTACGCAGTGTAGGAGGTGGATTACAATAAAAAAAAGAATATAGAGATGATCTCATTCCATAGTTGGGATTTGTGCATAACAATAAATCAGGAAAACATGGAAATTCAATGCCAGATTAAGATAATTCTGTAGTTCTTTTTATATTTGTTTAGTTTAAATCAAAATATGAACAATAAGGGTCAATAATCTGAGATTACAAAAAACTTTGTAGGAAATTCTCTGAAGAGATAGTACAATTGAGAACATTTTAAAAGGAAGACAATAACGGAGGAGCCAGAACCAGAATAAATTATCCCTTTGATAAGAATAAATAGTAATGATATCTTTAAAATCATAAATTCCTGGTCAAGCATGGTGGCTCATGCCTGTAATCCCAGCACTTTGGGAGGCCGAGGAAGGCAGATCATTTGAGGTCAGGAGTTTGAGACTAGTCTGGCCAACATGGCGAAACCTCATCTCTATTAAAAATATAAAAATTAGCCGGCCACGGTGGCAGGCGCCTGTAATCCCAGCTACTCGGGAAGCTGAGGCAGGAGAATCGCTTGAACCTGGGAGGCAGGATCTCGGCTCACTGCAACCTCCATCCACCTCTGGGATTCAATCACTGAGGCGATTCTCCTGCCTCAGCCTCTTGTGTTGGCCAGGATGGTCTCGATCTCTTGACCTCGTGATCTGCCCACTTTGGCCTCCCAAAGTGCTGGGATTTCAGGCGTGAGCCACCGTGCACGGCCGGTTATAAGATGGTAGAAGATTTAACAATAAAAGGATATGCCAGGCATCAAACAGCTCAAGGTCAAGGGAATATTCCTGATTTTTAAGGAAGTGATATAGATGTTAGGACCTAAACAAAACTCAAGAAATGGTAATTAGGGGCTTCTAGAATGACAAGGATATTGAAGATTCCTAAAGAAATTAACTTCTGAGTAATCAGAATTAAATGTTTACTATCAATAGTAAACTGGATGCTTTTATGCTTTAAGTCAGTGGGCATGATTAGCATACTATTTTTTCTTTGTTTTTTGTTGTGGTTGTTTTTTGAGATGGAATTTCACTCTTGTTGCACAGGATGGAGTGCAATGGCACACGACCTCAGCTCACTGCAACTTTTGTCTCCCACGTTCAAGCGATTCTCCTGCCTCAACCATCCGAGTAGCTGGGATTACAGGTGCCCGCCACACCAGGATAATTTTTGTAGTTTTAGTAGAGACGGGGGGGTTTCGCCATGTTGGCCAGGCTGGTCTCAAACTCCTGACCTCAGGTGATCCACCTGCCTCGGCCTCCCAAAGTGCTGGGATTACAGGCATGAGCCACCATGCCTGGCCTATATTTATTGCTGCAGTGATTGCAGAAATGAAAGTTATGCCTCTGACAGATGGGTAAGGACCAATATTATGACAGGATTACCTCAAGGAATATAAAGAAGGCAGCTTCTTGGGGTTTGCCATTGAAAAAAATAAAAAAGTCCAAAATACTAAACAACATGAGCTATTTCAGGTATAGGAGCAGCATTCCCTTTTTTATTCCTCATCACAAAATTTTACAAGAAATTAATGATAATCACATTTATGCCCAGTCTTTTATCCTCCTCGTCCTCTGGCCTTCAGGGTTCTGCATTTTACTGGAGTACCAGGTTGTCTAGTAATAAATAATGTAATAACCAACCATACTACTTTAGGCGACTAGAAATAAATTGAGGGAGCAGTTCTTGTTGTACTTTACATACTCATTTTTGTTGCATATTATATGAAATTTATTATGTTTCATATGGAAAAGTTGTATTTCCACAGTTGGGAGGTTTATTGCGAGAAGTAGATGGGTAATGTTCTACTTCTCCTGTAAAGCTTTTAAGACAACCAAATTGTCTTTGCATTGTGCAGGTATTCAAGTTGCCAAATGATCAATACAATATATCCTCAAAGCACATGAAAGGACCTTAGAAATGATTTGGTCCAATCATCCATCCAATGTAGGATTCTCCTCCATCCAATGTAGGATTCTCCTCAGTTTCTCAAAATGAAGATCAACTTATCTACAAGTAACACCTTTTTCCAATCAGGTGGGACTGTCCCTTCCTTCTTCCCCATGCCCTCCATGACTTTATGCATAAAAGAAGGAGAATTCCTTCAAACTCATTGCTTCTTAAATATTTGTTGCTAGTTGGAACTTACCAAGGGCCTAAATATTACATGTGGCCTCATGATTTTTTTCAGTGCAAAAGTTAAAGAAATAAGCATTCCTAAACTATAAAAAATGGAGATCCCTACAGGCTTTTTTGTGTTGAGACAATTTTTTAAAAAGCATCCATCTTATATCATTTAATAAGTATAAATATTCATCTACATGGGTGATAACATCTTGGGGTCACTAGATTTATGCTGTGGTCATTAAAATACTATATTGCTACATGAATTCAGATCTGTGGTTTATTTCTTAACCATTCATTTAGGTCTCAATTGCAACACATTTCTGAGATGTTACTCTTGTCTACACTCTTTGTTCTACAGTTGCTGATAAGGACATACACCTGTATTTGCAAATAATGCATGCAGCAGTGGGACACAGACATGACCTAGACCTAAGATAGTTTCAGCAAGTAATCGAGGAAGCCTATATGTACTTTAATATAATGGAAATAGAACATATTAGGAAGAATCATTTTATAAGTTTAATTTTGGAGACAAAGGAGGTTAAACAGAGTTAGGTAAGGTGCTCTAAATGAGGCCCAGTGTAAGTGACGTATCTGAGGATGGAAGTTACTTACATTCAATAAGAAGTAGAATCAGCAATTATGAATGGAAAGACTTGTAAAATAGTCCAGTGTAATTTGCTTAAGATGTATATACTTGTCTGCAGTGTTATATGGCTTAATCATTCTTATTACTACTTCTATTTTGCCAGCAGTGGTTAGGTACCAACTTGAGACAAAATGAGTTCTGTATTCTTGATGTCTTTTTACTAGAGGTATGAAGAACGGACTATTGTATTCTTTCTCTGATACGCAGTACATGTAGCCGTAATCTTCAAAATCACTGTTATCATAAATTTATACCTACTTTGTTATTCACTGCCACCCTTAGGTCTTTTTAACCATTTGATGACTTTCAGATCTTGTTCCCTTTGAATACTTATTTTGTTTTATTGTTTTTCTCCTAATGCAGTAGTAGTTTCTATCTTGGAGGAACAGAATCTCATTTTATTATTTCCACTCCATATTTCTAAGCTCTCTGAGTACCTTTACCTTGCTTTTGCTGCCCTCACTGCTATTTGCATCACCTCCTAATTTAATAGCATCTGTGAATTTCATTAACAGGCTTTTCACTCCCTTTTCTACATCATTAATGCAGCAGCTGTATAAGACAAGACATAACACTGATCCTTCCAGCACCTAGACACATTCCCCAACTTGATACATTACCATTTATGGTTTATCAATATTTTTTATGGTTCTCCAGCCAGTTTTTAATCCATATGACTCTGCTTATATCCAGGACAACTTAAATTAATTGGACATAGACGTCATGAGATACTACATCAAACACTTCACTAAATTTAAGAAAGACTACATCTACCATATTTTTTCATTTACTGATATTATATTTAAAAACATAATTTCAGATTAGCTTAATGTTTATAATTCTAGTGATATATTTACTTCTCTTTTAATATTTGTACCATTATTTTCATATGAATACAGATGACACAATAATCTTTATCTTTTAACACTCCTTTTTTTACTTTTATAATTTTGGAATAATTTTAGACTTACAGAAAGGTTACAAAAACAGCAGAGTTCCCTTATGCCCCTCCCCCCAACTTCCCCTAATATTAGTATCCTCTAAAACCACAGTAAATTTATCAAAATTAAGAAATTAACATTGATATAATACTCTAAACTATAGACTTCATTCAGATGACACCTGTTCTTCCACTACTGTCCTTTTTCTGTTCCAAGATCCAATCTAGAATAGCACACTGCATTTAGTGGTCATGCCTCCTTAGTCTCCCATGATCTGGGACAGTTTCTCAGTCTCCCTTTGTTTTCCATTACTATTATAGACTAAATATTTGCAGTTCCCCCACCTCAAAATTCAGATGTTAAAGCCAATCCCCAGTGGTATTTGGAGGTGAGAGCTTCAGGAGAGGATTAGGTCGTAAGGGAGGTGTCCTCATGAATGGGATTAGGGACCTTATAAAAGTGACCCCAGAGAGCTCCTTTGTCCCTTTGGCCAAGTGAAGTTATAGCAAGAAGGAAGAGGTCTATGAACTAGGAAGCAGGCTCTCAACAGACGGCAAATCTGCTGATATCTCAATCTTAGGCTTCCCGGCCTCCAAAACTGTGAGAAATAAATGTTTGAAGTTTATAGGTCACCCAGTCTATGGTATTTCACTATAGCAGCCAAAATGGACTAAGACAATTACCTCGACACTTCAGAAGAGGTCAAGTATTTTGTAGAATGTCCCTAAATATGGGTTTGCCTGATGTTTTCTCATAAGACTAAAGTTTTGAAAAGACTACTACAAAGACAAAATACCATCCTCTCTGCATATGAGGGTATATGGTATTAACATGACTTATCAGTGGTGATATTAACTTTGATCACTTGATTAAGGCAGTGTCTGCCAGGTTTCTCCAAGTTAGAATTTCTCCCTTTCCTCACTCTATCTCATGTATTCTCAGTGGGCTTTGTTAAAATGCCATGGAAGGAAAAAACCGGTTCTTGGTGGGCAAAAATAATTTACTATTTTATGCATAAAACATGGATACTCACGTAGTACATAAACACACATACAGTATACTTGTGGCATTAATATTTCACTGGGGCAGGGAAGATGTTAGAAAAAAACTTCCAAAGAAGCTCCTGCATGTCAGTGTTTGGGAAGGGGGAGGAAGTAATAATAGAAAAAAAATACTATTTTATTCACTGGAAGCAAGTCACTAAGCACAGACCACAATCAAGGGGACGGGAATTATACTCTCCTTTCTGGTGGAGGGAGTAGTTACATACATTATTTGGGATTTTTCCATAAGAACATTCTTTTTTAAAAAGTCATCATTTTGGTACCTTTTCTGTCACTAGTTTGGGTCTGTGTTTCTTTATTACTCTGGATTTTCCAAGAAGCAAATGCCAAGATGAGACTAGATATGCAAAAGATTTATTAGGAGATTTACCTATAAAAGATGAAGGAGGGGGAGAAAGAGAAGACAAGAGAGCCTTCAAGACTGTGACACAGTTTTTTAACTTGTGATGGAGAAAGGAAGGAAGGAGGATTGGGTAGGAAGGGTCTCAGACTGCAGCACATTTCTATGACAGTTTTGGCCCAGCTGATGGGGAGTCCCTAAGCCAAAGTGTCTCATTAAAGGGTCCTGCATTTCACAAGAGCGAGCCTGCATTAGAACTCCTACCATACATAGTCACTGCCTAGAAAGACCATTTACAACCACAGTCTTGGCACAAAGTTGGGGATGAGTTCTAAAGGGCAGCAACTGTGTCTGAACACATCAATTAAAAAATGTTGCATTTTATTTTTATAGACAAGGTCTTGCTCTTATATCCAGGCTAGAGTGCAGTGGTGTGATCATAGCTCACTGCAGCCTCAACCTCGTGGGCTCCAGCAATATTCCCGCCTCAGCCTCCAGAGTAGCTGGGACTACAGATGCACGCCCACAAACCCAGCTAATTTTTTATTATTATGCTTTTGTAAAGTTGGGTGTCTCACTTTGTTGTTCAAGCTGGTCTTCAACTCCTAAGCTCAAGCAATCCTCCCACCTTGGCCTCCCAAAGTGCTGGGATTACAGGGATGAGCCACACTGTGCCTGGCCCAAATTGCTGCTTTTAGAAAATACAGTGACAAATATTAACGGCCTCATTTGAAAACCCCTTCTAAAAACAGGGTTTTAATGTAAAAATTTGAATTATAGAAAAGATGACCTCTATTCTTCGGATAGTTCTGATTTTCCCCTATATCACAGTTATATACAAAAGAAACATGCTATCTATTATTGTTATCTGAATTATGATGGTTAAAATGCTTCCAGTGAGACCTACTATCAATAGCACTGCTCCAAGGTAAAAAGATGGTACGAAACAAAGAAAATGTCTATTAAGTGGGTTGTTTCCAGGGAGAACTTTCGTCACCAATGAATCTTTGTTTTTTGTTTTGTTTTGTTTGAGACAGGGTATCACTCTGTCACCCAGGCTGGAGTGCACTGGCACCACCACAGCTCACCACAGCCCCGACCTCCCTGGCTCAAGCGAGCCTCCACCTCAGCCCCTTTTGCCCTGCCATCCCACAAAACCTGGGACTGCAGGTGCATGCCACCCTGCCTGGCTAATTTTTGAACTTTTTGTAGAGATGGGCTTTCGCCATGTTGCACAGGCTGGTCACTAACTCCTGGACTCAAGTGATTGGCCAGCCTCGGCCTCCCGAAGTGCTGGGATTACAGTCATGAGCCGCTGTGCCCAGCCATACCTTAACTTTTTCATCTAAACTGTGTCTCACTCTTTTCTCCAGCTGTTTCTATAGTCTGTCTCTTTTTAGTTCTATGGATTTTACAGAGACAGAGTATAAAAAGACAGATTATCTAAACTTCTTATGAAAACTGTTTATTTATCAAGCCAGTTTGTAGAACCAAGTTCACATTAGCAAAAATATTTTTTAAATGGGGATATGAAAGAAGGAAACAGGGAAACTAAAGCATTTCCCGTATATATAACTATATAATCACTCCCTCCTTTTTAACAAACTCCTATGTATCATTAAAATAATGTTTTGTGAACCCTTCCTTGTATTCCTTCGCAAATATTTTGTCATATTATAATTGGTTCTCATCTTGGTGCTGCTAAAATAATAGACTACCTAATCCAGATAGAAAATAAGTGGAAAATAACTTTTTAACTGACGTTTTTTAAGCCTAGAAAGCAAAGTTTTATAAGTTAAGTATAGAGTATAGTAATGCTTCTGTCTCAAGATAAAATTCACCTTAAGAAAGCAGCCAGTTTGCAGCCGGGCACGGTGGCTCACGCCTGTAATCCCAGCACTTCAGGAGGCTGAGGCGGGCAGATCACGAAGTCAGGAGATCGAGACTATACTGGCTAACACGGTGAAACCCCATCTGTACTAAAAATACAAAAAAATTAGCCGGCTTGCTGGCGAGTGCCTGTAGTCCCAGCTACTCCAGAGGCTGAGGCAGGAGAATGGCGTGAATCGGGAGGCGGAACTTGCAGTGAGCCAAGATCACGCCATTGTACTCCAGCTTGGGCGACAGAGCGAGACTCTCAAAAAAAAAAAAAAAAAAAAAAAGAAAGTAGCTAGTTTGCATGTCATTTACGTTTTTGATCTGTCTCAAGTAATCCTGATAATCCTAGATATTTTCACTTTTTTGAGACAGGGCCTCACACTGCTGCCCAGGCTGGAATGCAGTGGCACCATCATGGCTCTCTGCAGCTGTAACTTCCTGGGCTCAGGCAATCCTCTTGTTTTAGCCACCAGAGTAACTGGGATTACAGGCATGTGCCACCACTCCAGGCTAATTTTTATATTTATTTTTGTAGATACAGGGTCTTGCTATATTGCCCAGGTTGGTCTCAAACTCTTGTAAGGCTTAATAGATCCTATAGGTTCTGTCTCCCAAAATGTTGGGATTACAGGTGTAAACCACTGCATTTGGCCTAGTATTTGCCATTTTTAGCTGTGACACTTCAATAACTTTGTCAGTAGCAGCAACATTACAGAATGAAACAGAAACAGGCTTTTTAAAAGACGGACAAAAATGAACTTGGAATTACTTTGTTTAATAAACGATGGCAATGATGTATCTGATGGATAGCAATGGGAAGTAACTGAGCAGTTTCAGGAGACACTTGAATCTCCTTTACAGTCAAATACTCCTTCAAAAAGGAACGGTAAATATTCTACTATGCATAATAATATAGTAGACACCCATTCCCCCCTTATTAATAGAACACCAATGTTATTTAGGCATCCACCCTTTAAAAAAGTGATACAACAAAAAACTTGGAGATCAACTGATTTGTGTAAACCCATCCCCTAGGTAATTCATAACCCCACTCTCTTCACCAGTAATCATTCAGGAGGTGGGGATGTGACCCAGTCAATCAGTTAGGAAGGGAAGTATGCTAGAAGGCTTCTGGGAAAGAGTTCCTTGTTCTTAACAAGAAACTCAGATAAAGAGATGCTTTTGTTTTTCTGGATGCTGTTTTGACTGGATTTGAAGACTGAAACTGCAGCAGTCATCTTGTCACCATAAAGCTACCTAGTCTGAGGACAAGGACTACCTCTCTGAGGACAGCAGAGTAGAACAATAGAGATCTGGATTCCAATGAAGTCACTGAGCATCTGAAATAACCAATTTGGGAGCTGTCCAACTTTGAAACTTTATTAGAGAATGTTTTCCAAATATTTAAGTAATCTTGAGTTAAATTAATCATGGCTGAAGTTACCCATATTTTGTACTTACTCGGTATCTGGTATTGTGCTAAGTGTTCTACTTGTATCATTTAATACAATAAATAGGTGAGATTTTTATTATAATACTCATTTAACACATGAAGAAACTTTGTTTTATATGGTTTAACTACATCACCCACAGATGCATAGCTAGTAAATGACACAACTGAGAATCCAACACTTTTTTAAAGTTAGGGTCTTAGCTACTGTAGTTCTTGAGATACTGGCTCAATGTTATTTTATCATTAATTCCACAAAAAATTACTGGCAACAGATTATGAGCTATATACAGTGTCAATTTCCTGAAAATTGTCTTCAGATTTTTAGGGTTTTTTTGTTTTTGTTTTTGTTTTTAAGAAAAAGTAGTATCTTAACTTAGACGGTACATGAGAACAAATATTAAAGGTAACCCAACAAATAGGCTTGGTAACAGTGTTTTCTATTTGGTAAGGAATACCTTCACTAGGTAAGTAATCTGCATTACTTATTTCAGTAGCTTTAGGTTTAGAGTATCCTGGAAAGCAACGTAGATTGCAAAGATCTGTGTTATGGATTAGAGAGGTATGAATCACTCTTGTCAGGTTTGCATCCATTGGGATATACAGGAAAGTTATCTTTGACTGATGGGAATTCTCAGGTGTGTAATAGCAATCTTATGCTCAAAGTAACATTAATTCCAATTACAATTATGAAGTGCTTAAGAGATTACTTAGAAATCACCAACTGCTAAAAATAAACAAATGTTTACTGAGTATTTGACTAAGTACATAGTGCTTCATGTAAGAGATACAAAACAAATATGAGCTATGAAATATTAGTATGTATAGGAGTGTATATACTGGTTTGGGAGATGAAATTAACACCCCAAATAATCAGAGCAAAATCCAAGGACGTATATAATTAAACAATTACATGATAACGAAAATAAGGACTTCAGAAAAAAGATTATAATCAGTTGTCAAGTGAGTATCTATATACCAACTTCAATTTTCAAGAAGTTCTCACACTATGCCATTTGATGTCCACGAAACTGTATGAACACAGAAAAAGCCAAGTAACATTCAATCAGTAATGACAACTGCCATTAATGATAACCTGAAGTGTATCAGACACTGTGAAACACTTTACATTCTCTCATTCTCATTTTATCCTTACAAGAATTCCATGTGGTAGGTATTACTGTCCCCATTTTCAGACGCTGACATTGAGTTGAAATGAATTGCTTGAGAGAACATACAACTAATTCACACAACTAATTTACACAGTTGGTTCTTAACACTAGCATCAAAGTTGATATCAGTATCAAAGTTGAGAGTTCTACTGAATTTTGCCAGTACTATGAAATAACAAATCTCCAAAACCTGTAAATATCTCGTCTCTATAGAAATCTTGTCCTTATTTTGTCTGAAATAAATTTAAGCAAATCTAAACGTCACTAAAACATCACATAGCTCACTGTGAAGAAATTTTTTCAATATAGATTACTATGAAAGAACCACTGACAGATCTTCATATGAAATCTGCATTTTCCATCTTTGAGGTAGTTAGATTGGTACTAAATATAAGGGGAACTCTCGAGCCTCTCTTGTGGATAGTTGTTGATGAGAAGGTAACATCACACAAATTTAGGGGCTACTTTCCTCCTGCAGCACAGTCTATCTTATCCTGACTAATGAAAAGGTAATATTTTGTTTTTAGAGTTACTTCAATACATAATGTTAAACAGGTAATTTAAATCACCCTGTTTGTGCAGCACAAGAGTCACGTACTTTGTTTCTATCAGGCCTCCATGTTTACTATCACCAAGATATTCAATATTCTGGACTCTCAGTGTCAAAACTCCAGCTCAGCCAAGTCTAATCAACCCCAAAAATCTAGGCCTGTTACCAAATTCTTCTGAGAATGACTTGTATTTGAAAAATACTCATTAAATTATAAAATTTAACAGCAGAATACTAGAATATTTCTGATGCCTGGCCAGTACACTTTATTCTTTTGAGACAGAGTCTTACACTGTCGCCTGGGCTGGAGTGCAGTGGCATGATCTCAGCTCACTGCTACCTCTGCCTCCCAGGTTCAAGCGATTCTCCTGCCTCAGCCTCTCAAGAGTAGCTGGGATTACAGGCACTGCCACCATGCCCAGCTAATTTTTTTGTATTGTTAGTAGAGACAGGGTTTCACCACGTTGGCCAGGCTGGTCTCAAACTCCTGACCTTCTGATTTGCCCACCTTGGCCTCCCAAAACGCTGGAATTACAGGCGTGAGCCACCAAAAAAATCTATCTGGAAAACCCAAATAAGATTAAAAGATAAAGAATTTGAACCAAAAAAACCTAAGGGTTTTCTCATTAACTGTTAGGTTAGAATAGTGATTCTCAAAAATAGTAACTACATTGAATTCTTATTCATATACATACATAATACAGTTTGATTGTGGAAAAAAGTTTATAACATAAAATTTACCACTACAACAGTCTTCAAGTGTATGATTTGGTGGCATTAAGTATATTCACAATGTTGTGCAATCATCACCACTACCTATTTCCAGAACATTATTATCCAAAAGAGAAACTCTGTACCTGCAAAGTAGTTAACTCCCCATTCCCCCTCCTCACCCTGCAGCCCCTGGTAATCTACTTTGTGTCTTTATGAGTCATACAAATTTTTAATCATACCATATTTGTCCCTTTGCTTATGGCATTTCAACTAGCATATTTTCAAAGTCCATTCATGGTATAGCATGTATCAAAAACTTTTTCTGTGGCTGAATATTCTATTCTATGGGTATACCATGTTTTGTTTATCCATGCATGTGTTGATGGACAATTGGGTTGTTTCCACATTTTGATTATTGTGAACAGTGCTGTTGTGAACACCGGTGTACAACTATCTCTTTGGGTTTATACCTAAGAGTGCAACTGGTATGTTTAACATTTTGAGTAATTGCCAAGCTGTTTTCACAGAATCTGTATCATTTTACAGTCCTACCAGGAATGCACGAGGGTTCTAATTTCTCTGTATTCTTACTAACATTTGTTATTTTCCCTTTTTTAAAGTAATAGCCACCCTAATTGGTTTGAAGAAGTATCTTATTGCTTTTAATTTGCATTTCTCTCATTACTAAGAGTTTAGCATCTTTTCATATGCTTATTGGCTATTTGTGTATCTTATATGGAGAAATGTGTATTCAAGTCCTTTGCCCATTTGAAAATTGGGTTTGTCTGTTGTTGACTTGTAGAAATTCTTTATATATTTTAGATGGTACACCCATCAGATACACGGTTTGCAAATATTTTGTATTCTGTGGGTTGTCTTTTCACTCTCGATAGTATTCTTTGATACACCAAAGTTTTTACTTACGATAAAGTCCAATTGATCTATTTTTTCCTTTTGTTGTGAGTGCTTTGCGTGTCATATTTAAGAAATCATTGCCAAATCCAAGGGATAATCTGTCCCTATGTTTTCTTCTAAAAGGTTTACAGTTTTAGCTCTAAAATTAGTCCTTTAATCCATTTTAAATTTTGGATATAGTGTAAGGTAAGAGTCCAAACTTGTGCTTTTGCATGTGATATCCAGTTTTCCTAATACTATTTGTTGAAAAGACTCTATTTTCCCCATTGAATGGTCTTGACACCATTGAAAAAAATCATTTAGGCCGGGCGCGGTGGCTCACGCCTGTAATCCCAGCACTTTGGGAGGCCAAGGCAGGCAGATCACGAGGTCAGGAGATTGAGACCATCCTGGCTAACACGGTGAAACCCCATCTCTACTAAAAACACAAAAAATTAGCCGGGCGTGGTGGCAGGTGCCTGTAGTCCCAGCTACTCTGGAGGCTGAGGCAGGAGAATGGCATGAACCTGGGAAGCGGAGCTTGAACTGAGCCAAGATGGCGCCACTGTACTCCAGCCTGGGCGACAGAGAGTGACTCTGTCTCAAAAAAAAAAAAAAAAAATCATTTAACCCTATATATGAGGGTTTATTTATGGGCTCTCGCTTCTACTTCATTGGTCTATATGTCTATCCTTATGCTAGTATCAAACAATGTTTTGGTTACTGTAGCTTGTCCCTCAACTTTTTCATTTCGAGATTATTTTGATTATTCAGGGTCTCATGAAATTCCACATAATTTCAGGATGAGTTTTTCTACTTATATAAAAACACACCATTGGGATTTTTTATAGCAAATAAACTGAATCTATAGATTGCTTTGGGTAGTACTGCTATCTTAACAATATTAAATTTTCCAATCCACAAACATGAAATGACTGTTTAATTTCTTTCAGCAGTATTTGCAGTTTTTAGAATACAATATTGTGCCTCCATGATTAAATGTATTCCTAAATATTTTATGTTAATGTTTTGGGGGCTATTGTAAATAGAATTGTTTGCTTAATTCGTCAGGTTGTTCATTGCTAGTTCATAGAGGTACAGTTATGCACCGCATAATGACATTTTTGCCAACAATGGACCACATATATGATGTTGGTCCCACATGATTATAACAGAGCTAAAAATTCCTATTGTTAACTTAATGTCATAGTGCAATGTATTACTCATATTTGTGGTGATGGTATTAAAAAATCTGCACAGCCAATCATACAGAAGTGAACAGTAATGTGCAAGGCCTTCACATTCACTCATCACTCACTGACTCACCCAGAGCAATTTCCAACCCTGCAAGCTTCTTTCATATTAAGTGTCCTATACAGGTGTACCATTATCTTTAGTGCGTTATTTTTACTGTACTTTCTCTGTTTAAATTTAGATACACAAATACCATTGTATCATAATTGTCTGCAGTATTCAGTACTGTAACATTCTGTGCAAGTTGGTAGCCTAGGAGAAACAGGTTGTACCACTTAGGTTTGTGTAAATATACTCTATGATGTTTACACAAAGACAAAATTGCCTAACAATGCATTTCTCAGAATGTATCCCTGACACTGACTCATGACTGTATAACTGACTTCTGACTATGAATTTTGTATCCTACAACTTTGCTGAATTAGTTTATTACATCTAGCAAAGTGTTTGTGTGTGTGTGTGTGTGTGTGTGTGTGTGTGTGGATTCTTTCGAGTTACATATGATTACATCATCAGTGAAAAAACGTAGTTTTACTTCTTTCTTTTTCTTACCTAATTGCTCAGGACAGAAGTTCCACTACTATGTTGAATACAAGTGGTAAGTGTGGGCATCCTTGTCTTGTTCCTGATTTCAGGCAAAAAGCTGCCTATCTTTCACCACTGAGTATAATGCTGGCTATGAGTTTCCACAGATGGCCTTTATCATGGTAAGAACTTTTTTTTTTTTTTAAGACAGGGTCTCATTTGTCACCCAGGCTGAAGTGCGTGGCACAATCTTGGCTACAGGCACACACCACCAGGGCTAGATAATTTCTTTTCTTTTTTTTTTTTGTTTGGTAGAGATGGGGTTTTACCATGTTAATCAAGCTGGTCTTGAATTCCTGAGCTCAAGTAATCTCCCTGCCTCGGCATCCCAAAATGCTGGGATTACAGATGTGAGTTACCACGCCCAGCCTGAGTACATTCCTTTCTATCCCTAGTTTATTCAATGTTTTTCATCAGGAGATGTTTTCAGATTTTCCAAGTACTTTTCTACATAAATTAAGAAGATCATGCAATTTTATTTATTAATGTGGTATGTAAAATTATTAAATTACCTATGTTGGTCCACTCTAACTTTTCTGGGATAAATCCCACTAGGTCATAGTGCATAATCTTTTAAACAGGCTGCTGGATTTGGCTTGCTAGTATTTTGTTGAGAATTCATGCATCTATATTCATAATGAATATAGTCCTATAGTTTTCTTGTAATATCTTTGTCTGGCTTCAGTGTAAGGGTAATGAGAGCCTCATGAGTTAGAAAGTGTTTCCCACATCTTCAACTTTTTTAGAAGGATTTACGTTAACTCTTCTTAAATACTTGGTAGAATTCATCAGTAAAGTCATGTGATCCTGCGCTTCTCTTTGTTGGGGGATTTTTAAAATTTTGATTCAATCTCTTGTTATAGGACTATTCAGTTTCTATTTCTTCTGTGATCAGTTTTGGTACTTTGCATCTTTCTAGGAATATGGCCATTTCAACTAGGTTATCCAATTTGTTAGCATAATATTTGTTGGTATACAACTTTTCACAGTATTCTCTCACGATCCTTTTTTATTTCTGTAAAGTCAGTAGTAATGTCCTCGTTTTTATTTGATTTTAATAATTTGAGTCCTTTTTTTCTTAGCCAATCTAGTTAAAGGTTTATCAATTTTATCTTTTCAAAGAACCAGGTTTTGCGTTGTTAATTTTTCTGTCTTTCTATTCTCCATTTCTTTCTGTTCTCATATTTATTTCTCCCTTCTAGCTTTGGGTTTAGTTCGCTCCTCTTATACTCATTCCTTATGGTATATACTTAGGTTATTGGAGCTCTTTCTTCTTTTTAAATGGAGACATTTATAGCTATAAAATTTCCTCTTAGCACTGCTTTCCCCACAGCCATAATTTTTGGCATATTGTCTTTTAGTTTTCTTTTGTCTCAAGGATTTTCTAATTTCCCTTGTGACTTTTTTCTTCTCATTTCTTTTCAAAGAGGGAAGGCCTTGTGATTCCTTCCTTGACCCACTTGTTATACAGCAGTTTGTTTTTTGAATGTCGCATAGTTGTGAATTTTCCAGTTTGCCTTCTATTAGCAATTTCATATTTTTCTTTTTTTTTTTAGAGACTGAGTCACCCAGGTTGGAGTGCAGTGGCGTGATCTTAGCCTACTGCAAGCTCTGCCTCCAGGGTTCACACCATTCTCCTGCCTCAGCCTCCTGAGTAGCTGGGACTACAGCCACTTTCCACCACGCGTGGCTTTTTTTTTATTTTATTTTAAGTAGAGATGGGGTTTCACTGTGTTAGCCAGGATGGTCTCAATCTCCTGACCTCGCCATCCGCCCGCCTCGGTCTCCCAAAGTGCTGGGATTACAGGCATGAGCTACCACGCCCAGCCTTCTTTATTTGAGACACAGTCTCATTCTGTTGAGGATAGAGTGCAGTGGCAAGATCTCAGCTCACTACAACCTTTGCCTTCTATTCTTGTGCCTCAGCCCCCTGAGTAGTTGGGATTACAGGTGCCTGCCAAAACACCAGGCTAATTTTTAAAAATATTTTTAATAGAGACGGGGTTTCGCCATGTTGGTCAGGCTGGTCTTGAACTCTTGACCTCATGTAATCCAACAGCCTTGGCCTCCCAAAGTGCTAGGATCACAGGTGTGAGCTACTGTGCCCACCCCCTAATAAATTTTTAAGATTGAAATCATACAAATTATCTTCTCCATTAACAATGAATCACTTGAACCTGGGAGACGGAGGCTGCACTGAGCTGAGATCACACTACTGCACTCCAGCCTGGGCAACTCTGTCTCAAAAAAAAAAAAAA
>NW_012112697.1:3370231-3384635 GCF_000951035.1 Colobus angolensis palliatus
TCCCGAGTAGCTGGGACTACAGGCGCCTGCCACCACGCCTGGCTAATTTTTTGTATTTTTAGCAGAGACGGGGTTTCACCGTGTTAGCCAAGATGGTCTTGATCTCCTGACCTTGTGATCTGCCCGCCTCGGCCTCCCAAAGTGTTGGGATTACAGGCGTGAGCCACCGCGCCCGGCCGAGAGAGAGACTTTGATTCAAAAACAACAACAACAAAAAAAACCGTCTATTTTTCTGACATTAATATAGCCACCTCAGCTTTCTTTTGATAACCACTTGCATAGACTATCTTTTCCCATTCTTCTGCTTTCAACTTCTTTGTTTCTTTGTATTGAAAGAGAGTCTCTTGTAGACAGTATATAGATGGATAGTGTTTTTCCAATTCTGACAATATGTGCCTTTAAATCTCAGAGTTTAATTCAACTACTTTCAAAATAATTACTGATAAGGACTCACTGCTATCATTTAGCTATTTGTTCTCTATATATCTTACTTTTTTTTAACTTCACTTCCATCACCACTTAAAAATGTATATATTTAGTTCATATTTTCTAGTGTACCATTTTGGTGTATGTGTAGGTTATTTTCTTTGTGGTTACTTTGGGGATTACAATTAATATCTTAAAGTTATAACAACCTAGTTTGCATAATGTCAACATTGTTTCAATAGCTTATAAGACTGGCATATAACATGCAATGTTTATAAAACTATTTTGTTGCTAAAATATTATTTTCCCTCCAACTATTTTTCTTCTTTAAAGCTTAAAAAACTCCATTTCACAAATTACTTTTATTCTTTTGTTTTACTTCTTAAAAAGGGGACTTTTAATCAATTTTATTAATTCATCTCTTTTACCTTCCCCTACTAATCAAGAAGAACGCTACACAAATCTAGGTTTGGCTAATAATGAATGATTACTATTAATTTTATCATGGCCATTTTCTCTCTCACTTTTTATTTCTTTTGATTGTGCTCTTAAAATTATTTTGTTACAAAAAATGGAGGTCTCGGCCAGGCACATTCGCTTACGTCTGTAATCCCAGTATTTTGGGAGGCAGAGGTGGGTGGATCACCTGAGGTCAGGAGTTCGAGACCATCCTAGCCAACATGGCGAAACCCTGTCTCTACTAAAAATACAAAAATTAGCCAGGCATGGTGGCGGGTACCTGTAATTTCAGCTACCTGGGAGCCTGAGGCTGGAGAATCTCTTGAACTGGGGAGGCAGAAGTTGCAGTGAGCGAGATTACGCCACTGCACTCCAGCCTGGGTGACAAGAGCAAAACTCTGTCTCAAAACAAAACAAAACAAAATAAACCAAAAAGCTATGAATTAGAAGCAACTTGAGGGGTTACCTCTTTGTTATAATAATTTCTCACCCTTTCTTCCACATTATAAATTATGCTTAATCATCCCTAGGTTTGATTTTGCTGTGAATTTATTCTTCAATTCGTAGAAACCCCAACATTCTATAGAACTTCTCTATTCAACAATACAGACAGATGTCAATTCCAGAAACCTCTCTACACCCACACCACAACCCCTGCATTTCTTATACCTGCTATATTATTTGCTTGAGACCCTTGTTTTTGTTTCTGCCAGTTTGTTTTTCTTTCCACTTTGTTTCATACGCTGCCTCCTTCAAGGTCTCTAAAAAGAGAACTACTCCCTCAATTCTCTTTATAACCGTTTTCTTTTTCTTTGTTCTCTTAGAAATCTTTATTACACAAAGATTTTCTAATTTTTTCTTCACTCAAACCTCTTTTCCAGGCTCTTAAACGGCATTTCTTACTTGCCGAATAGCTTCACGGATCAACTTTATTTCCCTCAAAATCAAATTTTCAGGGTCTATTAATGGCTTATCATATTCCCTGTCGCTCAAGACTTAATATTTAGAATTATTTTTCAATATTCCCTCTTCCCTACTCACCATGGTCAACAGATCAGTGTCTTCTTACATTGAGGTTTTCAATTTAAATACTCTAAATCAAAATCATGAAGAAAGGTTGTTAAAAATGTAGATTCATGTGCTTTATCCTGAATTAGCTGAACAGGTTTTCAAGGATAGATCCCACAAATCTTTTAAAATCAACAACCCATGTAAGATTTAGGCATACTACATTTTGAGAACTACTGCATTGTATCAATTTTCACCTAATTCTGCTCATTCTACCTTCTCAGTGTTTCTCATCCATTTCTCTCCTATCGTCTCTACCCTAGTTCAGGGCTGCTACATTTCTTAGCTGGACATCTGTGATAGGATTTTCCTGCCTCTAGGATATTTCCCACTTTAATTCATCCTACACACTGGAGTCGTATTAATCTTACTAAATTGCAGCTCTGCTCATTTAATGTGACAACAATTTACTGAGAGCATACTATACACTAGGTGCTCTAGGGCAGTAGGTTCTAAATGGTGTGATCACCAGGGAAAGGGAAAACTTTTCAAAATAGAGATTCTCCACCACCTCTTCAGGCCTACTTAATTACAATCTTCAGAGCTAGAATTAAGACAAGTTTCTTTTTAAAAAGTTCCCCAACTGACTCCTTCTGGTAACACTAGATAATTTTGAATAACATTAGACCGGAACAAATACAGATTAAGACATTCTTGTGTATTTTAGAGTGTATTGGGAGGGGATATGAACATATGCAAATAGCTACCATATAATATGCTGATTAATGTTATATTGGAGGTACCGAGTGCCATGAAAAGATTAATTCGAACTGCATTAAATACCTTCAGCAACACACCCAGCTGGATGAAATCTGTTTGTCCTCTGATCTCCCATAGCACTTTATCTATAATCCTCTCATGGTCTTCTTGCATCTTGCTCAATAATTATTTTTTTATTTGTCTCATTTCCTCTACCCTTGTACTTGAGGACACAGTCTTGGGTCTTTGCAGTGCATATGGTCTGACAAGAAATTTTTTTTGGAGTTTGAATTTATTTACAGGATAAAGTTATACAAAAAATTAAATTTTGTATAGTTATGTATTTAATAAATTATCTCAAAAATAGGTCCTTATAACTCTAGGGTATATGTAGCCAAACTTACAGATCTTAATCTCTGTATGGCACTTAGTACAGTTCCTTTAACACAGCAAGTACTCAATAAAAAAAGCTGTGTGTAAACCAATGGGGTCTGGAAAAAATGTATTTGAATATGCAATAAAAATACCTAATATGTCCAATATCCACCATAAGAGGTTATGATTTCAAATGAAATAACACGGTGGTGGTTTTTGCAAACTGATAACCTGTAAGTCAAAACCAGCCAAACTGTTTTGTTTGGATGGCTCTGGTGGGGATGGACGGTTGTTTACAATTTTAATTTGAATGTCTTTGGTCTGGGCAAATATACTCTGAATTGCCACAGGCCCTACCACTTCCTATTATTTTACACTAATCTGACTTACACATTTATGCTATCTATAGGTCTAAAGATGAGAGTTCTGAAAGGTGTCAGATAACTGCTCCTAATCATTTCTGCGTTTTGAGTCTTGGCTACTGCTACGGGCTTGAGCACCCCCAAAAGTTATGTGTTAAACTTGTAACCCCTAGTACTTCAGAAAGTAACACTATTTGGAGATAAGGTGTTTGAAGAAGTAATTAAGCTAAAACGAGGTCTTTAACATGAGCCTGAATCCAATAGGGTTGGTGTTCTTACAAGGAAAGAAAATTTGGACACAGGTGTGCGCACGCATGGAGGAAACACCATATGAAGACAAAGAGATGAGACAGTGATCCATGAGTCAAGGACAGAGAACTCAGAAAGAAACCAACCCTGCTGACACCTTGATCTTGAACTTGTAGCCTCCAGAATTGTGAGAAAATAACTTTCTGTTGTTTAAGTCGCCTAATCTGTGGTATTTTATGTTTGCTCTAGCAAACTAATATGGCTCTCAACTATATTTAACATTAATCTTGGCGTTTTTACATCAAAACTTATTTGTTCAAGTCTGTCTGCCAGGTACATGGTGAACACAATTCTGAGTAGTTTAGGATTTAGATGATGCAAGTTATATGTAAGATATATTCATAAACATAAATAAGAAACATTATAAGGAATACAACAAAAATGCCAAATAAAGACTATTACAGGCACACAGGAAGGAGAGGTGACTGTGGACTAGGTCACAAAAGATTCACAATTTGAGCTGGGTCTTAAAAGCATAAGTAGGATTCAGCCAAGCTGAGGGGAGAGGACATCAAGGAGAGAATAATGTACAATGGCAAATACATGTCTTCTACCAGAGGAAAATTGTTTTTCTCCTTTTAAGTAACTCTATGTTCAAGTTTCTTTTCTGTGCTTTCTAACCTCTAAGATCACTATATATTTTTAAATGAATGGTCTAAGTCCTTAGAAAATTTAGGTTTTTTTTTTTCTTGTCAGATTAATAACAGTTCAACTGACTTTGTTCAGTACAACACTGACATCCAAAGGATACTCAGGTTCATCTGAAGGCTTCTTGGGCTTCTACTGAGTTGATTTTCAAATGGTCTATGTAGCCAGTAAGCAGCTTATGGAACATTCTCTTTTGAAACCCTGGGCATTTTTTGATCTCTTGCCCATTTATCAAATTTCATCACATTAAATGGTTCCACAATGCAGGTGGCCTGTGTTTTCTTAAGTGCCTCCTCTTCTTAAGAATGTATTACTCAGTTCATTAATGTTTCATATCTAAGTATTCTGGGTATTTAATTTTTTATTTAATGAAATTTCTAACCTTCAGGCTGAGGAATTATTCAGAATGTTTCATCCAAGTTGCTGGAAAAGTGCTCATTAGCAGGGAGTTTTGAAGACGGAATTTTAAGAAAGGGGTTGGCAGGATCCCAAACATATAGATCTAAGCTTTCATAAACGCTTCCCTACCTTAACTATGGAGGAAGAAATTGTTCTAGATAAGCAGGTAAGTTTTGCTTTAGTTTTTCCATTTTGGTGACAAGAATTTAATAATGATTTCTGCGGTCTGATAAAAGATGTTCGTTTAAAGAGTTCTCTGCAGAAAGCAGAGAACTTTAAGTGTGGTCACTAAAGTTTACTTTCATTGACAAATGAGATCGTCTTGTGTGAGACTATCATCATCAAATGAGATACAACTGAAACCAAAGCAGCCATGTTTACCATTTGGTTTAAAATTTTTTAGATTAAAATAATGCTCCTGACGAAAGGAGTCTCAGCTGAATTAATTAGATTCTTGGCATGGACTGTGCTCAAATCACCTGCTCATCTTTACCACCTGCCTTCAGATTTATGGGCGATTAAGAATTTAAGTCGGAGAACCTATGAGACTATTACAGAAAATAATTTCAGGTCTTCATCCATTAACTGTTTCAGATGAAATTTGGGGTCAGAAAGAACCAGAACGTTAAATGTCATTGTAAACTCAAATCACATTCAATGGTTAAAGACTACAAAATGTGTGCAGTGCAGTTAAAAAACCTCACACAGCAAGAGGTTATTGAATGTTTAAAGATCCCAAATTTCAACTTTTTCTGGTTAAGTACAGGTATGTTGTGTAACAAAGTTGACAGCGGGTTTCTGTTACCCCCGAGTTGGAGGAAGAGGCGCTACCACACGCTTACCTTAGGAAAATAACGTGCACTTTATAACCGTTCAGGTAAATCGTTGGGCGAGAAAGAAGAATAAAGGACACGGCCGGTGGAGTGACCCCAGCACACAGTCCCGTGGCTGCTCCCCAGGAAACGGCCGCAGCCCCAAATCTCCTAGTCCCTCTAGCAGGGAGAGTTTTCCCGCGGAGTCTCGGCTTGCGGCCGGAAGCCACCTTAAGGCCGCCCACCCGGAAGCCGTCGTCTTGGCAACTCGGTATCGTCCCACCCCCTTTTCTTAGCAACGCCTATCACCTTAGACCTCTGAGGCCAGCCGGGCTTCGATTGGTTCCTCTGTCCTTCACTCTGGGAGACCTTTGAGACAGAGTCTCTAGAGCTCGCATTTGAATTTGTGGCGCTTGTCCGCGAGTTGCCGAATGAAGCTGAGCGATTCGGAACCAGGGATCTCAGGGGTGAGCGACCGCGAGGGGAGACAGACAAAAAGGGCGGCCGGAACTGGAGGGGCGCCGAGTTAAACAGGAAAGGGCGGCCGGAGTTGGAGGGGCGCCGAGTTGAACAGGCCAGTTCCAGATGGAGCGCTTCAGGCGGGCTGCTTCGCTCCCCTGAGGCAGGCCCTCCGTCTGTTCGCCTGCTCGTAGCCTCTAGGTTTTTCCCTCACGTCGTTTTCCGGCAGTCTCAGAGACGCCACGCCCGCCCCCTTTCTGCTGCCCCTGATGGAAGGCTCCTCTTAATGCTATCTTCCCTCTTTCACAAACAAAATGTCTCTCAGCTTCCTTCCTTCTCCAACGTGCTTACACCTCCCCCAAGTATAATTCACTCCCCACTGATATCTTTGGTAATTTCATCCTCATCTTCTTCACTAACACTGAGACACGGGGTGCGTGCACTTGACGATGTGGAAAACTGGCTTTTGCGCAATCTGGTGAGCGTCCGACACCTCACAAATTGAATCCAAAACGTTCCTTATCCAGAAAAGATGCTGCTGTCCTACTCTTCCCGACCGGGAATATTGTAACGTGGAAAGCAGCAAGCGACAGCGTTTTATAAAGCGCTACGAAAGTAAGCTATTGACGCATTCACATCGGAAACATAATTGTTTTGTTTTTGGTCGGACCTTGTTGATCCATACGTTTCGTATTGGGTTTATGGATACTGTTCAGACTTTGAAACGAATGATGCCAAAAGTTACGTTGGAGGACAAACTCTGAGGATTGGATCCGAAGCACAAAAGTCGCCACTGATTGATATCTTCTCTTCGTTAACCTTTAGCTTCTTTGTCTATTATGATACTTCTCCCACCCCAGTGGATTTATTTTCCACTGAGATTTATGAACATTTTAGGCGATTACAGTCTAAAGAGACAGCTTTCCCCACATCTCCTGTATATGAAATGTGGATATCAGTGGGACCCAGTCCAGTTCTGGACGTTTCTTTTTATATATATATATACACACACACACATCTATATAATTTTTTGTACATATATATAATATAGATGATTTTTAAAGTAGAAATAAGCAGCAAAACAGTTTTTACTTCTATGGAATGACTGTCATTTCTGAGTTTTAAGATTTGTAGTTCAGAGCGAGGTGGAATGAGAAGGCTGAAACTTACATGAGCACTGATTTAAGGATATTAGAAAAGTCATTTCTAAGTGTGGAGATCCACGCCTGTAATCCCAACCAACACTTTGGGAGGCTAAGGAGGAAGGATTGCTTCAGCCCAGGAGTTCGAGACCAGCCCAGGAGTTCAAGACGATAGTGGGACCCCATCTCTACAAAAAAATTTAAAATTAGCCAACTGTGGTGTTGGTCGCCTTGCTCCCAGCTACTCAAGAGGCTGACGTGGGAGGATCACTTGGGCCGGGAGTTCCAGGCTGCAGTGACCAATGCTCGTGCCTATCTCCAAAACAAACAAACAAAAAACAGAGAGATAGAGGTAGTAAGGTAGTATATGAGCACAGGGGCATACCAAAAAATAAGTTGACAAGTTATTGCATCGAGAGTCTTTTTGAATTAACAAGAAATAGGAAAATTCTTGATCAACATGAAGAGTGAAAATAGTTTGTGTGCCTTAATTTTTTTGATGTTTTATATTAAAATAATTTTATGGTGAAATTCTACCAGCATATACCTGAATATAATCTTATAATCCTCTTCCTAACCATCTCAGGCATTATTTTTCACATGAGAACATTAGCTCACCTGAAATTTTCTTTTGTATATGATGTGAGGAATGGCTTTAACTAATTTTTTTTCATTGTTCGGTTGCCATTTTGGGGAGATTAGTCTTCAGTTTTGCTTTATTGTGATTGTCTGGTTTTAGAATTAGGGTAATGGTGTCTGACATCTTTAAATGATCTAGAATGTGTTGTATTCTCCTCTACTTCTTGAAAAAGTTTGTATAAGATTGGCATTTCATTGTTAAGTGTTTGATAGAATACATCCATCTACGGCTGGTATTTTCATTTTGAGGAAATTTTCATGAAATTAAGAAGTAAATTCTATTTGCCTACATCTTTACTATTTCTGTCACTCTTTATTTCTTGTAGATCCGTATTTTTGTAATATTCCTTCAGTTTGAATAACTTCCTTTATTTAATACTGCATGTAGGTGAAGAATTCTATCAGTGTTTGTTTCTTAGAAAATGTTTTTATTCAACTTTCATTTTTGAAAGATCTATTTTTAAACTGGATATATAATTCTAGGTTGACTTTTGTTTAACACTTTAATATTCTATTGTCCTCTGGCTGTTGTTTTTAGATATTTGGTGTCATTCTTATCTTTGTTCTCCTGTATGTAATATCTCCCCCAACCCCATCCCACCTAACCCTCACTTTTGAAAAAACAAAGTCGGGCATATTTAGGCATAATTTGCATATGGTAAAGTTGACCCTTTTAAGGAATATTGTTCTATGAGTTTTGACAAATGTAAAGAGTTGTGAACTACTATCACAATCATTTTTAATGTATCTGTAAGTCTGTAAAGTCCTCTCATGCCCTTATTATTGATTTTCTATCCTCACTATTGGTCCCTAGCAACTCTTGATCTGCTATCTACTGCTATAGATTTGTGTTTGGAGGCATCATGTTAGTGGAATCACATAGTATGAGCTGGTTGTGTCTGGCTTCTTTCACTTGATATAATACTTTCAAGATTCATCCATGTTCTTGCATGTATCACTAATTTTTTCTTTTAATGTGTGAGTAGTATTCCATTATATGTATTGCCAAATTTTTTTTATCCATTCAACAGTTAATGGACTTTGAGTTGTTTCCAGGTTTTGGCTGTTAGTAATAAAGCTGCTATAAACATTTGGCTACAGGTGTTTGTGTGGCCATAGATTTTAATTTCTTGCTTTCTCTCTCTCTCTCTGTCTCTCTCTCTCTCTCTCTCTCGTTTTGTTTTCTTTTTGAGGTAGGGTATGACTCACCATAACCTCGAATTCCTGGGCCTCAGCTTCTCTGAGTAGCTGGGACTACAGGAGCATATCACCATGCCTAACTAATTTTTAATTTTTTTTAGAAACATGGTCTTGCTATGTTGTCTAGGCTGATCTTAACCTCCTGCCTCAAGCAATCCTTCCACCTCAGCCTCCCAAAATGTTGGGAATACAGGTGGGAGCCATCATGCTCAGCCTTAATTTTGTAAAATACTTTCAAACCTTTTTCAAAAGTGGCTGCCCCATTTTGCATTCCCATCAGCAGCATATGGCAGTTCCAGTTATTCAACAGTCATATCAGCCCTTGGGGTTGTTAGTAGTTTAAATTTTTTTAACTATTGCTGTAGGTGTGTACTGATGTCCCATTGTCATTTTAAGTTATATTTCTCAGATGCTTAATGAAATAGAGTAGTTCATCCACTTGTTATCTGAACATCTTTTGTGAAGCATCTATTAAAATGTTTTGCCTTTTTTTTTTTTGAGATGCAGTCTCACTCTGTTGCCCAGGATGGAGTGCAGTGGTGCGATCTCAGCTCAGCGAACTCCCCCTCCTGAGTTCAAGCAGTTCTCCCACCTCAGTCTCCTGGGTAGCTAGGATTACAGGTGCACACCACCATGCCCAGCTAATTTTGTATTTTTAGTAGAGACCAGGTTTCACCATGTTGGCCAAGCTGATCTCGAACTCCTGACCTTGGGGATCCACCTGCTTTGGCCTCACAAAGTGCTGGGATTATAGGCGTTTGAGTCACCGAGCCCGGCCTGTTTTGCCTATTTAATTTGGTAGTTCTATTGAGGTACAATTTACATACAACAAATTTCATACTTTTAAAGTGTATACTTTGATAAGTTTTGACATGTACCCATGAAACCATCACCACAATCACATTAATGTACATCTATAACATGGCTGAACCTGGAAAATATGTTGAGTGAAAGAAGCCAGTCACAAAAGGACATATATTGTATGATTTTATTTGTAAAAAATTTCCAGAATAGGCAAATCCATACAGATAGAAAGTAGATTCATGGTTGATAGGGGCCAGGGTAGGGGAGAATGGGAAATTACTGCTAATGAGTATAGAGTTTCTTTTTGAGATGATGCAAATAGTCTGGAATTAGATAGTTGTGGTGGTTGCACAGCTTTATGAATACTCTCAAAACTATGAATCATACACTTTAAAGGGTGGATTTTATGGTATATAAGTTATATCTCAATAAAGCTGTTGCGAAAAAGAGAAAAATAACTCTAGTTGTGATCTAAGGGGCTGTTCGAAAAGCATTGTTTGTAATAGTAGAAACATGGAAACTAAATGTCCATCAGAAGAATGATAAAAATGGTTGTATATTCTTAAAATGAAAGTGGTGCTATTAAAATAATGAAGCCAAACAGTACGTATCAATATGATATATCTCACAGTCAATTTGAGGGGAAAAACATTGTAGAACAATCTATAACAGATATAACAGAGTTAGAATTTAGAAATATGTAGAATAGTATATAGTTTAGTAAAAGTATCAAAAATGCATGGGGATCATAAACATCAGCTTCCAGGTGGTAATTAGCTGTGGTGATCACTTATGGTACATGTACCTGGTGTGGATGGGGGGAAGAGGAGGGGAATGTTATTAAGGAAGTGTTCACAGAATGTTTCAACTATATTGGTAGTGTTTCATTAAACTGCGTAATAGGTATACAGAAGTTATTTTTAGAATATTTCAAATAATTTTATAAGAATATTTGCAGGACAGAGCAAAATGATAGTAGATGATTTATCCCATGGAAGGGATAAACCATCAAGGTAAAGATTTTTCACTTACAGGAGTAGCAAAATCAAATGTAGAACTGAGGCCGTACGTGGTGTCTCATGCCTGTAATCCCAGCACTTCTGAAGGCCAGAGCAGAGGATCCTTTGAGCCCAGGAGTTTCAGACCAGCCTAGGCAACAAAGGAGACCACGTCTCTACAAAAAATTTAAAAAATCAACCAGGTGTGGTGGCGCATGCCTGTGGTCCCAGCTACTCTGGAGGCTGAGATGGGAAGATGGCTTGAGCCCAGGAGGTTGATGCTGCAATGAGCTTTGATCACGCCACTGCACTCCAGCCTGGGCGAGAGAGTAAGACTCTTTCTCAATCTGTTCTGCCATAATAATAGAACAAAAAAGAAAAAAAAAAAGTAGAACCAAAGGCAGACAAGAACCAACTGAAGAGAGGATGATTTGCATACATGAAGTCATAATCATGTACCTTCTTTTAAAGTAGTTGTGGTATCCTTTGGGAATGTTACACCAAGCAAAAATGTAAGATATGATGACCTAGAAGCAATTTCACTAATGCATATTTTGCAAAGTGTTATTACTCTCAGAAGTCAAATCAATGCCTTCTAGGAGATTTTTGAACGATGTAAAATAGTCTCAGAGGGAGGAAACAGTAAGGATGTGGAATGTGAGGAAAAACCTTAAGGAGATCATTCTTACATGGCATGGGAGCTCAGTTTTAAGGTAATCACCTAGTCAGGAAGTCCCCTGAGAAACAGATTACACAGCTGAAACAAGAGGGTACTTGAATGATTTCTAGTTCATAAAAAATATTGATATCAGACCCCATTCTAGTATCAAGGAATTATGAAGCTTTGATCCCTGTCCTCAAGGAGAACAGAAATTTATTCTAACTATACCATCAAGCCTGTTTCCTGGGAAGAGAAACTTCTGTACAGAGGGCTTTATAGGAGCTGTGAGTTCGGGAGTCTAGGATCATTTAAAAAGCATTACCCAGAGATCTGTGAGGGACAAAGGAAGCTCAAGGGATTTCCAAAAACCCAGACCTACAGAACATGGACAGGGATTATAAGAACTTTTAATAGCTTCTTAAATTTAAAGACATTCTCTCTTGTGGGTTGAATTGTGTCCCTCAAAAAGATACATTCAAGTCCTAACCCCTAGTATTTGTGAATGTGATCCTAATTCAGTGACTGTTTTCTTTATAAGAGAAAGGAGGCCAGTCACAGGGGCTCACACTTGTAATCCCAGCATTTTGGAAAGTTGAGGCAGGTGGATAGCGCTCAAGAGTTTGAGATCAACCTGCGCCACGTAGCAGGACATCATCTCTACCAAAAATAAATAACAACAACAAAAAAAAACCCAGGTGTCCCAGCTGCTCTGGAGACTGAGGTGGGAGGGTAGCTTGGGCCCACGAGTTTGAGGCTGCAGTGAGTTGTGATTGTGCCTCTGCACTCCAGCCTGAGCAACAGAGTAAAACATTGTCAAAGAAAAAAAAAAAAAAAAAAAAAACAGAAAAGAGGAGAGGGAAATTTGGATACGGAGACCTAGACACATACACACACAGGGGAAGAGGTCATTTGATGACAGAGGCAGAAGTTGCAGTTATGCAGCTGCAAGCCAAGGATCAAAGAATTGCCTGCAACCACCAGAAGCTAGGGAGAGGGTAGGAAGGATTCTTCCCCAGACACATCAGAGGGAGCACAGCTGTGCTGAAATCCATCTGCACCTTGATTTCAGATTTCTAGTCTCCAGAACCCTGAGAGTAAGTTTCTGTTTCCAGCCACCTATTTTGTTGCAATTTGTTACCACAACCCCAGGAAACATACCCTCTTCACTAGGTACTACCTAGTTCCCTATAGCAATTAGCAATAAAACACTTAAAATGACTGTTAGGCTTGCTTGGTGGGGCATAAAGAACAAAATACAACATTGGGGATGTGTGTCCGTATTCTGTAGTCCTCAAGAAATAGAAGTACCAAGAGTAGTTGGTGACAGCTTTGGGGAAGAAAGGAATAAGACTTTTTTTTTTTTTTTAAAGGATATATACAACATGATTTTTAAAAATCATTTTTTATTGAAGTAAAATACACATATATAATTTGCTGTTTTTACCATTTTAAGTGTACAGCCCAGTGGTAATAAATACATTTATATTTTCTTTTTCCTCTTCATTTGCCCCTCCCTCCTTCCCTCCTGGCCTCTGGTAGCCAGCAATCTACTCTCTATTTTCAAGAGATTCACTTTTTAAGCTCCCACATATGAGTGAGAACATGAGATACTTGCCTTTCTGTGTTTTGCTTATTTCACTTAACATAATGGCCTCCAGTTTCATCTATGTTGCTGCAAATGGCAGGATTTCATTCTTTTTGATGGCTAAATAATACTCCGTTGTGTATATATATCACATTTTCTTTATTCATTCATCCATTGTTGACAGGTTGATTCCATACCTTGGCTATTTACTTCAGTAAAACATAGAAGTGCATATATATCTGATATATTGACTTCCTTTCTTTTGGATGTATACTCAGTTGTGGAATTGCTAAATCATATGGTAATTCTATTGTAAGTTTTTTGAGCAGCCTCCATACTGTTTTCCCTAGCAGCTATGCTAATTTACATTCCTACCAACAGTGTGTGAGGGTTCCCCTTTCTCTACATCCTTGCCAGCATCCATTATTGTCTGCCTAAGACCTGTTTCTCTGGTAGAGTAGAGCCAGCCTATGGCAGACATACCCTGTAGGAGTTTCCTGTGTTACTATGTGTGATTCTCAAGGTACAACTTACCCATTCCTTAGAGTGGCTCATGCCAAGCATTTGACCTTACTCTCAAAAACAGTTACCATTGCTAAGACATACTCTCAAAAGTAATGATCATTGCTGGGGAAAGATAATAAGTAGGAATCATAGCAACAGCTAACATGTATGGGAACTTACTGTTACCTCATTTGATTCTTTTGGCACACTCTGTGCTAGGTACTTTTATCTCCCTTTTAGAGATGAGGAACTGAGGTTGCTAGAAAGTTGACTTACCTGTCCCCCAATTTAACACCTCAAAAAAAAAAGTCATCCCGTCTCAAGAGAATGAGGAAAACAAGAGTTTAGGAATTGAAGAGTACTGATTAACAAGCATATGAGATTCTGAACTTAGACCTGTTGGATAATGGAAAAGTCAGTGTAGATATTTTAATTACATGTTCTGAAGTTGAACTTATGCAACAAGTATCTTGTAGCTGCTATAGAAATAAAAATGTAATTTATCAGCTATTCTATGAAGATAATAACTCATTTACTACATTTTGCTAGTTTTGTTCTCACTTAAAAAATGGATTAGAAGCCAGACACAGTGGCTCATGCGTGTAATCCTAGCACTTTGGGAGGTTGAGGCAGGCAGATCACTGGAGATCAGGAGTTTGAGACCAGCCTGGTCAACATGGTGAAACTCTGTCTCTACCAAAAACACAAAAATTAGCTGGGCATGGTGAGGCATGCCTCTAGTCCAAGCTACTCAGAAGGCTGAGGCAAGAGAATTGCTTGAACAGAGGCAGGGTTGCAGTGAGCCCAGATCGTGCCAATTCACTCTAACCTGGGCAACAAAAAGAGACTCCATCT
>NW_012112697.1:3385565-3388936 GCF_000951035.1 Colobus angolensis palliatus
AAAAAAAAAAAAAAAAAGTACAGACCTTATAATATTTTATGTTCATTTATTCACATGTTTTTTACTACTGTGCATTTTAATTCTCTATTTTCAGTGCTTTAAGGCATTAATATTATTATTTTATACAGTCAGTAATTGCTTAGATTTACCCTTTTTGTGGCTCTTCATTCCTTCCTGTGTCTTCTAGCTTCCCTTGGTGGGATTATTTCCCTTCTGCCTGAATAATGCACTTTCATAATTATTTTAATGTGGATTTGTTGATGACAAATTCTTTTTTATGCCTGAAGAAAAGTCTTTATTTCACTGTCATTGATGAAGGGTGTTTTTGCCATTTATGGATTGGCATATCCCTTTGAGAATGTAATTCCATTGTCATTTGGCTTCTATCATTTCTGTTGAGAAGTTAGCTATCAGACTTATTTTTGTCTGATAAAATAATGAAGAGAACTTGCCTCCCTTGCTCCTTTGAAAGTTTTCCCTTTGTCTTTGATTTTCAGGAGTTTTAATGATAGGCCTATACATATATTTTCTTCTGATATATATATATTGTGTATCCTTTAGTGAGTTGAATCCATGGCTTTTTATCTTTTTGTTAAAATTCTTAGTATCTTTTTAGATACAGCTTTTCCCCTTCTCACTCTTTACCCCAGTAAGTGCCCTTGTCCTGTCTTCAGTCATTTTCTATCCCTTGTCCCTCAACCCTAGGCAATCATTAATGTGCTTTTCAATTTTATAGATTTTGACTTTTCTCTAATGTCATGTAAATGAAATTAAAACAGTGTGTACTATTTTGCATCTAGCTTCTTTTTCATAGTACTGTTTTTGATATTTACTAATATTTTTCTATGTATCAGTATTAAGGTATTTCTTTATACGTAGGTCTATCTATAGATTGCTGTTTGTTTATCCATTCATTTATTCTTTGACATTTGGGTTATTTCCAGTTTGGAGCAATTATGAATAAAACTGCTATGAACACTTGTTTACAGTCCTTGGGAAAATACTTAGGAGATGGAATTGCTGAATCATACAGTCATTTTATGTTCAGCTTTGTAAGAAACTGCCAAACTGTTTTCCAATGTAATTGTATTATTTTATATCATTTTCAGGAATGTATGAAAGTTGCAATTACTCCACATCCTTGGAACTGCCAATCATTTTAATTTTAGCCACTCTAAAGGGTATTCATTGCTATCTCACTGTGATTTTAATTTGCACTTTACTGATGGCTAATGATGTTGAATATCTTTTTATAAACTTATGGTGTATTCAGGTATCTTCTTTCATGATATGTCTGTTTACATCTTTTTCCAGTTTTTCGATAGATCTGTCTTTTTGTTGAGGTATAAAAGTTCTTTTTGTGTTCTGTATAATAGTACTTTGCCAATTATATATGTTCAGATTATCTTCTCCCAATCTGAAGCTTACCTTTTCATTTTCTTAATAATGTCTTTTCAAGAGCAAAAGTTTTAATTTTGAATGTGCTATTTATTTTTATGCATTGTGTCCTAGCTAAGAAACTTTGTCTACCACAAGGTCACAAACATTTTCTTCCTCTGTTTTGTAGATTTAGCATTTTTTTTTGAGATGGAGTCTCACTCTGTCACCCAGGCTTGGAGTGCAGTGGCATAGTCTCGGCTCACCACAGCCTCTGCCTCCCAGGTTCAATAAATGCTCCTGCCTCAGCCTCCTGAGTAGCTGGGATTACAGGTGCCCACCACCATGCCCAACTAATTTTTATATTTTTAGTAAAGACAAGATTTCACCATGTTGGCCAGGCTGGTCTCAAACTCCTGACCTCAGGTGATCCACCCACCTCGGCCACCCAAAGTGCTGGGATTACAGGTGTGAGCCACCGCACCCAGCCAGATTTAGATGTTATGTTAGTTTATGATCCATTTTGTGTTGAGTTGCATGTGTGGGAAGTGTCAAGATTAATTTTTCCATGTGGATATCTAGGTCTCCCAGCATTTTTACCTTTCCTAATGAGATTAGCATTGCTTCTGATAATGAGAGAGTATCACCTATTTGAACAACTCTTCTGTGCTAACAACTGTAATCTGTCAACAAAATACAAACTTAACTACTTGAATACAATGGAGAACAACCAAAGCCAGCAGAAACTGGAAGAATATCTGCTTGGAAATGGGTGAATTTCCCCTTCTTATGGTAACTTTTTTTTTTAACCCCAGTAGACACTACATTAGACGGCTCTAACTTAAATATAATATTAACTAACCTGAACATACAGAGGGCAGGATTTGGGCTAACCACCACAGCTAGAAAGTGAGTAGGAAAATGACAGATTCACACAGAAGGATTCTGTTTATCATCTCTCCCTTCTCTTCACCTGACCCCTGAGCTAGATTTCCTTTAGATAGTTTTCAAGCAATTCAGCTAAAGCTCAGAGATCTGAACAGAGCTTTCAACTGCTATCCATCACAGGAAAGATAACTGGATTTTCTCCTTCAGCCAAATTAACTCCTTGTTAAAACAAAAATATCAATATTCTTCACAGGAGCACAACATAATTCAACATCTCCACAACACATCAACATGTCCATAATACTGTCAAAAATAACGAGACACCTAAAGAAACAGTAAAATATGATCTATACACAAGAGAAAAGGCAATTAATGGAAACTGGCCCTAAGAGATATTGATTTAGTAGACAAGAATTTTAAAGCAAATGTCATAAATATGCTGAACAATGTAAAGGGGAAATATTCTTGTAATAAATTAAAAATGAGGAATCTCACCATCAAAGTAGAAACTGTTAAAAGAATTCTAGAATTGAAAAATACGGTACTCAAATAAAAATATGGTACCTCAAATAGAAAATAAAAAAAATAGATGGGCTTAAAAGCAGATTAGAATAACAGAAGAGTTAGTGAACTTGGAGACAGACTAATAGAAATTATACAATCTGAAGACAAGACAGATAAAGAATAAAAAATGAAGAGAGACTCATTTACATGTGGGACAATAGCAGGATGTCTCATATACATCTAGTTGGAGTCCCAGAAGTACAGGTAGAGAAAGGGAGCAAAAATAAATAAATGAAGACATATGAATGAAAACTTACTAAACTGCTGGGAGCCGCGGCTCATGCCAGTAATTCCAGCACTCTGGGAGGCCAAGGCGGGCTGATCACCTGAGGTCGGGAGTTAGAGATCACCCTGACCAACATGGAGAAACCCCTTCTCTACTAAAAATACAAAATTAGCTGGGTGTGGTGGTGCATGCCTGTAATCCCAGCTACTCAGGAGGCTGAGGCAGGAGAATCGCTTGAACCCTGGAGGCGGAGGTTGTGGTGAGCCGAGATCCGCCATTGCACTCCAGCCTGGGCAACGAGCAAAACTCCATCTCA
>NW_012112697.1:3388986-3402728 GCF_000951035.1 Colobus angolensis palliatus
TCCCAGCTACTTGAGAGGCTGAGGCAGGAGAATGGTGTGAACCCAGGAGGCGGAGCTTGTAGTCAGCCGAGATCACGCCACTGCGCTCTAGCCTGGGCGACAGAGTGAGACTCCGTCTCAAAAATCAATCAGTCTATCCCAATATACCCGAATTCTCTATTCAACAAAAATATCTTTTCAAAATAAAGGTCAAATAAAAAGAGTTTTAGATAAATAAAAGCTAAGAATTTTCCGCCTGCAGGTCTTCAATATAAACAATGCTAAAGGAAGTTCTGAATTACTTTGACACCTTTGTTGAAAATCAGTCTTATGTATGTTGTTCAATTTCTGAACTGATTAATCTGTTCTGCTGTTTTATATTTCCTTTATGCTCATAATATACTATTTTGAAATTAGGTATAATAAGTCTGTAAGTCTTAATATCTAGTAGTGTCTCACCTCTAGCTTTTGCTACCTTTAAAAGACATCTTGGCCAGGTGTGGTGGCTAACACCTATAATCTTAAAACCTGAGGAGGCGGAGGAGGGTGGATCTCTTGAGCCCAGGAGTTCGAGACCAGCCTGGGCAACATGGCAAAACCCTGTCTCTACAAAAAATACAAAAATTAGCAGGACACAGGAGCTTGTACCTGTGTTCCCAGCGACTTCGGAGGCTGAGGCAGGAGGACTGCTTGAGCCCTGAAGGTAGAGGCTGCAATGAGCTCTGATCATGCTACTGCACTCCAACCTGGGCAACAGACTGAGAATCTGTATCAAAAAAACAAACAAACAAAAAAAAACCATCTGCAGTTGTTCGCCCTTTTTAATAGTAGAGTCAAGGTCAATTTTTACAGAAGGCTTGCTGGAAACCTCTTTGAGATTTTACTGCATCTATATTAGACCAATAAATTGTTGCGTTTCCCAGTAAGAAATATGATCCTTCCAATCTATGAACATGGTATCTCTTTTCATTTACTTGTATCTTTTTTCTTTCTTTCTTTTTTTGAGGTGGAGTCTCCTTCTGTTACCCAGGCTGGAGTGCAGTGGCATGATCTTGGCTCACTGTAACCTCCACCTCCCAGGTTCATGCCATTCTCCTGCCTCAGCCTCCCAAGTACTGGGACTACAGGCGCCCACCATCACACCCGGCTAATTTTTTGTATTTTTAGTAGAGACGGGGTTTCACTATGTTAGCCAGGATGGTCTCCATCTCCTGAACTGCTCACCTCAGCCTCCCAAAGTGCTGGGATTACAGGTGTGAGCCACCTCAGCTGGCCCTATTTGTATCATTTTTAAATTCTCAGAAATGTTTTATAGTTTTCCATTTACAGGTCTTGTACATATTTTGTTAAATTTATTTGTAAATTCAAAATATGTACAAGTAAATAGTTTATATTTCTTGATAACACTGTAAATTTTATTCTTTATTTTTCTTTTGTGAATTTTTAAAATTTTTGTATATTGATCTAAAATTTTATGGCTTTCCTGAATGCACTATTAGCTTTTTATTTTTAGAATCTTCTGTGTTAACAATAACTTATCTGTGATGTTTTACTTCTCTCTTTCAGATATGTATGCCTTTAATTTATTTTTTGTTTTGTGGCACTGTCTAGAACTGCCAGTGTAATGTTTAATAGAAGTGAAAGGCTACATCTTTGCCTTGTTTCTGATCTTGGGGAAAAAATGTTTAGTCTCATTTTAGACAGTTTTGGAATGAGAAAGGGAACAAAAATCAAGTAAAATGTATGCACCAATGTGTTAATATCAAAACGATTATACTCATAGCTATTACAGCCCTCACTTCTTTAACTTATCATGTGGTTGTAGCCAGTATTTATAACTACTTTCTACTGCTAGTCTCAGCTTCTTTTTGCCCTCAGCAAGTATCTGTATGCACTGTGGTTTCTTTTCTGGTGGAATGACTTAGACCTTCCTACAGGATTTGGTCTGCTAGTAGTCCCGTCTTATATTGAGCTGTTTGGGGGGGGTATATTAACTTAGGATACAAGAGGGCTCGTAGGTTCTTCCTGGTTCCACTGTATTCCTGGCTTACCTTTCCTTATTCCCATCCTGTATAAGTAGCTTAGTTTTTCTCGGCAGTCAAGAAGAGTCATTCAACTTAGTAGAATAACCTTTTCTTTGCCTGTTGATTCAGTGGCGAGAGAGAGCATTCCACAGGTGAAAGCCATGTGAGTACCCGTTGAAAGCTGCATGGCATTTATTATCTAGTTTCACTGCATCACTTCTGTTACTGTAATTCAACACAGTCACAAAGCTGCCCAGTTTGAAAATGAAGGGCCGGCCGGGCACGGTGGCTCAAGCCTGTAATCCCAGCACTTTGGGAGGCCGAGATGGGCGGATCACGAGGTCAGGAGATCGAGACCATCCTGGCTAACACGGTGAAACCCCGTCTCTACTAAAAAAATACAAAAAACTAGCCAGGCGAGGTGGCGGGCGCCTGTAGTCCTAGCTACTCGGGAGGCTGAGGCAGGAGAATGGCATAAATCTGGGAGGCAGAGCTTGCAGTGAGCTGAGATCCGGCCACCGCACTCCAGCCTGGGCGACAGAGCCAGACTCTGTCTCAAAAAAAAAAAAAAAGAAAGAAAATGAAGGGCCATAGACCTCATCTCTCAATAGGAGGAGTGTTTTGGGGCCATATGTTTTTTCCAATAAACTTTCACTTTTAGAAGTTTCAGATCAAAAAAAAAAAAAAAAACTGCCAAGAGTTTGACAGTTCTCATATACCCGCAGCAGTTTCACCTACTATTAACATCTTATGTAAGTATGGTACATTTGTTACAATTAATGAACCTTCATTGGTTCATTATTATTAACTAAAGTCCACATTTTATTCAGGTTTCCTTAGTTTTTACCTAATGTCCTTTTTGGATTCCAAGATCCCGTCTAGTATCTCACATTACTTCTAGTACTCATGTCTCCTTAGCCTCCTTTTTCTTGGTTGTAACACTTTCTCAGACTTTGTTTTTGATGACCTTGAAAGTTTTGAGGAATAGTGGTCAAGTATTTTATACAATGTCCCTCAATTGGGATTTGCCTGGGTTTTTTTGTTTTGTTTTTTCGTGATTAGACTGGGCGGTCACCTGACTGAGTTAGTGTTTGTCGGGTTTTTCTGCTGTGAAGTTTCTCCCTTTTCCCTCCTTTCTATACTGGACTCTTTGGAAGAAAGTCACTATGCACAGTACACACTTAGGGAGTAGGGAGTTATGCTCTACTTTTTTAAGAGCAGAGTATCTACAGAAATTATTTGGAATTTTTCCGCATGAGAGATTTGTCTATTCTCTCCCATGTATTTGCTTACTCAATCACTTATTTATGTTAGTATGGACTCATGTATATTCATTTAATACTTTGGGTTATAATCCATTACTACTTAATTTTGTTGCACAGATTTTTCCAGCTTTGGCTTTTGAAAGTTTTTGTTTGTCTCTTGTGTTTCTTTGACGTAATTTCTTTTTTGTGGGCTTTTTTTAAAAAAAAAAAAAAACTTTCTGGAGTCATATTTGTTGTGCTTTTTTAAAGGTGGATACACATTTTGGATTGTTATATCTCCTTCCTGTACCTATTGAGGATGGGCAGGAAATATATGAACAAAGAATAAAACTTATATGAAAAGTAACAGGTAGTTTACTTTTATGCTTCAGTAAAGGAGTATGGGGAATAAGGTGGGACTTTTCAGATCATTAATTCCAGGTCTTCAAGTTTAAAATGTGTTTTTTAAGGTAGTGGAGCATTATTCATGTTTTTAATGGGACACACAAATGGACAAGTCAACTTTTTGGAGACCAGAGGAACAAAAGAGAGAAAGAAAAATAAAATATTGAGATTTCTAAGCTTGGTGATTGGGAGAATGGTGCTGCTAGTAGAAATATAAAATATAGAGCAAAGGTATGTTTGAGGGTTGAATTGATGGAGATAGCTTATGACATAGCAATTTGAGAGACTGCCCCCGCCCCCACCGCCCACCACCACAATCAGGTAAAGTTGTCTAGCCATCAGGAATAAAGACTATAAGTGGAAAAAGAGTTTTTGTCTTGAGAAATGTATTAGGGCATTGCCCATATAAAAGAGATATTTGAAGTTGTGAATGTGGTAAGAGCTCAGAAAGAAGAGAAAGGAGACAAAAGTAAAGGTGTCTTTGGCAATAGCAGGACAAAAGGTAATATGACAAGTAAGTAACTGAATAAGTAGTCTTCAGTTCATTGGCTATTGTTGTGTTGTATATTTCTGGTATTGTTGAAATATAAGCATTTTATCAGTGAAGATGTTCATAGTAGCATTTATTATACTGTTAGATAAAGTAGTAGCAACCTAAAATATTCAATAGTAAGAGACATATTTAGGGGCAGCATTGATAGTGGTTATGAACAGTATGAGCTTTGTGGTCAAAAAGGTTAAGTCCCGGCTCTATCACTTACTAGTTGAGTTCCTTTGGTACTTACTTGTTTAGTGCCTCACTTTCCAACTTTATAAGGTTGTTTTGAGTTTAAAAGACTTAATATGTTTGTTCCCCTGAATGTTGAAGTAAGAAAATAAAAATTTTAAAATTTAAGAGTTAATATTTTTAAAGTTCTTCAAACTGCCTAGAATATGTTAAGTACCATATGAGTGTATCTTCAATAAAATGAATTGTGAAGTGAATTGTGAAGTAAATTGTATCTATTTAATAGAGTATCTTACTGTCTTTAAGCAATGCTTGTAAAGACAAAGAAAATGAGTATTTTGTCAGATCATGAACAAGCACAATACAAAATATCTATGATATCATCTCCATGAATATAAATGAAATATAACAACTACTGAAAGGAAGTATAACAAAATATAAACAATGGATATGGGAAGTATAGGTGACTTTTCGTAATTTATATCCGTCTGTAATATATTCATATATTTTTAAAAGTTTTCTCTTTTGTTTTTAAATAGATTTAGAACAGTTTTAGGTTGTTCACAGGAACATTGAGCATAAAGTATAGAGTTCTTGTTCACCCTCTGCTCCCACAACCACACAGTTTCTTCCCCTGTCAACATCCTGCATTTGAGTGGTATGTTTGTTATAACTGACATGTATCTATCATTTTAGTATCATACAGAATGGTTTTATTGCCAGCCTTGGCAACTTGCCAAAACTTTGTCTCTACAAAAAATGCAAAAATTAGCCAGGCATGGTAGATTGGCACCTGTGGGCCCAGCTGTTCGAGAGGCTATGGTGGAAGGATCTCCTGAGCCTGGGAAGTCAAGGCTGCAGTGAGCTGAGATCTTGTCACTGCACTCTAACCTGGGAGAAAGAGCGAGACTCTGTCTAAAACATATAAAAAATATAAAGAATAGTTTCATTGCCCTAAAAATTTTCTATGCTTTACCTATTCATCCTTCTCTCCCTCTAACCCCTGGAAATCTCTGATCTTTTTACTGTCTTCATAGTTCTGCCCATTCTAGAATGCCATGTAGTTGGAATCATACAGTATTGTAGCGTTTTCAGATTGGCTTCTTCCACTTAGTAATATACATGTAAAGTTCCTTTGTGTGTCTCATGATTTGGCAGCTTATTTCTTTTTAGTGCTGAATAATATTCTATTATATTGATGTATCATAGTTTATCCATTTACCTGCCGAAGGGCATTTTGGTTGCTTCTAAGTTTTGACAATTATGAACAAAGCTACTGTGAACGTCTGTGTGCAGGTTTTTATGTGAATATAAGGTTAACTCATTTGGGTAAATACCAATGAGGAAGATTGCTGGATCAGATGGTGAAAGTATATGTAGTGGTATCTCATTGTTCTTTTAATTTACAGTTCCTTAATGGCATATTTTGGTGAACATCTTCTGATATGTTTATTTACCATTAATGTATCTTCTTTGACGAGTTATCTGTTCAGAATGTTTTGCCCATTTTTAAATTGGGTAGTTCATTTTGCTATTGTTGACTTTTGAGAGTTAGGTTTACGAGTTACATTCAACTGTTTTCTAAAGTTATTTTTGACAAATGCTCTAGGGAAAATGCTTTTCACACTGGTAAGTTCTGGATCAGTTCAAATAAAGACAGTATATGTGGAGTCTTCCAGGTCCAATAATGACAGTACTCTGGGAATAGGGCTTTGAAAGAGTTTCAACTTCTTGGACAGTCGTTGTTGATTCTGGCTATTGTTTTTCAAGACTCCTGTGTTGCTGTGGTTGGGCAGATGGGCATAGAGCAAATTTAAATGGCACAAATCTCAGCGTTCTTACCAAGATTTAGCTGCGGTTTTGTTGTCGTTGTTTTTGTAACAGTCATTTTCTGGATTGCTGCAAGTCTTTGGTTAGTTTCTAGTGTTCTGAAAAAGTTGGGGTTTGTTTGTTTGTTAGTTTTTTCTTGTAGTCTCATTGATTTTATGGCGGATTTTCAGAGGTTTTTTTTTTTTTTTTTTGAGATGAAGTCTGGCTCTGTCAACCCAGACTGGAGTGCAGTGATGCCATCTCTGCTCACTGCAACCTCCGCCTCCCTGGTTCAAGCAATTCTCCTGCCTCATCCTCCCAAGTAGCTGGGATTATAGGCACCTGCCACCACACCTGGCTAATTTTTGTATTTTTAGTAGAGGCAGGTTTTTGCCATGTTGGCAAGGCTGGTCTCAAACTCCTCAGCTCAAGTGATCCACCTGCCCTGGCTTCCCAAAGTACTGGGATTACAGGTGTGAGCCACTGTTCCCTGACAGAGGTCTTTGAGTTTTTTAGTGTTGTCCACTATCTTTTTTTGTTAATAAAGCCATAGAATTTATAAGCTAATGGTCTGAGATCTGAAAGATATTCCTTTCCTGTGGAACTGTACAACAAGATCTCAATTATTTGATGAAGGAAAGTAATATGCTGTAAGCATAGCATGTCAGTTTATAAATTGTATCGATGCCAGAACTGGATGAGCCAAACTTTGCTCTGTAAATAATGACTGATTAGATCTCATTAGCATATAACATAGAATGGTTTATATCTTTTAAGTTTCAATGAAGAATTATTATTTAAATAATAGTTAATCTAATAATACACTATTTCACGGAAAACTATTTTGCTATCTGGAATGTCTCTTGGTAGAATGGCTATGTTTATTTGTTTTCCCCAAATGTTTTATAAGCAGTGTAATATTTAAAACTGGTGTTAGCTTTTTATTTGAATTTCCTGAATATGCAGCAAGGATTTTTGATTCTTTGTTACTAGATTTTATTTTTCTCTCCAGTTGTTGCTGTGTATGGAGTATTGTAGGTAGAAAAGAGAGGAAGATTGATTTGTAAATAATAGGTCAATCTGGCTAGACCAACTGTGTAGAGGTCAAGCTGTTTGAGGGTGACCTGCTAACATTGTGGAAAGATTTTATTGTACTTTCATTTTATGAGTTTAATTATACATGCAGAGTGAATGGAAGGTGTAAATGCAGTTGGTTTTGTGGTGTTCCATTCAATGCGATGGTCATTGTATATATTAAGTGCCTACACTGAAAATACTGGGGAGAGAGGTTTTAAATATGTCTTTTATTATCTATGAATTTTATTAAAAAGTGCAATGTAGCCAATCATATTTGAAATTCTTAACTGTTTTGCTCTATCTGACCTGATTCAGTTATATTTGCAGTCTAAAAATTAGGATGCCAGTTTACTGTTGCCTGAGGATATATTGTGATATTTAAAATATATTTCTTTTTTAAAAAAATTAAGCATATTTATATATTTATTATTTTTTCTGAGACAGGCTCTTGCTTCATCACCCAGGCTGGAGTGTGGTGACCTGCACTTCAATCTTGGCTCATTGAAGCTTCGACCTCCCAGGCTCAAGCAGTTCTCCTGCCTCAGCCTTCCAGTAGCTAGAAGTACAGGCACATGCCACCACACCTGCCTAATTTTTGTATTTTTTGTAGAGACAGGGTTTCACCATGTTGCCAAGGCTAGCCTCAGACTCCTGGCCTCAAGTGATTGTACACCTCTGCCTCCCAAAATACTGGGATTACAGGCATGAGCCACTGCGCCCAGCTGAAAATACGTTTCATAGTTGTAGTTAAATCTCATAGACTTCGGTGATCTTCTCGTTTTTCTTGTGATCTGAAATGGAGGAATGAGTGATGGATATTTGAATAGTTTCCTTCCATCTGGTGTTATTTTAGTAACCACATTAATAGGTGGGACTTAATAAAATGTAGACCATTCAAGTTTTCCAAAGGATTAAATGTTATATGAAGACCTCCCTTTTTTTATAGGTCTTTTTTTATAGGTCTGATCTTTGATACAGATCATGTACTTACTAAATTTGTAGTTCTGCTACAAATGGTAGGAAAACAGAATGCTTTGTGTCAGTGTTGTTGTGTGTGTTCGTTGCTGGTGGATGCACTTAGAAGGCATTACAAGAAAGCAGAGCTCAGAAAAGAATTGTCATTTTTGAAAACAGGAATGAAAGGGAATTAAAGGGAACTATGGTGTTGGGAGAGGCACAATTGCTTCTTAATCCTAACTTCACAAAGATAAAATTGATAAAGGCTTTAAGTGACAACGGCCAATTAAAACTCAGTCTTTTAGTAAGGATCAAATCAAGGGCCTGACCTTCACGCCCATTGTTAAAACCTTAAAACTGATCACGTCTCAAAATGAATTTCACCTATGGGTATACTTGAAAGTTCTTTGAATTGAACAGAATATTTCATGGAAAAGAGTCCCTGCCTCAAATCCTTGATGGGCCCAAAATTCCCATAATTAAGAAGAGAAATGAAAGCAAAAGGGAAAAAAAAGATGTAGCAGACCTAAGAATGTCTAGAAAAGAACTGTGGATGTAGCTGTTGCACTAAGGCTCTGACTAAAATAAGGTAGATGAGAAGCCTATTTATTAACTTTGTGAGAGAAATGCATATTTTAGCTAAGTAGATATATCACAGTTTTCCAAAATGGTTGCACCAATTTACACTCTCACAAATAGTGTATCAGGCTTTTAAATTTTAGTCAATCTTGCTTGAGTTGTAGCAGTCTTTTAATTAACATTTCTTTGATATCTAATGAAGTTGAACATGTTTTCTGATCTATATTTTGTGTGTGTGTGTATGATGTGTCTGTTCATGACTTGTTTTTGTGGTTTTGGTTGTCTGACATGCAGTAAACTGTACTAATTGCAGCGGCTTTAAGTGTATAGTTCAAAAATTTTATTTTTTTACATCTGTAGATAGATCCAGATTAAGATATAGAACATTTCCAGCAGCCCATAAAAGTCCCTGTGTTCATTCCCAGACCACCCTTTGTCTTCCCAGAGGTTACCACAATTCTCATTGTTATCAACATCAATTAGTTTTGCTTGATTTTGAACTTCATTTAAAAGTTTGAGGCTGGGCGCAGTGGCTCACGCCTGTAATCCTAACACTTTGGGAGCCTGAGATGCGTGGATTGCTTGAGGTCAGGAGTTCAAAACCAGCTTGTCCAACATGGATAGGCTGTCTCTACTAAAAATACAAAATATTAGCAAGGCATGGTGGCAGGCACCTGTAATCCCAGCTGCTCGGGAAGCTGAGGCAAGAGAATCGCTTGAACGCAAAAGGTGGAGGTTCTGTAAGCCAAGATGGCAACACTGCACTCCAGCCTGGGCAACAAGAGCGAAACTCCATCTCAAAAAAAAGTTTGTTACTTTCTGTCTGGTTTCTTTTACTTAAAATAAAATAATATGCTATGTCATTTATGTGTTTGTAGCACTCTTTTGCTCTTTTTCATTCCTATGCAGTATTCCACTGCATGAGCCATCATCCTAAAATGAATGATCCAGAGACCAACTCTCCAAAGCAAAGAGTTTATTCAGGAATAGCAGAGGACTGAAGTCCATAATAAACGTACCATAAGCAGACTATAGGTACATCCAAGAGGGTTGGGGGCAAAGGGGAAACTTTTAAAGACAAAAAACAAGTCCACATAAGCTGTACAAGACCATTGGCTACAGGGGCTTGTTGCAGAAACTGACATCATTTCATTGGTGGAGACAGCCATTGCAAGGCAAGTGTCCTGCAAGTGGCTTATCTGGTTGGAGGAATTTCCTGTGATAAGGTAGTTACAAGTGTACATGTAAGACAGGCAGGAATTTCTTGTGATAAAACCTGTTACAGGCATTCATATATGAGGGCTCCTTCTTCCTGACCTGCTGACTCCATTTAGTTAGTTTGACATAAGTCAAATATGCCATTTCGGTACCTGCATCTCTCATGGAATATACCACAATTTCTTCATGTATTCTGTTATTCACAGACGCCGAGATTATTTCCAATTTTTGGCTATCAAGGGTAAAGCAGCTGTGAATGTTCATGTGCAGTTGAAAAGGAGATTATTTTTCTGTTATGGGTGTTTAAATGTATAGATACTGATAAAGCTTGTTTTGTTTATGTCTTCCACATCCTTTTGTGTTTTCTGTACGCTTGTTTTGTACTAAGTATGAGATTTTGATATTTTCTGTTTGGTTTCTTTCTTTCTTGCACCTTTATTTCTTTTTGATTCTGTTTTATTAAAGCAGTTGTGTTATTTGGTGGATAGATACTCATAACTATTGCATCTTTATTGGAAATTGTAGTCTTCAGATCATAAAGTGTTCTTTATGTCATGCTTTTAGGTCTCAGTTCTCTCATGTATTACAATACCTACTTATTGTTTTCATTTGCCTTGAATACCTTTTTTATTCCTTGTATTTTTAGCCTTTCTGATTAACTTTAATTATGTTTCTGTAAAATACAGTGTAGAGTTTTACTTTGAGTCCATTTGAAATTTAACATTTACAATTTAAAAAATAGGTAAGTTAAATCTATTTACATTCATTGATATGGTTATGTGGTCTCTGACATTATTTTATATACATTTATTGGGTGTATTATATTTCCTTCATTTCTTTCATAATCTATTAATAGTATGTTCTTTCCCCACTCCTTTTTTGTTTTTTGTTTTTTGTTTTTGTTTTTGTCTTGTATTTTGGGAAGTTTGTGTTTTCATTCTAGTGGTTACTTTTATATTATTATTTATGATGCTCTTAATTTCCTTCATTCTCCTTTTACTTACTTAGGTTTCAACTGTTTGGATTGTCAGTTTAAATGACATACTTCAATTCCTACCTACTCATTATTGTCTTTTCTTTGTTGCTGCCAAAAAGTCTGACACTGATTTGATTTCGCTTCCTTTACAAATAATCTCAGATTTGCTCTTGTTTTCCCTACCCTTGGATGGATTTAAAAAAAAATCTTTAAAGCCTAGTTGTATATTGCAGTACATCTCAGTTTAAGTATTTGTAACAGTTTCTCCAAGTTCTTTGTAGGCCTTTTTAATGTATATATTTATATCTTGTTTTATTTCTGATTTTTCTTTGAATATTGCAACTTTATTTATTTACTTTTGAGATAGGTTTTCAGTCTGTCACCCAGGCTAGAGTGCGGTGGCACAATCATAGCTTACTGTGGCCTTGATCTCCCAGACTCAAGTGATCCTCCCACCTCAGCCTCCTGAGCAGTTGGGACTACAGGCGCACGCCACCATGCCTGGCTAATTATTTCACTTTTTGTAGGGATGGGGGTCCCACTTTGTAACCCAGGCTGGTCTCGAATTCCTGAGCTCAAACGATCCTGTAGCCTCAGCCTCCCAAAATGCTGGGATTGCAAGTATGAGCCACTGCACTCAGCCTACAACTTTATTTATTTATTTATTTATTCATTCATTCATTCATTCATTTATTTTATTTATTTTTTGAGTTGGAATCGCACCCTGTCGCCCAGGCTGGAGTACAGTGACGCGATCTTGGCTCACTGCAACCTCCGCCTCCCAGGTTCAAGCGATTCTCTTGCCTCAGCCTCCTGAGTAGCTGAGATTACAGGCATGCACCACCATGCCTGGCTAATTTTTTTTGTATCTTTAGTGGAGACAGGGTTTCACCATGTTGACCAGGCTGGTCTTGAACTCCTGACCTTGTGATCCAACCACCTTGGCCTCCCAAAGTGCTGGGACTACAGGCATGAGCCACTGTGCCCAGCCCCCTACAACTTTATTTTTAATTAGAAAGCTTTTTTTTATACAGATGGGGTCTTGCTATGTTGCCCAGGCTGGTCTTAAACTCCTAGTCTCCAGTAATCCTCCTGCCTCAGCCTCCCAAAGTTCTGGGATTACAGGCATAAACCACCAATCCTGGCCATTTTCCTGATTCTTACTACTCTACTTCTTTATTTTGTTTTGTTCTCTTGGCTGTTTTTATGGCTTTGTTCAGTTATACATATTTTATTTTCAGTCAGTCTTGTCCTCTCTTGGGTACTTCATAATTTATTTTTCATTTCTAAAATAATTTTTGTCTTTTTTTTTTTTTTTTTTTTTGAGTCTCTTTTTCACCCAGACGAGTACAGTGGCATGATCACAGCTCACTGCAGCCTTGACCTCCTGGGCTCAAGTGATCTTCCTGTCTCAGCCTCCTGAGTAGTTAGGACCACAGGTGCATGTCATCACACCCAGATAATTTTAAAAATTTTGTTTTGTTGATGGGGGACTCTCACTATATTACCCTCGCTAGTCTTGAACTCCTGGGCTCAAGTGATCCACCTGCCTTGGCCTCCCAAAGTCTTGGGATTCTAGGCATGAGTCACTGTGCTTGGCCATTTTTGTCTTTTTTAATCTTAATTTTTTGGGCATGAAACCAATTACATCTCATTTTAAATCTTCCTGACTTTTGCCTTTTTTTTGAGACAGTCCTGCTCTGTCAGCCAGGTTATACTGCAATGGCATGATCTCAGCTCACTGCAACCTCCACCTCCCGGGTTCAAGTGATTCTTGTGCCTCAGCCTCCCAAGTAGCTGGGGTTACAAGTGCATGCCACCACAGCCAGCTAACTTTTGTATTTTTAGTAGAGATTGGGTTTCACCATGTTGGTCAGGCTGGTCTCAAACTCCTGACCTCAAGTGATCCACCTGCCTCAGCCTCCCAAAGTGCTGTGATTACAGGTGAGAGGCACCACACCTGGCCAGAATTTTGACATTTTTGAACTGAATTGTTGAATGTTTAAGAGGATTTTTTTTTAAAAGAAAAATCTGTAAATACTTATTTAACAACATAGAATTCAGGTTGAGATGTATTAGAGTTTTCTCTGCCTTATTGTTTTGTTTTGGTTTTTGGAGGAGGCTATTTATCAGCTGAAGCATTCTTGTTTTCATTTTCTTTATTTTTATTCTTTTATAACATTTTATAGTTGTTGCCTGTTTCTGAATCAGGTTTGAAAATTTTATTTTTCTTAACCAGCAATAATAGTTTATATAAAAAGAAATTACAAGGTTTCTTAGTTTAAAAACATCCTATTCTTTTACTACGGTGAAGTGCAGTTTCTTTAACCTACCTGGTGTGTTTTTTGTGTTTATTGTTTTTGGTTTTCTTGGAAGGGGAGGTGGTGTTTCTCTGATTTTATGATTATCTTTTGTTCTGTTTTTTTTTTTTTTTGAGACAGGGTCTGTCTGTCACTCAGGCTGGAGTGTGGTAGTATGAACATGGCTCACTGCAGCCTCAACCTCCTGGACTGAAGTGATCTTCCCACCTTAGCCTCCCAAGTATCTGAAACCAACAGTGCATGACCCTGTGCTTGGCTTTTTTTTTTTTTTTTTTTTAATTTTTGTAGAGACAGGGTCTTGCCATGTTGCCCAGGATGGTCTCAAACTCCTGGCCTCAGGCAGACCTGCCTCATCCTCCCATAGTGCTAGGATTACAACTTGAGAGCCACCGCCCAGCCAGGGCCTTTTTTTTTTTTTTTTTTTTT
>NW_012112697.1:3402778-3408838 GCF_000951035.1 Colobus angolensis palliatus
TTTTTTTTTTAAAGGACATCTGTTTGTGTATATTGATAATCTGCCATTCACCCTTTATTTTACATCATTATCTATGACATTTATACTTTATAATTATTTTAAAAACAATGTTTACAAGACAAAATGGTATTCAATTTTTTTTTTTTTTATCTTTTATCTCTTATTTTCTTCTTTCTCTTTACCATCATATGTCTAAGGAATACCACTTCTAAGTCACAGTCCTCTCTGCGAGAAGTGCTTTTTTCCCCAAGAGTGTTACTTCTCCTTCTTATAACTGGAAATCCCTTCCTTTTGATTCTATAGTAATCAGTGCTCTGTCCTGACAGGTCTCACACCTAATTTTAGGATTTCTATACTTTCTGGGGTTATTTTATCTGTATTTTGCTTCCCTCCTTCCTTCTCTGTTTTCCACATAGTGTCTATCTTGTTTTTTTCTGGCATGGGCTCTAGAGACAGCTCCTGGATTTTAGTGTCCAATTTTCTGCTTACATGTTGTGAGACACAGTAGCAAATGTAAGAAACCATGTTTGCTCATTCTGCTTGCCAGAAGAATTTCACAAAAGCTCTGACTCAGTGACTGAGGGCAGCCCTCTGGAAAAATGCCCTGGAGACTGTAAGCAGGATACACAGGTTACCACATCTCTTGATGGAATCGTTGCATTTTTTTTTTTTTAAGATAAGGTCAATAATCCTAGCCCTTGGCTCTTCCTGTATATAAGATAAATTCTGAGGGATTAGTGACTATGCCTCTGTAATCAGTAACGAGAGGTACTCTCACACCCAAACTTTGATGGCACTTTGCACTAACATAACTTATGATCATGTTTAATGTAACTTCTGAGCAGATGGAGAACTGCCACCCCCGATATAGGGGCTGAAATACTGCTTTGGAATCTCTGAAAGATTCTCCTGGGTTACAGTCTTCAGTAAGACTGAAGAAAACCACATTTTCTTTTTTAAAAGCCTGATTTTTTTCCTTTAGTTGACAATCCATTTGAAGTTTGTATTATTCTGTGCCTCTTAGTTATGCCATAGACTTGGATTATGCGGGTTTTTTTAATTTTTATTTTTTCTTTCAGCAATACCTATATAGCCTCATCTCTTCATTATTTTTAAAGTTTTATGGAAGTTATGTGGAGGCATTTGGATTTAGGTGGTTACCAGTCTTTTTTAGGGGAAGCTATAGTTCTCTTCTGTTTTCTTGAGCATATTAGTCAAAGATATTTACCTGTGTTTCCTAGAGGTCTGTTTCTTTTATTTTTTCCTTCTTCTTGTAGATTTGTCTCCTGGTATGCCTAATAATTGTCAGTTGAATGTCAGATACTAATTTTTTTCCAAAGAGGGTTTATTTTTGTTTCTGGCAGTTAGGTAGAATAGAGACAGTTTAACAATGTGGTCAGGGATTGAGATGATATATAGTTGAGTTTCATTCTACAGACACACTTCTGGTTTATCACGAGCAGTTCTCAAACTTCAAGTTCTTTTCCCTCTAGTCTGTGATACTGCTAAAAGCTCTGCTTAGCTTCCCAGCCTCTTGAGAATTGGCAAATGACTTGGGAAAACCCATGCTGAAAGTTGAGGTTACTTCTCTTACTTCTCTTTTGTTTAAGATCTTCAACCCTTCAGTCTTGACTGCGTTAGCAGCTCTCTCATGCCTGCATGTAGATGTTTTCTGTGTTTTAGCTAGTTTTTCTAGTCTTATTGGAAGGGTCAGTCTGTTTTAAACTAATCTTCCATAACCTCTCCAGTGAATTTTTATTTTAAATTAGTGCATATTTGTTCAAATGTCTTTTCAACCTTTTGGTCATTTATTTTTAATTTTCTTTCTGTGGAGGTATTTTCCCAGTGTAAAAAAATTATTTTAAATATATTAGCATGGTTATTTTATAATCTACATTTGATAATCCTAATAAATGAAATCCTTGCAGGTTTGTTTTGGCTGGTTCTTTTTCATGGTACCGTGTTTTCTCGTGTACTGCATTTAATAGTTTGTTCTACCAGATAACATTCGTGTTTGCTGCAGTCTGGCACCTAGGAACACTACCAGTTGGGCACCACTTTGTGTTTGTTTATTTGTAGTGGGGGGGTACTTATTTTTATGATGTGGATTTGGATTTTATCTCTATTTGAGTGCCCATTTGCGGTTACGAGTTCTTGTGGTTTTATGTTTTCCCCTGCTTTGCTTATCATCAAGGCAACTTTTCTTTTAGTCTCGGAGGTTCAGACTTCTCATCATCATTACATTGAGGGGATAACTCTTTGATGTTCCAGCTTTCTGGGAGGAGAGTCTCCTGTTAGACTCTTAGGTGGTAGTTATTTTTAAATTTTTATTTTATTTATTTATTTAATTTTTGGGGGAGGAGAGCGTCCTGTTAGACTCTCAGGTGGTGTTTATTTTTTAATTTTTATTTGTTTATTTATTTATTTAATTTTTTTGAGATGAAGTCTCACCCTGTCGCCCAGGCTGGAGTGCAGTGGTGCCATCTCGGCTGACTATAACCTCTGCCTCCCGTGTTCAAGCAATTCTCCTGTCTCAACCTCCCAATTAGCTGGGATTACAGGCGCCCACCACCACGCCTGGCTAATTTTTGTATTAGTAGAGATGAGGTTTCACCATGTTGGCCAGGCTGGTCTCGAATTCCTGACCTCAGATGATCTGCCCGCCTCGGAGTCCCGAAGTGCTAGGATTATAGGCGTGAGCCACCATGCCTGGCCCTATTTTTGTTTTCTGTCCTTCATTTGAAATAAGCTGTAAGTCTAAAGGTCTTGTCAGAATGGCTGACCAAATATCCTCAGGGCAAAGACAGATTCAGCACGCCTTACCATCTCTGAGTTTTCTCTTTCGCTTCAATTTTGGATTGGTAGTTTCTTCTCAACTCTTGGATCTCGTCAAGATGTTTTTGTATTTTGCCTTGCATTTTTAGTTGTTTTCACTTATGGAATTGGTGCAAATACTTTTGTTTTTCTACATTGCCTAAAACAGAACTCTCTGTTGTGTTACATAATTTGTAAAGCCATTCATAACACCTTCTTTTTCACTTACCATTTTCTTTCTACTACACACACATACCTACCTTTAAAAGGAGACAAATTCTTCTACTTTTTAAACTTTGCTTTTAGAGAAAAGGTTTTGAAATGCATCTAGTGTTTTCTGTAAAGTTGAGTTTTACTTTTGGTTCAGAAATGTAATTTCTATTTGTAACATTCTTCAGTTCTATGAAGCCCTGAAATCGTTTTCAGAAGGCAGAGGTTTAGGCTACAATCAATTTATTTGGGATATTTCTATAATTTGAATAATTTATTTGTATTTAAGTCACATTTCTTTTAGTAGTGAAAAATAAGTAAAGGTGTAACAAGAAAAGCAGGGGTATCCACCTTCTATTTTTAATTCCACTCCTTAGTTTCCCATTTCCTGAGTGATTAGAATTTGGTAAATTGGTGGAATTTTTTTGTCAGTTTTTATATTCATGGGATTAATTCTTCTAAATAATTTCAGAATTTACTTTATATCTTTTAAGGCATGAATACCTCAAAGACAAGGACTTGTTTTGAGATGATTTAAAATTAGTTTTCTTTTATGAAAGATTACCTAATCAATATTAGGTGACAGAGATGTTTTATGTTAGAGTAATATAGAACTTTAATGTTCCTTTAGTATTTAGTTCTGTAATGAATACGAAAAGTGATCATCTTATAACATGTTTTTAAATTCACTTTCTTCTTTCCTCAGAAAGTAGCAAAGGTACTAAAACCATCATTTCTTAATCTTCATGAATAATTTCTTACTGGCCCTGGGTGAGAGGCTGTTTTCAAGGCCATCTTATGGTATCCACAAAGGTAGAGTTTAGACCTTGCAGTTTAGGCCTCTGTGAAAGTGCTCCTAAATTACCAAAGTGAAGAGAGCTTACACTTAATCTTTGGATAATTTCAGTTGTGGACTTTAGAATGAATCAACTAGGGGGAAAAAGGTTCCTTATTAGAAGCATAAAACCTACTGACTCTATCTTGGCCAGTGTTCGTTTTTTTCCAGTAAGCTGTCTGCTATACAGAGGTGTATAACCCTAATGGCTTGTTGTATGCCATTAAAAGGTACTGTACACTCATAAAAGAATGACATTTTGATCAATGCTGTTAAAAGAGTTACTGTCTTGACACAGAAAAGCTTTCCTGCTGCAAGTTTTAAAATATGCCTTTAAAAGCTTTTTATTGAATACCTTTGCATCCCTCAGAAATGTGCCATTTTGGCATGAGGTTTCTCTGAAGTATTGCACATTGCAACTTAAATACAAAACCCCCTATTTACGTTTAGAAATACCAGAGGTATTTCCCTACCAAATGGAGCTTAAAGGCTTGGTAGCATCTTAAACCACTGTTGGTGATCTAAAAATAGAATTTTTAAAAAAGAGAAAGCTGAAAACTAAATTATTCTTTTTTATTTTGTGAGTTATTGATTTTTTCGTGCTGTTTTGTTTAAACTTTGTGGTTTAATTTCCCTTTGGATTTAAGAATTATGCCTTTCCAACCAGTTCAGAGAGAGATTTTTTCTAATCATCTGGGAATTTGTTGTCTTAAATGGTGACATGCTGGATGTGGTACTGTTTCTTTTTCTTTTATTATATTTTTGATTAGGAGTTGATGAAAACCACGTCATAATAGACACATTTCTTTCATGTTTCTTCTATACACTGCTGGTCCTTTAGAAATTTTCTTATCTATCATTGCAGTTGTTTTAGCTTTTTTCATACTTTGTAAGCCTTCTACTGTTACCTAACTTCTGACCTTTTATCTTTTGTGAAACTGAGCATTTCAGAATTCAGTATCTTGAAAACCATTTCTTACATGTGTCACTACAAAGTGATTATTTAGCAGATAGATAATATTGTACTTCTTGAATCTTATTTTAATCCCACTTTAATGCACTTTTCACACATTTCAGAGTATGGACATATTTTAGGATAGATTAGCATTGATTTTATTTAGCATGTTGGCTTTATCAGTCTGGTCTACTTCTATTTATGAAGCAGGTGTTTTTCGTGTTGCTGGTGATAGTGGTTGTGTTTTTATTATTCGGTACCCATTAAGTGTCAGGTGATTTATATATATTGATAACACTAAAATGTGTTACAGTTATGTGCCATGTTCTCTGCTAAAATACTTCCTATGGCTCAGAGAAATCGTAAAACTTGGTCCAACAATGAGTAAGTTGTAGAGTTGGGATTTAAACAGATAGTCTGACTCTCAATAGTTGTGCTCTTCTAACTCATTTTTTAATCTTATGTAATTGTTCTAGGTAGTATTATCCCCCTTTTAACAAATAAGGGACCTGAAGCTCAGAGTTCATACTGTGCCCATGGACACACAGTATTGTACTAAGCATTTTGTGTACATTGTATCATACAATACTCATGAAAACACTGAGGTAGGTATTATTGTCCCCATTTTACATACTGGTAAATAGAAAATTAATGAGGCTAAGTAATTTATCGCAAGGTTACATTCTTGATAAGTGACGAAGCTGAGAATACCTCAGAGATTTTCCTCATAGTTACAAGTGGAATGATTGTCAGAGGTTACCTCTGATAACACTTAGTGAGGTGAATATGATTTAAACATGTGACTTTAGGAAGGAGTGTATTTGATGACTTGTCCAAAATGGCAGTTTCTAAGTTCTCAGGTTTGATCACTGCCAGTTACATACATTATTGATATAGTCATAAGTAACAGCTTTTGGAAAATTTTACAACACCACATATTTTCTGAAGAGTGAGTAAATGCATTGTAAGTTTTAGAAAAGCATTCCTTATTTTATTTTATTTTATTTTATTTTTTTTTATTTTTTGAGGTGGAGTCTGGCTCTGTCTCCCAGGCTGGAGTGCAGTGGTGCCATCTCTGCTCACTGCAAGCTCCGCCTCCCAGGTTCATGCCATTCTCCTGTCTCAGCCTCCCGAGTAGCTGGGACTACAGGCACCTGCCACTGTGCCCAGCTAATTTTTTATATGTTTAGTGGAGATGGGGTTTCACTGTGTTAGCCAGAATGGTCTCGATCTTCTGACCTCGTGA
>NW_012112697.1:3408888-3417494 GCF_000951035.1 Colobus angolensis palliatus
CCCGCCTCTGCCTCCCAAAGTGCTGGGATTACAGATGTGAGCCACTGTGCCTGGCCGTGACCCAATTTTTTTACAAATTTTCGTTGAGATATAATTCATATACCATACAATTCACCCATCTAAAACATAGTGCAGTGATTTTTTGGTCTGTTCACAGAGTTGTGCAATCATCACTACAATCAGTTTTTTAAAAAATGTATTACCCCAAAAAGAAACCCTAAACTCATTAGCAGTCACTGTTTATTCTCCCTAAAATGCTCCAGCCCTAGGCAACCACTAATCCATGTGATCCAAGTTTTAAAAGTTGTTGATTTGAAATTCCCTGCTGTCGTCCAAGGACATTCTACTTCAAACCATTTGATTGATTACACAGGTACAATCAGAAAACTGACTACTCTCTTTGTTGAGACAAGTCTTGTAAATCAAAGGGAGTAACACATAACTGCATTCTTAGATATATATAATTATATATAGCTTCTTAAACATGCTTTTCAAAAGGTTATTTTTTATCATATACAGACTTGTTAAATATGCCCCCTCCCTCATCCCTGACTCTGATCCTTAACTTAAAGATTCTGAATATTGATTGTCTGAGTCTTAGAGTTTTTGGAGTAAGAGATTCTGATTCATTCTGACAGCACTCACAAGACACTAATGTATAACTCAGAAAACAAATTATTCAATATAATATAAAATGTATTTGCCCAGGGGATTGAACACTGTATCCTCTAAACAGCACATTCTCTTCCTATAAGTAAGCCATAGGGTAAGCCAAAATATTATCAGTAAATTGTCTTGTACATGTGGAACCAGAACTAGGGGGCTAGTTATATGATTCAAACAGTGAAAGGCTCTACTCTCTTACAGTCAGACTGTGATAGGCAGAATATTGGACCCTCTAACAACCTTCATGTCCTAATCCCCATGATCTGATTATATAGCAAGAAGAACTTTGTAGATGTGATTACGTCAGGGACCTTTAGTTGGGGAGATTATGGTGGGTTATCTGGGTAGGCCTAATCTAATCACATGAGTCCTTAAAATTGAAGAACCTTTTTGTGATGAAAAGGAGATGAAACTATGGAAGAACCAGAGAAGCATCAGCTTGAGAAGGACTCAACTCATTATTGCTGGCTTTGAAGACAGGAAGGAGCCATGAGCCAGGGAATGCTAGTGGCCTCCAGAAGCTGGAAAAGGAAAAGAAGTAGATTGTGCTCTAGCCCCTTCAGAAAGGAATGCAGCACTGTGACACCTTGATCTCACTTCAGTGGACTCGTTTCAGAATTCTGAGCCAAAACACTGTAAGATAATAAATGTTTGTTGTTTTAAGTCACTAAATTTGTGTTAATTTGTTACAGGAGCAGTAGAAAACGGATGAACAAACCTCTAGATTTCCTCCTGCGTGAATCCAGTTGGTGAGTCTCAGGCAGGCACAACCTCTTAGAACAGTGCATGAATGAGCCTTTCCTATGTTTGCTTCAGTGGCTGTCTTTTCTCTGTATCTCAAGTGCCTTTCCTAAAGCCCTTTCTTAAGTAACTTATTTATTAAAACACATTTAATAAAAACACAGACTTAAGAGTTAGATGGATCTAGGTTTGAATTCTGGCTCTGCCATTTTACTAACTGGATATCTTTAGGCAGATGACTTAATATTCTAAGCCTTGTTTTTTTTCATGGGCAAAATGGGACTGATACCTACATTTCAAGGTTGCTTTGAGGATAAAGTGAGATTATATATGTAAAGTAGCACAATGCCTTATGTATAGTGAGCACCTAATAAATGATAACTGTTACTCTCTCTTAAGGGCTAAAAGTGGAGTTTGTCAATGGCATGCATTCTAACTCTTGATCAGATATAAATATACTAAGAAATATTGGTACAGCTATTGTGTTTAGGGGAATATTCTATGGAATTCTCTTCATAACCCTCTGGCTGCTGACATTGAGCCTTCTTACCCAAAGGCTTGTTTTTTGAAGCTTTAATGAGTAGGTTAAAACCACCTTTGGTTTATGGTGCAATATGTAACACCTTTTAATACTCCCTTTCTTCTTAGCACTAATGTGCAAAAGAATACATTAAGGAAAACCTGGAATTCTGTTTCTACAATTAAAAAATTCCTAATAACTGGAATTTTTCTTCAATTTTTAAAATCCCTAATGCCCGGCAAACAGCTGACACATAATAGGCAGCAATGAATGTTTATGGAACTGAACTAAACTTAGTTCTAAGCAGTTATTCTTTCACAACCTGTTTTGCATTCATCACTTTTGTTACCTTTAGTTTTCTTGCCTAGCTTATTGCAGCAGCTTTTAAACTGCTGTTCTTTCTGTACCTTGTCTTTTCCCTCTTTTATATGGTTTAGCTGTGTCCCCACCCAGATCTCATTTTGAATTCCCATGGGTTGTGGGAGAGACCCAGTGGGAGGTGGTTGAATCATGGGGACCGGCCTTTCTTGTGCTGTTCTCATGATGGCGAATGAGTCTCACAAGATCTGATAGTTTTGTTTTGTTGGGTTTTTTTGTTTTGTTTTTGTTTTTTTTGAGATGGAGTCTCGCTCTGTCGCCCAGGTTGGAGTACAGTGGCCGGATCTCAGCTCACTGCAAGCTCCGCCTCCCGGATTTACACCATTCTCCTGCCTCAGCCTCCCGAGTAGCTGGAACTACAGGTGCCTGCCACCTCGCCAGGCTAATTTTTCTTGTATTTGTTTAGTGGAGATGGGGTTTCACTGTGTTAGCCAGAATGGTCTCGATCTTCTGACCTCGTGATCCGCCCGCCTCAGCCTCCCAAAGTGCTGGGATTACAGGCATGAGTCACCACACCCAGCCTAGAAAAACATTCTTTAGAGTTGGGGATGTGGATGGCTAAGGGAGAGTGTGTGTGTGTGTGTGCGTGTGTGTGCGTGCATGCATGCACGCACGCATACACATGCTCATGCATCAGTTGGTAGGTGTAGATTAAGGTGACTATCTCAGTTTGCCCAGGCTGGAATTTCTGGATCATGGAACTTTTAGTGCTAAAACTAGGAAAGTTCTGAGTAAACCAGCACAAGTATGTATATATATATACACTTATATATGTATGTATGTGGGTGTGTGTATGTATGTATAATAGAGGGCTATGGGAAGTCAGATCTTGCAGAGAGTAAAACTGCTCTGAATTCAGTGTCTAGACTGATACTTGTCTGTTTTATTAACAGGCAGCTTTAGTCTCCTGTGTTTTCCCCATTTCAGATCACCTTTTCCTGTCATCTAAGAAATTAATTTCTTTGTTGGAATCATTGCAAGTAAACTTGATAGCAGGAATGCTGTTGCTGAGGCAGCTTACACAGTGATTTGCTAAGTATAGTGTCTTCCTAAAAGGTGAAGCAAAAGTCAATTTATCTATCACTGCTAGGAACCTGTTGAACTATGTGATTTTTCCCCCTTCTGAAGCCCACTATTTCTATATCTGTTTATACCTTAGCATTTAGTTGGAAGCATTTTCTAACATGTATTTTCACATCATGTTTTTATTTATTTTTATTTTTTTGCTATTTGCTTCTTTCTACCATAGAGTTGGAACTATTTAAAAACTATTTTTAGGTGAAGCCACATGAAATTATCAAGATTTGACTGTTTTTGACGACAGAAATGGAATTTTATATGATTCAACGAACAGTTCAACTTTTGGTTATTTAGAAACATTAGGCTACTAATTTAAATTTATGTGGAGTATTCCATTGAAACCCTGGTTAATGTGAGAGGAGAACTAAGATGAACTTTGGGCTAATAATTTCATGCTGCGTATTTGCTAAAAAATTTTTTTTCTAAAGGTATAACTTGTGGGAACACTGAGCATTGCACAGCCATTAATATTAGTCATTTAAAATTTATCTTAAATGTTAAGACTAAATTTAATAATTTTTCTTAGAATTTTGACCTGCTATGTTAATTTTAAGCTAGAGTGGGTTATGTACATGTTCATTTTTGATTCATGTTCCTGAATCTTCCTTTCATGGGATCAGAAGTAAAATTGTTGCTGTATTGTTAATAAAAATAAATACCAACCAACAAGATAACTTTGTTTCTTTTGGATGTTCAGTTGGAGTCAGGGTTTGCCTTTTTGGATAATTTAGGCTCCTAGAACCTAAAGGAGTTAAATGAGTGACTACAAGGAGTGACTATGATTTTTTTTTTTTTTTTAAAGAAACGTAGCCGCTGGACGTGGTGGCTCAGGCCTATAATCCCAGCACTTTGGGAGGCCGAGGCGGGTGGTTCACCTGAGGTCGGGAGTTCGAGACCAGCCTGACCAACATGGAGAAACCCGTCTTACTAAAAATACAAAATTAGCCAGGCATGGTGGTGCATGTCTGTAATCCCAGCTGCTCAGGAGACTGAGACAGGAGAATCACTTGAACCCAGGAGGCGGAGGTTTTGGTGAGCAGAGATTGCGCCATTGCACTCCAGCCTGGGCAACAAGAGCGAAACTCTGTCTCAAATAAAAAGAAAAAAGAAAAGAAAAAAAAAAAAGAAATGTGGCCAGTTACTATTTGTTTCAGCCTTATATGCTATTATAATTTTGAGATTCTTGTGGTATGTAAAAAATTGCACATGTGAATATATGATAATAAAAATACTTTTTTTTTTCGTCTCTCGCCCCATTAATTCCATATAGTACAACTCTTTGCCTGTAAAAAGGAAAAGATTTCTTTATGGCCCCTAGTTGTGTATACAGTAGATTAAGCAGATGCTGAGAATTTTGACTTACTACAGTGACTCTCCTTTATAGAAATAGTAAACTATCATGGAATTTTGGGTAGTTGCTGGGTGCAATGGCTCATGCCTGTAATACCAGCACTTTGGGAGGCTGAGGTGGGTGGATCGCTTCAGGAGGAGTTTTAGACCAGCCTGGCCAACATGTGAAACCCCATCTCTATTAAAAACACAAAATTGGCTGGGTGTGGTGGCACACGCCTGTAATACCAGCTACTTGGGAAGCTAAGGCAGGAGAATCGCTGAACCCGGGAGGCAGAAGTTGCAGTGAGCTGAGACAGCACCACTGCACTTCAGCCTGAGCAACAGAGCGAGATTCTGCACCACCCCCACCGCCCCCCACCCAAAAAAAAAGAATTTTGGGTAACTAACTGTAGCTTTAAGACTTGTATCTCTTAAAGTCTAAAAGTGACTTTGGAGAGAGGTGTATATTTTAACAGTGCATTGAAAAATTGGGGTTGGTTCTTTTTTCTATCATAGTCTTTCTTATATACTTTTGGCAAGCATATATGTCTGTCGTTCTGCCTCTGTCATCAGTATCAAACGTTTTGACTGTTCCTTATTATTGAAGTATTATACTCAATCTTATGTATTTTTCACAAACTACTTTGTGACTATTAAAGAGTAATATGCATGAGTTGTGGTTTGGTAGATCTTTTCAGGAACAAATCGGGCTATTTGAAAAATACTTTCATGACTGGGCCCGGTGACTCACACTTGTAATCACAGCACTTTGGGAGGCCAAGGCAGGCAGATTGAGCCCAGGAATTCAACACCAGACTGGACAACATAGCCAGATCCTGTTTCTGCAAAGAATATTCAAAAAAATTAGCCAGGCATGGTAGCACACACCTGTAGTCCCTGATATTCAGGCAGGAGGATTGCTTGAGTCCAGGGATTTGAGGCTGCAGTGAGCTACGATTTTACAATTGCATTCCAGCTGGGCGACAGAATAAGACCCTGTCTCTAAATACACCCACACACACACATACACATACATAAACCCAAAAAAACCTCTCTTAAGTCTTTGGAATGTTATTATAAACTCCATTATGAAATAATAGACCTAAATGTAGTGAAACATGTTCCATTGCTCTAGTATGTCTAACTTGAATTGATCCTTAAACAGTTTAGCTTGGAAAGCTGAAAAACAAGTGTGAAGCTTGATCAAATGGGAATCTGAACTATAACGTTTCTTAGAGACTAAATTCTTGGGGCAGTTGACTAGAGGATATGATATTTCTTGATCACAAAGCTTTTTTGATCACAAAGATTCACATATTGTAAGTGTATAGTTTGATGAATTTTTATAACCTAAAGATACCTATGTAACTAGCACCTTGATCAAGAAACAAAACGTAACTGCTACTCTTAGTGCTTGTATCTAAACTAAACATCAGGCTCTATCCACCTAGCTAAATTTTAGTTGAGTATTATGTAATTATTTCGACTTAAAAACTGTATGAAGAGCAAGTCTACTTAGTATTTATGCAAAATATCCAGGTAGTTACATTATTTTTACCTTTGGCATACTAACTATGGCATATGACTATTCAATTTAATTCTACAGAATTTTAAATGTCTAGTGTTTCATTAATTGACTTTGTGATTGCTGAAAAAAGACCTAGACTGTTTTCTGAGTGCTATCCTGATCTTTCTGATTAACTATATTGCTTGGACAGTGACTGACATTCAAAGCTGATTTGACTGGCTCCTTAAGTTTCTCTGTTTTGAGCTTCTGGGATTACAAAACTCAATCATATGCGGATAATTTGCCATTCATACTGACAGTTCTGTCAGGTCAGATGGCGTGATTATCATGCATGCTGCAAGAGCATTGTTATTGCTAGGTGTTTGGTTTTCTTCTTTTCACCCCTTCTTGAAATCCAGGTGGAAGCTGTGCTCTCTGAAGGCGTAAAGCTAGAACGTCAGTCTGACACTTCCCCTTGGCTTTAGTTTCTCTGTTGAGTTTCCATCCATGTGTGCTGAGCTGTTCCAGTCACAGCCCCAAACTCAGTGTTTTTTAGTAATGTTTTGTCAGAGAAAGGTCTGTCCTCTTTGGTGAGACTGAAATGAGTAATACACCCTCGGCAGTATTGGTAAGTGGCTTTCACGGTCCATGGCAGATCTAATGAGCTACATCTGCCTGCTTGGAAAATTCAGCATTCAGTGGTCTGAAAGGATCCCTGGAATATGGACTTTAGTGCCTGCATGCATTAAAACAATAACAACAACAGTAACAACACAAACTTATAAATATACTATAAATTGGTTTGTAAGCTATTTTGTAACCTAACATTCAAAGGTTTTTAGTTTCGACTGCAATAATTAGTTTTTGCAGAAACCTGGAAAAATGAATGGTATGAACTATTTGATAAAACTAGTTTCGCATGAGACAATGAATTTATGATATGCTTGTTCTGCAAAGTCAGTTGTACGTTCTTATTTAAGAGTAAGGAAATTATATAAAACTGCATTCTACAGTGTCGATTATGTACATTAATCTTTTCTGGGGCCGTCACCTTCTTTCTGCCTATACAACTAGGCATACCATGAAATGGGAATAAATTGTGATGCATGTAAGTATATAAAGAGTATGCTAGATTTGTGGTTCAGTAGACCATCTAGTGTATAAGCACAGTTATTCCCAAGGATCAGGGTTTCAACTTCACTTATTTCTGTTATTCCAATATGGACAGTGATCTCTTATATTTATAATGCTCATATAGGAAAGTAACTAGACTATTTTGTCTGAGTTCACGTGAGGTAAGTATTCCATCTCAAAGTTGAATGAAACCCTGTTTATAGTATCTTATTAGTCTAATTAAACTGCTTTAATGTATCAGTTTCAAGAAAGTTCTCTCTTGAAATGGCTTGATTATTCAGGGAAACATTTGGGGGTTATATAGGTGATTATTTTTATATCAACTATAAGAATGGCTCAAGCAAAAAATTTCCTGACATTTGTAAGCAAAACTGCCTACCTTTGAAAGCCAGTTTTTGCCTTCATGTGAAAAAAGGGGACTGTCATTGCCTTTGAGAAAGAAGATGTAGGTACAAAGAAGTACAAACAGAGAGAAGTCCTTCAATAGCATTGCACAGATTAGTGTATTCACTATTGAGGGTTGTAATCGTTATTGCTATAAAATGGAACAAATGGAGCTTGTCTGCTAGCATGTGAACTTTCCTCATTTGCAAGTAGATACCAGTTCTTTGACTTTAATATGAGAATCTAGATTCAAGAAGGCATGAATCTGATAGAGCTCTTGTGGTGCGTGGACTGATTTAGGGCATACAGAGAATCTGCAAACAATGCAGAACAAGAGTAAAAAAATGAGCCTCTAAAACAGGATCGGGATAGGAATGTCTTCCTTATCCATACTTTTTCTCTAGTGAGGAGCTTGTAAGTTAACATCAGAATGACATTCTGTATTTATAATTGGAATATGTTTGTTGTATATTAGTTGATGAGTAAAGTAAGAAACAAAAGGAGTGGAAAATTGTGACTTTTCCAAGAACAGAATCTGTAAAAAGCTAAGGTAGAGAGAAAAACAAGGAGGACAGTAGTAGAATTAAGGGATCTTCACTAAGATCATAAGTTGCATAAACCCCCTTGTTTTTTTCCAGTACTTCTTCTCATTGTCTTCTTTGTGACCCAATTTCTTTTTTCTTTTTTTTTTTTTTAATTTTCAGATGGAGTCTTGCTCTGTCGCCCAGACTGGAGTGCAGTGGCGTGATCTCAGCTAACTGCAACCTCCACCTCCCAGGTTCAAGTGATTCTCCTGCCTCAGCCTCTGAGTATCTGGGATTACAGGTGCATGCCACCATGCCCAGCAAATTTTTTGTATTTTTA
>NW_012112697.1:3417544-3459825 GCF_000951035.1 Colobus angolensis palliatus
GCCAGGATGATCTCGATCTCCTGACCTTGTGATCCGACCGTCTCGGCCTCCCAAAGTGCTGGGATTACAGGCTTGAGCCACTGCGCCTGGCCAGATATGATAGTTTTAAAAAATAGCCTCCCTGCACAGTCTCTCTTCTCTTGTCTGCCACCATGTGAGACGTGCCTTTTATCTTCCACCGTGGTTGTAAGGCCTTCCCAGCCATGTAGAAATGTAAGTCCATTAAACCTTTCTTTTGTAAATTGCCCAGTCTTGGGTATGTCTTCATTGGCAGCATGCAAATGGACTAATACACACTTTAATTGATCTTCCACAGTGCCACCCACCTAGGCAAAGACTACTGTACATTATATCCTCTCCTATTTACTCCTCTTTGTATCTGTTCCATTGCATATTGCATAATGGCCTTATTGTTTAACCCACTGCTTCCCAACTTTTTATGGCATGGTACACTTAGACAATGATGATATTTGTGTGGCACACTGGGGTAGCAGGACAGCCACCTTGTGGCTGGAGGTTTGGACCTCAAGGGCTGACGAGATCACTATCTCAGTACACCTGTCACCCAATTTAGGCACACTAATATGCCTTGGCATGCCCATTGGGAAGGTCTGTTTAATCTAGCATTTGAAACTAATTGTGATGGGAATTCATTCTGTCTTTTACATAGATATTTAATGAGCACCTACTGTGTGCCTTATAAGTTCTAGGGGAAGGAATTAAGAGGTTCTATAGGAACCCTCACTTCTAGGCAGATAGATATGTAATGACCTCCAAATAGGCCTTCTGTACTCCTCTCCTACCTTTGCTCCTGTCTTTGTTCTGAATAACCTGCACTTCCTTCATCATCATCTGCTACAGTTAAAATATGGTAGTTTTATATGTCGTATTCTTTTTCATTTCCTTATACCACTAACACATTTAGTTTATTGCCCTCTATAAAGCATTGTTTCTTTCTTTATGTTCTTATTTCATTACTTCCTATCTTGTATTTATCATTTTTCCCTTATGTACCTATTGTTCCTATCATGTTTATTCCTACTTACCAAAGTATTTACCTGCTTCCTCTCCTAACAACTTTATCATATAAATTCTGAGAAATATTTAATACTTATACAATATAAAATAATATTCATTGTGCAGATATATTATCAGGTAATAACAAATGTCTTTTGAACTGATACTTGGACCAGGTATTATTCTAATAGCTTTACATATATTTTATATATGTAATCTTCATAATAGCCCTGTAAGTCTAAAGTATTATTATATTTCCATCTTACAAACTGAGACATAGATAAGTAACTTGCCAAAAGTTATATAGCTATTAAGTATCAATGACATGATTGAAATGTAATCGGTTAGTACAAGCAATCTTGATATATCAGCTCATGCTGATAACCATTCTGTTATACTGTGCTGTGACAAAATAATTTCTATGTGGGTGAGCAGACCAGGAGGTATTAATACCAAACATTCCCTCTAAGGTGAGATAGGCTATTTTATAGAGGTGAAAGAAATTGTAGTCCTAAGCAACATACGATCTAGAGGGTATGATAATACACAATCAACAAATGCTCAGTATTGTAAAAATCAAAAGGTAGTGAGAATATTATTTGTGGATCATCTACTATATGAGCCAAGAAGTGAACTGGGTGTTTCATATATATTATCTCATTGAAGCCTTGCAATAACACTTGAGTAGTTGCTTTTATTTCTGTTTTATACATGAGGAAAAATTATCTCAAATAGATTAAGTAACTTGCCCAAGAGTTACTAAGCTAGGAAATGGCAGAGCTGAAGTTAGAACTTTGTCATGTCTCCCCTCTTTTCTATTCATTGTGCTGTACTGCCTCTCTGACAATAGGATGTCCTGGCAGAAGGGCAGGGCAAGTAAAGCAAGCTATTGCTAGAATGTAGTTAGAGCTGTGCTTAATTTGGGAAAACAGTTTTGTGACAATGTTAATTTGCCCTTCAAATTAGTGTTTCAGGAAGGAGCATAGCCAGTATTCTGAAATAAACCCAGTAAAAGCAACGTTCATTGTTGCTAAACATTACCTTGTGATCGTGGCTTTCTCTTTGTGCTTCAGCTATATCTTCTACAACATATATGTGGCTAATAGGCATCTATAGCCAAAGATGTTTTATGATGTTAGGAGTAGTGTTTGGACTCTGGAAGTACTACATAAATACTATTTTTTAGTTCCTAGTCTCAACACTGACATTTGACTTCACCATGTTTTATCTTTATAGCATCACACTTTTACTTTGCTTTGTCTCTCTTCTTCTTCTGACACTGACAAAGAGATCTGTTCTTAGAGAACTGACTCTGAAGGTGACAACTCTTCGTTGTATCTCAGTGGCTTAGGCTCCACATGTAGTTTCTTCTCTGTCTTTAATTAAACTTGTTTTTTCAATGTTGTAGCTGGGAGCACTGTGTTGACACAACTCACTCTTGTAAAGAACAGATTAAAATGTCAGTGTTCTAATGTTCTCATCTGTGGGAAAAAGAAAATATTTGGGATATTTTATTTATAACTTTTAAAAGACTCCTTGGTGGAGAAAGATTACTTGTGAGATGGAAAACCATTTGACAGTTAAAGGGACAGAGCTCTCTAATATTAGTATAACAAAAAACAGAAAAATATGAAAGCTTACTAAGACTATTTCCTTTGGATTTAGAACACATCCTTCTCTCCATTCCTTCTTAATTTTCACTTCATTGTGTCTTTTAATTCCCTAGTGTTTTGCTTAATCCTTCCAGATGCTGTGCATGCAGAGTATTGACAGTTTCCGCAAAGGCAGTTAGTCAGTCATTACAGTAAACATATATATCACGCGGAAGAGGACTACTAGTCAAGGAAAATGGAGTTGGTATATTGAGCCTTTAACCTTCAAATCATAAGTCTGAATGTATCTATTTTTACAATGAATCATTAATGTTTGTTAGCTGTTTGTTGGTAAATAGGCCAACAAATTCAACATGCCACAATTTGAGACCCTTTTTTGACTAAGGCATTCACAGGGTATAAACCACATAATTTAGCACTGCGTGCAGATTTTAGAAGTCATAGTAAAGAGATGAGCTTGCTGCAGATTGATAAGGTAGAGACTTAGTAATAGACACAAAGTCTTTAAGGGCATTTACAATGTATTTGGAGTGTTTGTACATGTCTATATTCATTGATTGTCTAATCCTCACAACCCTATGAGTAGATAAGATTATCTCCATTTTACAGATGAGAAAACTGAGGCCTACAAATGTAAAGGGATTTGTCCAAGGCAACCCAAAAGGTGGAGAGGTAGGACTTGAATCCAGGGAATCTGGTTCTGTAAACTATTCTATTAGACAGTTTCTGAAAGTTTATTAACTTTTGGTGCTGTACAGTTGGGAACTTTTACTTTCTGATGGTATGGTTAACCAACATGTTAATATTGGGTAGATGAAGAAGATAAACATTAAAATAACAAGGGAATTTCTTTATGTTCATACATTAATAGTAGGTGGTGGCCAGGCAAAATGCCTGGTCTTCTTTGAGTATATCTTAATTAGTAAAGGAATTATGAACTGTTCTCGTTTGCCCATATAAAGGCAAAAGGCAGCTTTCTAGAAAGGCACACATTAGTATTTCAAGTGCCCACTCCAAACTCCTGGTTTTGGAAGTTAGCTGCCCTCTAGCAGAGCATCTCCCTTTCATACCTTATTTAGAGATTTGCCTGGTTTGAGTTGTCCCCTGGGTTAACAGCTGTGGAATCTGAGTTTCTTTGGCATTGCTCCCTTCTATGGAAATTACACATGTTCTCTAATGCCCTTTTGGACAGCTTTTGGAAAAAGAGGAAAAAGAAAAAGCTTTTTTCTCTTTAAAGGGATCTATCTTAGGTTCCGAGTAGGAGGAAATACATTTACTGAGTTTTTCCCCTTTATGTTTCTCTTCAATCTTTAAAAGTACTTTCTGCAGCCCTGGTGCTATGGGATCAATTTGTTGGCAAGGGTTATTCAAATCTGAGCAGAATTTGTGTCCTCTTTAGATTAAAGCACTAAAGCCAACAATAACAATTTTCATGTGGGAACTGGTGCTTGATATCCAAGTCAGGCTATAGTTGGTGGTCTGTAATTTACTCTAGAATAAAAATATGCATTTGAGGGGAGAGAGGGTCTTTTCCTAGGTTTTTGTTTATTTGACTTCAGTTTTATGCTCTTTGTGACTTATTAAAAACCTACTGTTTTTAAATAGAAGTTGTTCTAGAGGTGTTTTTTTGCCTTTTGATTTGGAAGGTTTAAGGTTGAGTACTGGAAATGAGACATATAATAAAGTTCTTTAAAAAATTAACATTTATATTATGATATAACTTATAAACAAGCAAACAAATCTCAAGAATATAACTCAATGAATTTTTGCATATATGTAGTTCAGTTCTTCCTTCTTCACTTCCATTTTGATTAACTTTTACTCTTTTTTTTTTTTTGAGACAGAGTCTTGCTCTGTCGCCCAGGCTGGAGTGTAGTGGCGTGATCTCAGCTCACTGCAAGCTCCGCCTACTGGGTTCACGCCATTCTCCTGCCTCAGCCTCCTGAGTAGCTAGGACCACAGGTGCTTGCCACCACGCCCGGCTAATTTTTTGTATTTTTAGTAGAGACAGGGCTTTACCACGTTAGCCAGGATGGTCTCAATCTCCTGACCTCGTGATCCACCCACTTCAGCCTCCCAAAGTGCTGGGATTAGTGAGCCACCGTGCCCGGCCCCAACTTTTACTCTTTTAACCCCCATTGTTGGAGAGAAATATTACATTATCATGAAGACTGCTACTTAGTTTATACTTTTGGATTTCAACCTCATTTGGACCCCACCCAATACTGTGTGCAGTTACTTCAAACTTTTTTCACTATCTCCAGGACTTACTTCTTTTGTTCATTCTTTTTATTTTATTTTATTTTATTTTATTTATTTTTTTGAGACAAGATCTCACTTTGTCACCCAGGCTGGAGTGCAGTGACTTGATCATGGCTCACTGCTGCCTCGACCTTCCCGGCTTAGGTGATTTTCCCACCCTCAGCCTCCCAAGAAGCTGGCACTATAGGCATATGCCATAATACCTGGCTAATTTTTTTTTTTCTTTTTTTTTTTTTTTTTTTGAGACCAAGTTTCGCTGTTGTCTGAGCTGAAGTGCAATGGTGCGATCTCGGCTCACTGCAAACTCTGCCTCCCAGGTTCAAGGGATTCTCCTGCCTTAGCCTCCCGAGTAGCTGGGATTACAGGCCTGTGCCACCACACCCGGCTACTTTTGTATTTTTAGTAGAGGTAGAATTTCTCCATGTTGGTCAGGCTGGTCTTGAACTGCCAACCTCAGGTGATCCACCCACCTTGGCTTCCCAAAGTGCTGAGATTACAGGCATGAGCCACTGTGCCCAGCCTTTTTTTTTTTTTTTTTTTTTGAGATTGTGTTTCGCCATATTGCCTAGGCTGATATCCAACTCCTGGGTTCAAGCAATCCACCTGCCTCAGCTTCCCAAAGTGCTGGGATTACATGGGATTACACATATGCACCACCACACCCCGCCTCCAGTGCTTCTTTGTTACTATTTTCCTGTTAGCTTTTATGATATGGCTTACCTCTTACTTCACCAAGAAAGTAGAGGCATTCTGAAGCCGGGCACAGTGGCTCAAGCCTGTAATCACAGCACTTTGGGAGGCCAAGACGGGCGGATCACGAGGTCAGTAGATTGAGACCATCCTGGCTAACACAGTGAAACCCCATCTCTACTAAAAAATATATATATATACAAAAAACTAGCCGGGCGAGGTGGCGAGCGCCTGTAGTCCCAGCTACTCGGGAGACTGAGCCAGGAGAATGGCGTAAACCCGGGAGGCAGAGCTTGCAGTGAGCTGAGATCCAGCCACTGCACTCCAGCCTGGGCGACAGAGCGAGACTCCATCTCAAAAAAAAACAAAAATAAAAAAATAGAGCTTTCTGGAGGGAACTCCCTTTGCTCCTGCTAGGCACCCTTGTCACTCCTCAATATTTAGGAACAGTACCCATAACTATCCTTCTTTTCCTTTCTCCTGTTAAAGCTATGCTCTCATACCCTTCTGTCTTCTCAGTGACTGACATTATCTGTTTATCACTTTTCCCCATTTGCCTCTGTATTGACTTATTCTCAGGATATATGCGTGATTGAGACTTCTCAGTTAAAAAATAAAAACAAAATAATACAAAATTTGCCTTTGACTCTGTGCCACCATTACTATCCCCAGCATTCTCCTTCACTTCAAAGTCAAGCTTCCTAACTCTCACTATTTTTACTTCCTCATCTCTTACTGGCTCTTGTTCAGCTGTAGGTTGGATTCCCCCCACCCCCAACCTTTCTCCACTGAAACTGCTTTTGCAAAAATCACGTGACTTTTGCCAAATCCAGTATATACCTTTTTGTCCTTCTTAACTTCCTTGATATTATTCCTCTGATTTTTCTTTCTTCCTCTGTAATCCTCAGAATCCTTTTGAGAGTTCCAGTTACTTTGCCTACCTCTTATATGTAGGAGTTTTCCAGAATTTTATCTTCATCTGGCTTTACTTCTATCTTACGCTTCTTGTAAGCAATCTGGTTCACATACACAAGGTTTTAGTTACTGCCTGTTCCTCCTATATCATGATGCTTGCTAACTATTCTGAAACTCACTTTTGATCTCCAACTTCATAGAACCAACTTTTCATCTGACAGTTTTGTGTTTGGATGTGTTGTAGGCATATATGAAAAACTGACATCATTATCTTTCCTCAGCATGTCCCTATTCCAGAACTAACCTGTTTCCCTTGTTGTGTTCTCTGTCCTGGTTGGTGACACCTTCTTTGCCAGTCACTAAGCTCTGGGGGGGTACAGAGCTACAAAGACATTATGAAATAAAGTCCTTACCCTCAATCGCAGAGACTAATGGGGGAGACAGACACGTGAACAGACAATTACACTACATTAGAATGTAGTAAATACAATGATAAAGGTATACACTATGTATATTTGTAACACAAAAAAGGACATTAAACTCAAATTGTGGATTGAAGAAAAGTTTAGGAGAAGGTGATGCCCAAGTGGAGTCCTCAGAAATAGGGTCCGTGATTCCTCCCTTTCCCCTTTTTTTTCCTCCACTATTTGCTGAATCCCATTAATTCTTAACTCTTAATATCTTCCAAGTTTGTCCCATCTTTTCCATCACATCTGTTACTGCTTTAGTTCAGGCATCATGGGATTACTTCAGCAATTTCCTAATGCCCTTCCTTTCTCCATTCTCATGATTTCCCCCTAATCTGTTATCCACATTGATTTTACAGTAGTCTTTATTTTGTACAAAACTGATCATGTCCTTCACAGGTTAAATCTTTAGCAGCTTTCCATTGTTTTAGAAATATTACTCTTCAGTTACATTTCTAACTGAAACGACCATTTCTAAGTGGTCCCTTTGAGTGCTGGCCCTGCCTCTTGCTTCATCTCATTGTTAGTGTTGTTGTTGTTTTAAGGGCTTTATTGAGATAAGATTCCTATGCCATACACCATTCATTTAAAGGGCACAATTCATGACTGGGAGCAGTGGCCCACACCTGTAATCCCAGCACTTTGGGAGGCTGTGGTGGGTGGATCACTTGAGCCCAGGAGTTTGAGACCAGCCTGGGCAACAACTTTACAAAAAATACAAAAATTAGCCGGGTGTGGTGGTGTGTGCCTGTAGTTCCAGCTACATAGGAGGCTGAGGTGGGAGGATCGCTTGAGCCAAGGTGGTCGAGGCTACAGTGAGCCAAGATCGCACTACTGCACTCCAGCCTGGGTGACAGAGCAAAACTCTGTCTCAAAAAATTTTTTTAAGTTTACAATTCAATGGTTTTTAATATATTCACAGAATTGTCCAGCCATCACCAGAATCCACTTTAAAATACTTTCATCACCACAGAAAGAAGCCTCACCAACCATACCCATTAGCAGTCACTCCCCATGTCACCCCACTTCACCTCTAGGCAACTAGTAAGCTACTTTTTATTTCTATAGATTTGCCTATTCTGGGCATTTCATATAAATAGAATCATGCAACATGTAGTCTTCACTAGCATAATGTTTTCAAGATTCGTCCATGTTGTAGCATGTGTTAGTACTTCCTTTTAATTACTGCATAATATTTCATTCTATGAATATATTACGTTTTATTTATCCATTCAGTACATTTGAATGGTTTCTACCTTTTGGCTCTTATGAATAACGCTACTGTGAAATTCATCTGAAAGTTTTTGTTTACATGTATGGTTTTTTTCTCTTGAGTATAGACATAGGAGTAGAATTGCCAGGGTATGTGGTAACTCTATGTTTAACTTCTTGAAGAACTGCCAGACATTTTTCCAAAGCAGGTGCACGATTTTACTTCCTCACCAGCAATGTATAAGGGCTCCACTTATCCCACATCCTTGACAACACTTTTTTTTCTTTTCCTTTTTTTTTTAATATAGGCCATGCTAATGACTGTGAAGTAGTATATCATGGTGATTTTGATTTGATTTTCCTTGATGACTAAGCATATGGAGCTTTTTTTTTTTTTTGAGATGGAGTCTCTGTTGCCCAGGCTGGAGTGCAGTGGTGCCATCTTGGCTCACTGCAACCTCCGCCTCTCCGGTTTAAGCGATTCTCCTGCCTCAGCCTCCAGAGTAGCTGGAATTACAGGCACCTGCCAGCCCCACCTGGCTAATTTTTGTATTTTTACCGTGTTATTTTGCCTTGTTGGCCAGGCTGCTCTCGAATTCCTGACCTCAGGTGATCCACCCCCCTTGCCCTCCCAAAATGCTGGAATTACAGGCGTGAGCCACCGTGCCCGGCCTGAGCATTTTTTTTTTAATGTGCGTGTTGAGCATTTGTATATCCTCTTTGAAGAAAAGAGTTTCGCTCTGTCACCCATACTGGAGTATAGTGGCACACTCTCGGCTCACTACAACCTTCATCTCCTAGGTCCAAGTGATTCTGCTGCCTCAGCTTCCCGAGTAGCTGGGATTACAGATGCCCACCACCACACTTGGCTAATTTTTGTAGTTTTTTAGTAGAGACGGGGTTTCACCATGTTGACCAGGCTTGTCTCGAACTCCTGGTCCCAAGTAATCTGCTGGCGTCGGCCTCCCAAAGTGCTGGAATTACAGGTGTGAGCCACTGCCGCCTGGCCAAAAATTCAGTTTTTTAAAAAAAACTATCAAGTTATAGCAGTTCTTTATATATTCTGTATACTAGTTTTTTATCAGATATATAATTTGCAAATATTTTTTCTCCATCTATGAGGGTATCTTTTCTTTTTCTTGATAGTATCCTTTGAGGCATAAAGGATTTTAATTTTGATGAATCCCAAAATACTAGTCATTTCTTTTGTACTATGTGCTTTTGGTCTCACAGCTAAGAAACCATTGCCCAACTGAAGGTTACAAATTTTACACCTATATATTCTACTAAGAGTTTTATACTTGTAGTTCCTTATATTTAGGTCTATGATCTATTTGGAATCAATTTTTGTGTGTGGTGTGAGGAAGGAGTCTAATTTCATTCTTCTGCAAGTAGATACTCAGCTGCTCCAGGGCTATTTGTTGAAGACTGTTTATCCCCCATTGAATTATCTTGGCACTTTTGTTAAAAAAAGAAAAAAAAAAAAAATATATATATATATATATATATCCATTGACCATAAATGTAAAGGATTATTTATAGACTCTCAATTTTATTCACTTGATCTATATGTCTGTCCTTACACTAGTACCACTTTATTACTGTACCTTGTAGTAAGTTTTGAAATTGGAAGATGTGAATCCTTCGATTTTGTTGTTTCTTAGGATAGTTTTGACTTTTCTGGGTTGCTTTCATTTCCCATACAAATTTTAGGGTAAGTTTCTAAATTTCTAGGAAAAAGGTAGCTGGGATTTTGTTTTTGTTTTTTTTTTTGAGACGGAGTCTTGCTCTGTTGCCCAGGCTGGAGTGCAGTGGGGCGATCTCAGCTCACTGCGAGCTCTGCTTCCTGGGTTCATGCCATTCTCCTGCCTCAGTCTCCCGAGTAGCTGGGACCACAGCTGCCTACCACCATGCCCGGCTAATTTTTTGTATTTTTAGTAGAGATGGGATTTCACCATGTTAGCCAGAATGGTCTCAATCTCCTGACCTCGTGATCCGCCCACCTCAGCCTCCCAAAGTGCTGGGATTACAGGCGTGAGCCACCGCACCCGGCCGAATAGCTGGGATTTTTATACAGATTGAGTTAAAATCATAGATCAATTTGAAGAGCATTTTCATCTTAATATTAAGTGACCACAAACATCAGATACCTTTTCATTTATTTAGGTTTTCTTCGTTGTTGTTGTTTTCAACAATATTTTGTAGTTTTCTGGTATTTTTGTTTTTGGTTTTGAGACAGGGTCTTACTCTGTCACCTAGGCTGGAGTTCAGTGGCACGATCATGGTTCATTACAGCCTTGAACTCCCAGGCTCCAGTGATTCTCCCGCCTCGTCCTTCCAAATAGCTGGGAATACAGGCCCATAACACCACATCCAGCTAATTAAAAAAAATAATAACAAAATTGTAGAGATAGGATCCCACTATGTTGCCCAGGCTGGTCTTAAACTCCTGGACTCAAGCGATCCTCTCACCTTGGCCTCCCAAAGTGCTCAGATTACAGGCCTGAGCCACCGTGCCTGGCCTGTAGTTTTCATTGTATAAGTTTTAAAATCTTTTGTTAAATTTATTTCAAAGTATTTTATTCTTTTTGATGGTATTGTAAATGGAATTACAATATAATTAATTTCATTTTTGGACTCTTCATTTCAAGTTTATAGAAATACAATTGATTTTTGTATGTTGGTGTTGTATAATACAACCTTGCTGAAGTGACTTATTAGATCTAATAGGTTTTTAGTGTATTCTTTAGGATTTTTTGGTATCCAATAAGATCATATCATCTGCATGGAGGGGTAGTTTTATATTTTGCCTCCAACCTAGATGTGTATTACTTCATTTTCTTGCGTAATTTCCCTGGCTAGAGCTTCTCGTACAGTGTTAAATGCAAATGGTGAGAGTGGTCTTCCGTGCCTTTTTTACTTTTCTTACGGGGAATTCATTCAGTCTTTCACCAATATGTAAAATGTTAGCTGTATGTTTTTCTGAGTCTTTTTTTCAGATTAAGTTCTCTACTACTAGTTTATTGAATGTATTTTATCATGAAAGGGTCCTAGATTTTGAGAATTGCTTTTTCTATTTCTATTTAGATGATCATGTGGAGTTTGCCCTTTATTCTATTGAGGTGGTGTTTTACATGAATTGATTTTCAGTTGTTGAGTCATTCTTATATTCCTGGGATATCTCTCACTTGGTCATCATGTATAGTCCTTTTTGTGTGCTTCTGGATTAGTCTCTCTAGTATTTGTAAAGGATTTTTGTATCTATATTAGTAAGAGTATTAGCGTGTAGTTTCTTTTGTGTGAGTGATGTCTTTGTATGATGTTGTTATCATGGTAATATTGGCCTCTTACAATGAGTTGGAATATGTTCTCTGCTCATGAATTTTGGAAGAGTTTGTGAAGACTTAGTATTACTTTTTTTTTTTTTCCCAAGGTTGTGGTGGAATTTCCTGGTTAAGTCATCTGAACCTGGGCTTGTAAGAAGTTTTTAAGTTACTAATTAAGTTTCTTGTTATACGTAGCTATTTGATGTTCTATGTTTTTCTTAATCCAGTTTCCAGAAGGAATAGTTTGTGTCTTTCTAGGGATTCTTCTATTTCATTCAAATTATCTAATTAGTTGATATATAATTATTCATAGTATTTCCTTCTAATCCTTTCTGTTTCTGTATGATCAATAGTGATGCATCATCTTTCATTCCTGATTTTAGTAACTTAAGTCTCCTGTCATTTTTGTTTTTGTTGTTGTCGTGGTGGTGGGTTCTGTTTTTGTTTTTTGGGGCCTTTTTGTTTTGTTTTGTTTTGGTTTGGTTTGGTTTTTTGTTGTTGTTGTTTTGTTTTTGCTGTAGACTCTCACTGTGTCGCCTAGGCTGGAGTGTAGTGGCACAATCATGGCTCACTGCAACCTCTGCCTCCCGGGCTCAAGGGATCCTCCCATGTCAACCTCCCAAGCAGCTGGGACCACAGGCCGACGCCACCACACCCGGCTAATTTCTTGTGGTTTTTTTAAATAGAGACAGGATTTCGCCATATTGCTCAGTCTGGTATTGAACTTAGGAGCTCAGGCGATCCACCTGCCTCAGCCTCCCAAAGTGCTGGGATTACAGGCATGAGCCACCGTGCCCCGCCGATTTTTTTCTATTTCTATTAATTTGGTTAATTTTGAATCTTTTTTATTTCACTTTTTTTGCTTGCTTAGGTTTAGTTTCCTCTTTTGTCTTGAGTCTTAATGCAGAAGTTTGACTTACTGATTTGAGATCTTTTTTCTTATTTAATAAGGCTTCATAGCTATATGCTCAGTATGTTTTAGTTATATCCCATACATTTTGCTCTTTTTTCATTTTTCTTATTTTCTAATTTCTTTTGTTACTTTATTTTTAATTAATTGCCTGAGTATGTTGTTATTTTGCATGTATTTGCAGATTTCTCAAATTTTCTTCTGTTAGCTGTTTCTAATTTCAATTTACTGTATAAGACTTCAGTCGTTTTAAAATTTATTGAGACTTATTTTATGGCCTGATATATGTCCTATTCTGGGGAATGTTTCATGTGCACTTAAGAAGAATGTGTATGCAGCTGTTGGCTAGAGTGTTATATAGATGTCTGTTAGTTCCCTTTTTCTTTCTTCTATTGAGACAGTGTCTCCCTCTGTCGCCCAGGCTGGAGTGCAGTGGCGCAATCTCAGCTGACTGCAAGCTCCGCCTCCGGGTTCACGGCATTCTTCTGCTTCAGCCTCTCCGAGTAGCTGGGACTACAGGCGCCCACCACCACGACTGGCAATTTTTTTTTTTTTTTTTTTTTTTTTTTTGTATTTTTAGTAGAGACGGGGTTTCACCGTGTTAGCCAGGATGTTCTCCATCTCCTGACCTCATGATCCGCCCACCTCGGCCTCCCAAAGTGCCGGGAGCCACTGCGCCCGGCTAGTTCCTGTTAATTGATAGTGTTGTTCAAGTGTTCTGTTTCCTTGTTGATCTTCTTCCTGGCTGTTTTCTCCATTACTGAAAGTGGGATACTGAAGTCTCTAACTATTATTTTAAAATTATCTATTTTTCCCTTCCATTTTGTCAGTTTTTTCCTCACACATTTTGTGGCTCTGTTGTTAAGAGCACGTATGTTTAAAATTGTTAAATCTTTTTAATGAATTTACTTTTTTACTATTATAAAATGTTCCTCTTCATCTCTAGGAAATTTTTTTTTTTGTTTTAAAATCCATTTTGTCTGGTATTAATATAGCCATTCCAGCTTTCTTACGGTTGCTGTGTGAATGATTGGTCTTTTTTTCATTGTTTTACTTTCAGTCTATTTAAAATATGTCTCCTATAGACAGCATATAATTGAATCTTTAAAAAAATCTAGTTTGACAATCTCTGCATTATCATGGTTTATAATAATACAATTGTGTTATAAATTGTTGGTTGCACTTCATTGCCTAAGTAAACCTTCAAAGTACAGTGATGCTCATGGAAGCTTCATACTGAGTACTTACTGAATTTCTTTTCCTTGTCCGTATTTCTCATTATCAATGCTGCCATTGTTACAGACTAAAGCCAGTATGCCTCATATTAGGTAGGTTGACTGATTAACAAAATAAGTAGGTTATCTAATTAGCTTTGAAAGCAGAGAGTTTAGTGTTGTTGGATGTTGGGTCATAGTCTTTTGAGTCAGTAAAGTCTAGAATAACTTTTTTTCTGTAGTAGAAATCTCTTTCTTCTACTCCCAGAAATGTTAAAGTTACAATTTTGGCTTTAGGGTTGTCAAGAATAACTTTGCTTTGTATAGATACTTAACCAGATTGAGTAAAAGAGAAAAAAAAAATAATAATAATTTATTTCTACACTGTGGTAATAATAGTTACCATTTTTGGAGCTCCACATTATTTCTATTACTGTATATGTCTTAATAAAGGAATGTCTTCCTCTCACTAACTTCAAGTCACACCAAGAAACCTGCTTCTTCCTGAAGAGGGTTTAACTTATTTCTAAGCTAAATAATTTCTTAGCACAGGATGTTTAGATACTTATTTTCCTTCAGACTATAATCTAGAATTCATTGATAGAAAGACAAAGTGCGCAGTGTATGCTTTTGTAGATCCAGTGTTTTTCAGTCTAAACTGTTCATTGAGACATGCTATTTCTCATTTCTGTTTTCTTCCCTATACTCTGAAAATCATAATTATGGACACCATAGCTATGAGGTAACCTCCATGTTATACCCTGCTTATATCATGCTTGTTTAAGTTTATACCCTCCTTGTTTAAAGTTGGGAATTTTGGCAAGGAGAAGATACTAGAAAAGATGAGTAAAATGTAATTAAAAGAATTTTATAGCCCAGACTTCTTTGTAGTGACATTTATAAATAAAATTAGGAAAGGGGTTTTGAGTAATATTTCTAGGTTTCTACTTAATTTTTGGTTGGAAATATTCAGTGTTCCATCCGTTTCTTTGCTTTCCTTAAATAAACAGGACAAAGAGTTCAAATTGTAACCCTTCAGAGTGTTTGTAACTTATGTATTACTCTCAAATGTACTTACTTGGTATAGATTTGCAAGAATTTTAAAGCAAAATTAAAAGAGCACCAAACATTAAATTGTTTCTTAAGCAGTTTCTGCCCTTTTTATTTATGTTGAAAAACTATTTAGCTTAAGGGAGAAAATAACATCTCATGGCAATTATTTCGTTTTATCTGTCGTATCTTGGTAATCATTTTATCTTTTTCAGATAGAATATGGCAACTTCCACATGATCTCATTTTAACAATTTTTATTTGTTGAACCTAATCCTCTTTAATGGTTTTATGTCAATTATATTTTCAAAATGGGAATGCCTCATAAAAGTTTTCCTTCCACGTTCCAAATTACTAACACATTTCATTTGAGACTAGAAGGCATCACTCACTGTCCATTCATTAGCTGATGTTTGTTCCTTATCTGCCATCTTTTTGAAATCATATGCCAGTGTCCACTGTGAAAGGAACTGGAAGCCACCTTATCAGTAATATCTGTCCCTTTCCCTCCTCCCACTCAGTGTCTGTCCCTCTCCTTCCTCCCATGCAGTGTCTGTCCCTCTCCTTCCTCCCACTCTCTAGTGTCTGTCTCTTTCCCTTTTTCCAGGCCCTAATGTCTGTTGTTTACCTCTTTTTGCCTGCTGGTTCTCATTATTTAGCTCTCACTAATAAGTGAGAACGTGAGGTATTTGGTTTTCTGTGCTTGCATTAGTTTGCTGAGGATAATGGCCTTTAGTTCCTTCAGTGTTCCTACAGAAGACATGATCCTGTTGTTGTTATGGCAGCATAATATTTCATGGTGTATATGCACCACATTTTCTTTATTCAGTCTACTGTTGATGTGCATTTAGGTTGACTCCATGTCTTTGCTATTGTGAATAGTGCTGCAATGAACATATGCATGTATGTGTCTTATAATAGAACAATTTATATTCCTCTGGGTATATCCCCAGTAATGGGATTGTTGGGTCAAATGGTAGTTCTGTTTTTAGCTCTTTAAGGAATCACCACACTGTTTTCCACAATGGTTGAACTAATTTACATTCCCTGCAGCAGTGTATAAGCGTTCTTTGTTCTCCACAACCTCACCAGCACTTGTTAGTTTTTGACTTTTTAATAATAGCCATTCTGACTGGTGTGAGATGGTGTCTCATTGTCGTTTGATGGGTTATGGCAGTAGAAACAGTTAAGTACCAACATCCACTTTCCAGAGACAGCAGCATTTGTATCCCCACACTCCACTTTAGTGGTGTCAACAATGTAAACACCCAGAGCCAAAGACAAGTTTCCTCACTCTGTAGAGTGCTTGTTTCTTCCAGTTTCTGACTGGGCAGCCCATCTGCTGAATTACCTGGGATAGGTATCTGACAGTTTCCTCTCCCAAATCCCTAATATAGCTTACCTGGTAACAAATGTTCTGGGCTCTAGGATTATTATGGTGAAAAGGAAGACGAGTTTTAGTGGGAAGAGACTAATGGTGAACACAAAGACAAGTAGACAGTACAATTCCAGAACATGATAAGTGGCATGAAAGAAATAAACAGGGCAATGTGATAATAGGGGAGTGGGGCTGGAGGTGGTGGGCACTGGCTCCTTAAGGAAGACTAAGAAAGTAAAACAATTGTGCTGAGACCAGTAACTGAGAAGAATGATTACAAGTGAAGCAGGGAAAGGGTGTGATAAAAAAGAATTTTATAGCCAACGAAAATAATAATTGCAAAGGTGGTGAAAATCAACTTGACTTACTATTAAAGGAACCAAAAGGAGCAAAGTTGTTGTAAATTATGTTTGTTTAGCCATTTTAATAGTTTTTCTTTTTTAAACAAAAATGTATTTTAATATGGAAGCCTATGCTATAATTGATGTCTGTCAGTTAACTCAGTAGTAAGCAACACTGTTTAAACTCAAAAATGTGTCTGATTGACTGCATTAGAATCACCAGGGAAGTTTTCTATATATACAGATGTATGAGTCCTGCTTATAGAGAATATAATCAGTCACATTTTAAAATCGCTAGTGTTACACTATAATGTCATATAAGCAGTAGCATTTAGTTTCAGGTAAAGCACACAGGAGTAACAGTTCAGGACAATTAGTCTGCATATGCTGTGCATAGGTCGTACATGTAAGATTGGTACATGCCCCTTTACTTGATAGACATAAAGTTTTCATCTGACTAAAAACAAAACAAGGCAAAATCAGGGTTTTTTTTTATTGTTATTTATTGATTGATTGCTTGTCTTGCTCTGTCACTCAGGCTGGAGTGGTGTCGTGATCACGGTTCAATGCAGCATCCACCTCCTGGGCTCAAGCAATCCTTCCACCTGAGCCTCCCAAGCAGCTGGGGCTACAGGCACATACCACCACATCTGGCTAATGTTTATATTTTTTTATAGAGATGGGTTTGGCCATGTTGACCAGGCTGGTCTCAAACTTTTGGCCTCAGGGGATCCTCCAACCTCGGCGTCCCAAAATACTGGGACTACAGGCATGAGCCACCACTCCTGTCTAAAATCAGTTTTTGTTTTTCCACTAAATTTTGCCTTTTTAGGTAGTGGCCTATGCTAGTTGTATTCTACAAGGCAAAAAAAAAAAAAAATTAATTGGAAGTCCAGTTGCTAGGTATATCTTATAAGGCAAAAATTCTAGTAATTCTTAGTAGCTAATAGACTGAATTCTGGTCTGAGGCTATTGGTAATAAAAGATCAAAGACTTTTTTCTTTCATCTGTAAGACATGCCTTTTCTCCAAAGCCTTCATGGATACTATGGATTAACTTCAGGTTTGGCTAATTTGAAGGAAACTCCAGTCCAGCTTTTTATTAACAGATACCATACCAAATAGTTCCTACCAAAGGGTCAATCTAGTTGGATAACTCTGAGTGGAAGGCAAAGTATCTTTAAATTATGAAACCATTGATGATTTAGAGTTCTAGGTGAGGACCAGTGAATCTTGGTAGAATGTATGGAGAACATTTTCCCTGCTCTGCTTGTTCTGATTACAATTAGACAATTTTGTCTTCCCGTGTTAAAATTTTACCAGAAGAAACAAAACCCATACAACATAATATTCAAATGTGAGAAAACTGTTCTCTCAGGCCCTGTGCTTCTCAAACTGGTGTCTGGATATCATTACCACACTTCATTCCTCTTAACTGAGGATAAACATTCCACTTCCTAAGAGCATCACTTTCCCTTGATACTTATAATGTAAAACTTTATTTTCATCTGGAAACAAAAATGCATATATCTTATAGTAGAAAAAAATTCTTACATAAAAATATGCTGTTAATATGCAATGATTTTTTATTGTTTTAAAATAATTTAATAAATGTTTTATTTTTTTGTTTTAATTTTTATTGTTATACTATTAATTGTTATAACCACACAAGCAAGCTCTTTGGAGTCCTGAATACTTTCTAAAAGCATAAAGAGGTACTGAAATCATAAAGTTAGACAACTGCTGGAAAAAGACTACTCCCTATCAACTAAACTGGCATTTAAAAATATTCTCACAACCTTGCTCATGGACAATATCTATAACTTCTTGTTTCAGTTTGATTTTTATGGCCGGGTGCAGTAGCTCATGCCTATCATCCTAGCACTTTGGGAGGCCTACGTGGGCAGATCTCTTGAGCCTAGGAGTTCGAGACTAGCCTGGACAACATGGTGAAACCCCCATCTCTACAAAAAAATACAAAAATTAGCCGTGCATGGTGGCATGTGCCTGTAGTTCCAGCTACTCAGGAGGCTAAGGCAGGAAGACTGCTCGAACCCAGGAGGTAGAGGTTGCAGTGAGCCAAGACTGTGCCACTGTACTCCAGGCTGGGTGACAGAGTGAGACACTGTCCCAAAACAAGGAAAATCTTAACTAATTTTAGTTCTGCACAGAGTTCAGATAAAACAAAGACCTAGATTGGGAATGGAAAATAAGGAAACAGATGAGCATACTTCCATTATAAGGGTGTAATGAAAAATATTAGGAAATCTCAGAGAGTATCTTTTGTTTCTATGATTCTAACTTAAAGAAGTAGGATTTTAAGCTTAATATATGTTGAACATTGTTTTTCTTTAAAAACATTTACTTTTTCTTTTTCCTTTTTTTTTTTTTTAAGATGGATTTTCACTCTGTCGCCCAAGCTGGAGTGAGTGCAGCAGTGTGATCTTGGCTCACTGCAACCTTCACCTGCTGGGTTCAAATTATTCTCCTGCCTCAGCCTCCTGAGTAGCTGGGATTACAGGCATGTGCCACCATGCCTGGCTAATTTTTGTATTTTTAGTAGAGACGAGGTTTCACTATGTTGACCAGGCTGGTCTTGAACTCCTGACCTCAGGTGATCCATCTGAGTGTTGGGATTACAGCAGGTGTGAGCCACCACTCCCAGCATTTGTTTATTTGTTTGTTTGAGACAGGATCTCACTTTGTTACCCAGGTTGGAGTGCAGTGGTACAGTCATGGCTCACTGAAGCCTCAATCTCCTGGGTTCAAGTGATCCTCCTGCCTCAGACTCCTGAGTGGTTGAGACTGCAGGTGTGCACCGCCATGCCTTGCTAATTTAGATTTTGTAGAGATGGGCGTCTCACTATGTTGCTCAAGCTGGTCTCGAACTCCTGGTCTCAGGCAGTACGCCCACCTCAACCTCCCGAAGTGCTGAGATTACAGATGTGAGCCACCATGCCCAGCCTACTTTTTTTAAATAATTTTTTCTCTTTCTTTTTTTAATGCTAATGCATTTCCAGTTTTTAATAGACATCATGGGGAAATTATTTTGCTTATAATAGAAGTCATGGGGAAATTATTTTGCTTATATTTACTTTGCTTGTAACGCTTCAGGGATGGTATTTTACATATAAATATATACATACATATGTAGAGACAGAGTCTGCTATGTTGCTCAGGCTGGTCTCAGACTCCTGGTCTCAAGTGATTCCCCTGCCTTGGCCTCCCAAAGTACTGGGATTACAGGCATGAGCCACTGTGCCTGGCCCTATATATATATTTTAAAGTGAGGTAAGTACTCCGATGATATTAAAACTTCTGTTCAAACTTTCTGATATTATAAAAGAGGAAAGATTGTTTTTGAGAATGAATGCCCATTTCATTTTTTCTGAAAGAAAAAATCATTGCTAGTTGCAAGAATAAATATCTCACTAAACCTCTCATGATTCCATGTAGACACTTGGCATTTATTCCACCATTAATTGGGATATTGTCTGTGGATGTATTTCTTTGTATTTCAAGGTTATGAGTTTTGTTTGTTTTGTTTTTGTTTTTAGAGACTGGGTCTTGCTCTGTCACCCAGACTGTAGTGCAGTGGCTCAGTTATAGCTTATTCCAGCCCCAAACTTCTGTGTTCAAATTATCCTCCTGCTTCAGCCTCCCAAGTAGCTAGAACTGCAGGTGCACACCACCAAACTTGTCTAATTTTTAAATTTTTTTGTAGAGATAGGATCTTACTGTGTTGCCCAAGCTGGTCTCAAACGCTGAGCTTCAAATGATTCTCCTCCTGCCTTGGCCTCCCAAAGCACTGGGATTGTAGGCGGGAGGCACTGCACCTGGCCAAGATGAATATTTTTTATTTTAACTAAGCCGCCATTTTATTCATGAATATTAGGTTTAGGGCATCAGAACATCTGGAAACTGGAGTTAGCTTTTGAATAAAGCCACTCTTCTCTTCCAGAATCAGTACCTTAACGTTTTTCTCATTTGTGAAAATGGGAGTCACCATAAAAAAAATGCCAGTGTCAATGAGTACTAGTTGGGAGAAGAACAGAGTGGAGGGAAAGTATAAGAGGGTATAAAAGAAAAAGAAAAAGTCAGGAGTAGTGATAGTAGAGTCTTTTAGTAACATGCAATGAGAATATTTAAAATAATTTAGGGCCAGTATAGGCTTTAGGAGCTAACCAACAAGGCCAGCAAATAAGGCCAGCACATCCCTACTGTGATTTTTTGGTTAGCTGGTTAGTCCCTTAAGGCAACATCACCAGAATGCTAGTGGGTAGTATTGAGAAGAGAGTGAGAGAATATTTCTTGATCATACTAGCCATATCAGATGCTGGTTTGCGTGCTTTGCTTAACTCGGGGTCTTGCTCTGTTACCCAGACTGGAATGTAATGGCACAATCTTGGCTCACTGCAGCCTTGAGCTCCTGGGCTCAAGCAATCCTCCCACCTTAGCCTCCCCAGCAGCTGGAACTACAGGCATGCACTACCACACCCAGCTAATTTTTGTATTTTTTGTAGTGACGGGGCTTTGCCATGTTGCCAAGGCCAGTCTCAAACCCCAGAGCTAAAGCGATCCACCCACCTCAGCCTCCCAAAGTGCTGAGATTACAGACATGAGCCACCATGCCTGACTGGCTTAATTTAAAAACAAAAAAAAAAAACTTGTAAATTTTGGAATAAGTTTATGGAGTTACAGAAAAGTCGCAAAGATAATATAGAGAGTCCCCATGTACCCCTTACCCCATTTCATTGCCCCCTACATTATCACTGTACAGTATTACACTATACAGTACTGCTTGGTTGCTTTTAATCCTCACAAACAACACTTGAAAGAAGCTACTCACTTTCTAGAGATGGGGTTTCACTGTGTTTCCCAGATTGGTCACAAATTTGTTTTTCACAAGAAGAAACTTAAGCCACATTGTGAAGAATAATTTATTTGTTCTTTCAACAAGTATTTGAGTTGAATGGCAGGCATGATTTTGGGGTGGCCATGGGAATACGCTGGTAAGTAAGATGGCACGCCTGCTTTCACGGAGTTGTAATATTTATATAATTTATTCTGTGTAATACTTCATTTAACTAATTTCCTTTTTTTTTCTCTAGGTAGTCATTATAGGAAAAATGCTGAAATGTTTTATCTTATGTGTAAAGTAATATTGAATATCCCTTGTCCTCACCATCACCCCTGCCCCCATAAGACATGCTTCCTCAAAATTTTGAGATCTAGTTAACTCTATATCTCTACGCTTAGAGATCTGTACAAAATGCATTGTAATGTTAACAATGCCAGTTTGCATTTCTGATCATCTGTTTGCCCAGTTATATTTGTTGCTGTTTATATGTCATCCTCCAAACATCCTTTGTAATCTTTTTTTCTTTTTTTTTGAGACGGAGTCTTGCTCTGTCGTCCAGGCTGGAGTGCAGTGGCGCGATCTTGGCTCAGTGCAAGTTCCGCCTCCAAGATTCACACCATTCTCCTGCCTCGGCCTCCCAAGTAGCTGGGACTACAGGCGCCTGCCACCACGCCAGGCTAATTTTTGTGTTTTTAGTAGAGACAGGGTTTCACTGTGTTAGCCAGGATGGTCTTGATCTCCTGACCTCGTGATCTGCCCACTTCGGCCTCCCAAAGTGCTGGGATTACAGGCGCGAGCCACTGCGCCCGGCCTGTAATCTTACAACCTATGCTGTATGGGCTCTGTACCTAGTACAGGTTATATGAAAATATAGTTTTCAGCATCAAAAGAACTCTGGGTTGAAATTTTCAGTGAAATAGTCTGTAACTCCTGTTAACAGTAATGGGAGTCCCATGACTACCTCACCACACACCCCTTGCTGAAAATGCTACTATTGCTGAGGGAGTCACTGACCTTTGCATCTATTGTAGAGGTATGGGAGGAGCAAGGTGGGAGAAATACCTTAAAAGTAAAAGGTTTGCCACACAAAGACAAAAGAATAATCAGAGCACTTAGAAGCTGGAGGAATCGTATGAAAGAATGGGGAAAAAAGTGAGTTTCTTGTACCAGGGATCCCTGCTTTTCTCTATTTTCAGTGTGGGCAAGCAAACCAGGGCCCTGTGGACTCTAATCCTAAAGAATGAATTATAGACCTGAATAGTTATGTGGTAGGGCTAATGATTTCATCAGTGACCACGGTCCTTGTCATTGCTTTTTAGATGTGTGTGTGTGTTTGGGGGTGCTAATGTATTAAATAACTTATTTGTTTTAAAACATCAATTGTGTTTTTTAAAAAGTACTCAAGATGAATTTGGCAGTATGAGAAATGCACTTTATATATATATATTTTTGCAGTCGTAGTGACGGAATAATCAAGTAGGTTACATCATTAATTTTTGCAGTCATCCCATATACTCTCCCTCTTAGTTTGGTTCTTTTCCATCAGTCTTTTAGACCTTTCCTCAAATTATTATATTTTAAAAAAGGAATTTTTTTAAATGCTAAATAATGATGGTATTTATAAAAAGTTACTTTATTCCACTTTTTTTTTTTTTTTAAGTTTTTTTGTTTTGTTTTGTTTCTAAGAGTCAGTCTCTCTTTGTTGCCCAGGCTGGTCTCCTCCCACCTCAGCCTCTCAAGTAGCTGGAACTACAGGCCTGCACCAACGCACCTGGCTAGAAACACTGATTTTTTTTTTACTTTTCTCTCCAAACTTGTTTTTCCATTTTTCTTCCAGCCTCTTTTAGTTCATTTTCTTATATTAGTTTTTATTACTTTGTAAAGGCATTCAGATTTCTTTTTGTTCTAATTTATATTTTTTCAGAAATTAGATTTTAATCTTGATATTTTTGAGTTTTGTTTAATGCCTACCTATTGTAAATTAGAGATTTATATGCCTTACTTGTCAATGGGAAATGTTATACCACTATTAAGATTAAAAAGCATAGTAAGGCCGGGCGCGGTGGCTCAAGCCTATAATCTCAGCACTTTGGGAGGCCGAGACAGGCGGATCACAAGGTCAGGAGATCGAGACCATCCTGGCTAACACGGTGAAACCCCGTCTCTACTAAAAAATACAAAAAACTAGCCGGGCGAGGTGGCGGGCGCCTGTAGTCCCAGCTACTCGGGGGGCTGAGGCAGGAGAATGGTGTGAACCCGGGAGGCGGAACTTGCAGTGAGCTGAGATCCGGCCACTGCACTCCAGCCCGGGTGACAGAGCGAGACTCCGTCTCAAAAAAAAAAAAAAAAAGCATAGTAATGAATATTTTTACAGATGTATTTGTTGTTCCTCCAGACCAATATCTAAGCTTCAATCCAAAGCTCAGTTTGATTTTAGAAATATTTCACATGTTCTCATGCTTCCTTATCCAAACTTTCTGAAGAGTTTCTATGCTTTTCACGTTCTCTGTCTCTCAACTGTACTTTTATGACATTAATGTCCTTAGAGTTGTAGTATTGGACTAGTTTTCCGGAATCTCATGGTCTTTTTAAACCTTCTTTTGATTCCATACTGTTAGCTTTAGATTTTTCCCAAGTTCATTAAATGATATCCTTCAAGGGAGGTAAAATTGTAGTTCGTGGGAAAAATCGCAAAACATTATTCAGTCTGTGCTTAAGTATGCGACATGGGCCGGCATTTTGGTGAGGACAAATGAAATATCTCTTAGCTTTAAGGTAAAAACTCACCTCGTTCTCTTGATATTCCAGTAAATACCAAGCTACAAACAACCAGACACCACAAGGAAATGTAGATATTGTACTATACTATGAGAAAAGTTCAAAGATGGGCTATTGTCTTTAATTTACATGAAGATTTATGTAAGAGAAATGTATCTGGAGGAGATGGACATCCTCCAAAGAGTGTGTCTTCTACCTAAGAATACCGTTTGCCATTGACAGTAAATAGCAACTTTGACCTAGTTGTGTGTGGCCCAACATGAAACAGAATTAGTAATTATCTGTAAATCTGGATTGTCATCTGGATCATTTGTGGTATCAGTCTGTATTTTATTCTCCTGCCAGTGGGGCATGACCCTTGTGCAGGTGACAGAATTTGCATTTTTTTTAAGCTTGTGACTTCTAAGAAATCCCCTTTTTTACAAAGGGAAAATTTAAGGTCTCCCATATTGTCTTACATGCTGAATACTGCTCCTTGAGTTTAGACTGCCAATTTTGGCTTAATGGTTTTATCTTCCAGAGATCTCAAAAGCAAATAATTCTGCTGCCATTTTTCTTAAATGCCTTTCAAATATTTGGTTGGAAACAGAAGACTGCTCCTATCTTACTCATCTGGGTAAAATTCATTTACTGTTTTTCCTTTTAAACTGTTAGCTCAAGTGACCTTATACACGAGTCCCAGCTGTGCATTAGCATTGCTTGGGGATGTGTTTGTATCTTTTGTCTAAAAATACCCAGCCGGTAGGATTCATGATCCATGAAAGCTAATTGAAACAATTTCTCTTCAAGTTTTGGCAAGCGAAGCATGCATTATAAGCATTAATATCTATAAATTGAATTGTTAATGAATCTAGACACTAATAATGAATGCAATTTTGCAGGCTTAACTAGAAACACTAAAATTATCAGGATCTGGAGCAGAATTTTCAATCATTTTTGCTTATTAAATAGCAAAGCTATGCTTTTAATAAGCTAATCATTTTTATTTGACCCCATAGGAATAGCTCAGTTGATTAGAAACAGGTTTCCTAGTGCAAAACAATGTTGTTTTTCTCTTACTGTTTTAACCACCAAAGCACTGAAATTTTAAGACAGATATTTCATCTCATACTCTATGTCTTTTAATCACATTTGTACCTGTACTCAATGTTGCCAGTGATATTTACTTATTCCGTTTCTCCTCTATTATGCTGTATCTCTCATTCATATATATGTATATAGAGATAGATACTGAAGTTTTTAAAATAATGTCACAATCATTTTTAAAATGGCCTCAAGGCCGGGCGCGGTGGCTCAAGCCTGTAATCCCAGCACTTTGGGAGGCCGAGACGGGCAGATCACGAGGTCAGGAGATCGAGACCATCCTGGCTAATACGGTGAAACCCCGTCTCTACTAAAAAATACAAAAAAACTAGCCAGGCGAGGTGGCGGGCGCCTGTAGTCCCAGCTACTCGGGAGGCTGAGGCAGGAGAATGGCGTGAACCCAAAAGGCGGAGCTTGCAGTGAGCTGAGATCCGGCCACTGCACTCCAGTTTGGGCGACAGAGCGAGACTCCATCTCAAAAAAAAAAAAAAAAAAAAAAACACAAAACAAAAAAAATGGCCTCAATAGGCCAGGTGTGGTGGCTCACACTTGTAATCCCAGTACTTTGGGAGGACAAGGCCAACGGATCACCTGAAGTCAGGAGTTCAAGACCAGCCTCGCCAACATGGTGAAACACCATCTCTACTAAAAATACAAAAAAATTAAATTAGCCAGGTGTGTGGCTAATCCCAGCTACTTGGGAGGCTGAGTCATGAGAATTGCTTGAACCCAGGAGGCAGATGTTGCAGTAAACTGAGATTGCACCACTGCACTCCAGCCTGGGCAACAGAGTGAGACTCTGTCTCAAAAAAATAAAAAATGAAAAACAAATGGTCTTATTTCACATGTAACATTTTTAAAATTACATTATCAAGGTAATACAGTTTTGAGCTTTATGGTTGCCTTTCTGACTCCATTATTTTCTGAGACTTAGGAAAGGATATATATTTCCATTTGAATATCATCTCCTAAAATTTTTGCATAACACTAGTTTATAGAGCAGCAAAATTCCAACATTAAACAACAATGGAATGTTTTCTCCCTAGTGCTTGAGTGACTTTGAGATCCTAAGCCATGCACTTAGACGCACACTTAGTGCATAGTAGCTGTGCACCAAATAGTTGCCAAGTTGCCTGAGAGAGTTAATGCACCTTTCTGTGTCCTTTCTCTTATTACCCAGGAATGACTTAAGCACTAGGGAGAATGAAACAGTAATAACTGGGAATATGTGGCATCTCTGTATATATTCTCCTGGAGGTGCCTGAAATTGGAATTCAAAGTACCTTATCTGATTGCATCTTTCCCAACAAATCTTAAGGATAGTGACAATTATCTGGACTTCAACTATGGAAAACTAAAATGCTGAAGTCTAGAAGTTGAGTCTGATAGTAAGTATGGGTTTTTGCTTTGAAGGTTATGGGTTGGAACTTTCATGGAAGGGTAAAAGGAAAGGGTTGTTAGGATTCTTTGGTATTGTTTATTTTTCTTCAGTATTGTTGCATATTTCTTTTGACTACCAGGCTGGAGAATCTATAATTCATTTAAGGGAATGAATTCAGGAATTCATACTCATGGAGAATTCCTTAGGAATATAGAGTATATTCATTGCATTACCGTTTATATATACCACTTTCAGGATTTGTCAACCAGCATAGATGTGATAATTATAGACATGCACATTTGTTTCTGATAGCTATTCACTTTACTGAACTGAAGCTTCTACTTTGATTCTCTTATAAATGGCTTCATCAAAATGGCAACTGAATGCTCTTAGAGCATTTTGTATTGCATTTCTCAAAATGACTGAATAGGAAAAGCTGCCTCTTTCCCCAAAACCTTCAGAGAACACTCATTTCTTACATATTAAGTTTTTACTACTTTCTGAGATTTTCAATCAAGATTTTAAAGTGTTTTTAAATTGAATTTAGTCTTTTTTTTTTTTTACCCTGCTATTAATAAAATTTGTGTTGATGAGTTGACTTTTTAAAAAAATCTGTAAATCTGATGAAATGAGTCCTTGTATTACAGTCTTCCCTGGATTTAACTACCTACTTTTATTGCAAGGATTTGTAATTTTCTTTCAAGAGACAGGATCTTGCTCTGTTGTCCTGACTGTAGTGCAGTGGTGCAATCATAGCTCACTGTAACCTCAATCTCCTGGGCTCAAGCCATCTGCCTGTCTCAGCTTCCAGTGTTGCTGGGATAACAGGTATGAGCCACTATGCCCAGCCCAAGGATATGTAATAATCTAAGTTCTATCATCAAAAAATATCACCAGAATTGCCTAAGTCATTTGGCAATCATTTTACATGACTTCAATTTGAAGTACAGAAATAATATATGCTTCTGAATAAGCAAGAGGTTTTTGTTTTTTATTTGCCATTATCTGATCAATTTCATGAAAGTTAATTCCATAGGAAAGTCTTATTAATAGCCTGCCTCAGTCTCCCAAAATGCTGGGACTACAGGCATGAGCCACCAAGCCCACTGCAAAAACCCAGTTCTACAAAAATAAAAAAAAAATTAGCCCTGCTGGGTCATGCTCCTATAGTCCTGACTATTCTGCAGGCTGAAGCAGGAAGATCACTTGAGCCTAGGTGTTTAAGGCTACAGTGAGCTACAATTGAGCCACTGCTGTACATCAACCTGGGTGACAGGGTGAAACCTTGTCTCTTAAAAAATAAATACATAAAAAGCAATCAATCAAACATGAATATAAGAACAATTCTTACCGGGTGAAGAGGCTCATGCCTGTTATCCCAGCACCCTGGGAGGCCGAGGCAGGAGGATCACTTGAGCACAGGAGTTCCAGTCCAGCCCTGACAACATAGCAAGACCCCATATCTACAAAAAATTAAAATATTGGCCTGGCACGGCTGGCTCAGCCCTGTAATACCAGCACTTTAGGAGGCCGAGGCGGGCAGATCGCAAGGTCAGGAGATTGAGACCATCCTGGCTAACACGGTGAAACCCCGTCTCTACTAAAAGTACAAAAAATTAGCCGGGCGTAGTTTTAGGCGCCTGTAGTCCCAGCTACCGAAGAGGTTGGAGCAGGAGAATGGCCTGAACCTGGGAGGTGGAGCTTGCAGTGAGCCGAGATCACACCACTGCCCTCCAGCCTGGGCGACAGAGCGAGGCTCCATCTCAAAATAAATAAACAAACAAACAAACAAATATTGGCCAGGCCCCGTGGCCCACACTTGTAATCCCAGCACTTTGAATGGCCAAGGTGTGTGGATCACCTAAGGTCAGGAGTTCGAGACCAGCCTGGCCAATGTGATAAAACCCTGTCTCTATTAAAAATATAAAAATTAGCCAGGCATGGTGATGGCTGCCTGTAATCCCAGCTACTCAGGAGGCTGAGACAGGATAATGGCTTGAACCCAGGAGACAGAGGTTGCAGTGAGCTGAGATCCTGCCACTGCACTCCAGCCTGGGCCACAAGAGCAAAACTCCATCTCAAAACAACAACAGATTAGCTGGGCGTGATGGCACATGTTTGTAGTCCCAGCTACTTGGAAGTGGCTGAGGTGGGAGGTTGGCTTGAGCCTGGAAGGGTGAGGCTACAGTGAATTGTGATTATGCCAGTGCTCTCCATCCTGGGCAACAAAATGAGACCCTGTCTCAAAAAAACAAAAACAACCCAAAAGAACAGTTCGTATTGCAAACTTAATTCTTGACCATCATCTTAAAATATTCCTTTTGTTAAAATAACAAGATTTAAGCCTTGTTAGTTTTAAAAGTCTATTCTGCAATTCTCACTGTAAAACTGCACAACAGGAATGATTTTATGCCAACTCCCAAGCTAATACCTAAAAGTCATATGATTAGACATAACCAAGAATCAGAATTACTGTCTTTAAATCTGCCCTGTGCTTCTTACAGTATCTTCCTACACTTGTGTAAGACAAGAGATCAATGGAAGCGTTCACATTGATGAGAAACCCAGCCATCCAAACACATACTAGGATGGGTAAATTATGGGACTTTGAAATTATGGTTACTTGTTAATATCATCTGTTCTTAGAAGTTAACTTAGAAGTGCCTTGAGAGCATTATGTTTCTTATGTCACCTTTTTTCTGTCATCATGGTCTGTCATCATGACCATTAGCCTCTTTTGCGTTATGTTGCAGGATTTTAATGTGGGTTCTAAGACTATATCAGTTACAACTTCATCTTAACTACTGTGGATTAATGTAATATTTTATTATTAAACAAGTAGTTCAGCACTAATTAGCTACTTGAGAAAGTCATCAAGGACCCAATTTCTCTCTTATAGCTTCCTGTTTTTCTATCTTTAATGTGTAACTTTTGTTCTTCTAGTCAAAAAAATGGTTGCTCCAACTGCAGCCATTACATCCACATCTCAGGTAATAAGGAGGGAAAAATAACAAAGACAAAAGGCAGAAATCTTCTTGCTAAGCTATATGTTTACTAGGAAAGAAACCCTCCTCAAGGACTTTCATTTATTTCTCATTAACTAAAATACTGTTACCTGGTCATCTTTGTAAGGGAATATGAGATGGCAAAATTAAAAATATATTTTTTTACGTGTTTTTTTAGTAGCCAATACATTCTTAAGCTTAAAATATCAGAGTGTAAAAGAGTTCATGATCTCACTTTTGTATCCACATCTCTCTCGTTTTGTATCTTGCCCTACCCACCCTCCTCACAACAAATTACCACTGGTATTAATCTCTTTTTTAATCCTTCTAGAGATTTAAAAATGTATATGCATGCAGATCAAACATGTATTCTTCCCCCATACTTTTTTTTTTTTTTTAACATAAATGGTATATACAGTGAGTATCTTTAACTGGGCACAGAGCAGCCTCGACCAGAACAAACCGAACAAGAGCTTTTCTGTGTTTTTTTGTTGTTGTTATTGTTGTTCTTATTGTTTTTTTGAGATGGAGTTTTGCCCTTGTTGCCCAGGCTGAAGTACAATGGCGCAATCTTGGCTCACGGCAACCCCTCCTGGGTTCAAGTGATTCTCCTGCCTCAGCGTCCCAATTAGGTGGTGTTATAGGCATGTACCACCACGCCCTGCTAATTGTGTATTTTCAGTAGAGACAGGGTTTGACCATGTTGGTCAGGCTGGACTCGAACTCCCGACCTCGGGTGGTCCACCCCTGCAGCCTCCCAAAGTGCTGGGATTACGGGCATGAGCCACCGCCCCCAGACATTTTTTCCTTTTTAAACAGGGTCTCACTCTATTGCCCAGGCTTGGGTGCAGTGGCAGGATCTCAATTCACTGCAACCTCCGCCTCCTGGTCTCAAGCAATCCTGCTGAATAGGTGATACCACAGGCATGCACCACCACTCCAGGCTAGTTTTTTATTTTTTTGTAAAGACGAGGTCTCACTACGTTGCCCAGGCTTGTCTCGAACTTCTGGGCTCAAGCGATCCTCCCACCTTGACCTCCCAAAGTGCTGGGATTATAGGTGTGAGCCACCACATCTGGCAAGAGATTTTTAATAAGGAGGAAAGGAGGCTGGATATTGGGAAGACAATTAATAATATCTGTCTGTCATGGACAGTTTTGTTTTTGCTTTTGTTTTGGTTTGACTTTAGTCCAGTTGTATCCAGACAGCAGTGAAACCACTGATTCTACTTAGCAATTGACAAAAGCTTAATGTTCTTTAAAACAGATACCTGTGAGTTCTATGTAACACAGTGCCTTGTATAGAGAAACAGATCAATAAGTGTGCAAAATGGAACCCATTTTGCACATAGAAAATGGAGTCCCTTCCCCCTTAACTGCTCATCTTCAACTCAATTAATGAAACTACTGTTTGATAAGTTATTCAGACAGAAATTAAGAGGCTATTCTTGATTCCAATCACTTCAGCCTCCAGATGCTTCTCCTTCTCTCATACAACACATCTCTTCAATCAGCAAGTCCTATTGGCTCTGCTTTCAAAAGATATCCTCAGCAGCTCACCCGACTCCACCACTACCTCAGTCCTGGGCCTGGTTGTCATACTCACTTGCCCATACTCTTGCAGTAGCTCCTTTACTTATCTCCCTACTTCCCTTGTTGCCCCTTACAGTCAATCTAACAAACAAAATGACCTTAAAAACATACCATTTCCCTACATAAGACCCTCAAAGGCTCCCAACTGTAATTAGAATAAAACCCAAAGACCCCACTGTGGCCCATGAGGCCCTTGGTAATCAGATGTTTGTCTGCTTCTTCATCTCTTACTACTATAGGCGCTCTTTCTGTTTTTGAACAGCAAGCTTGTTGCTGCCCTAGTGTCATTATATTTTCAGTTCTCTTTGCCTAGAATGGCCTCCCATATGCATATAAGACCCTGTATTCAAAATTCAGCTTATTTGATACCCCCCATGGCAACTTTTAAAAAAAATCACCTATACAACTCTTCCTGCTTATACTTTTTCGTTTTCTATTTCATCACTGTTTTTTCCTTATAACACTCATAGCTAACGATGATTATTTGTATACTTGTTAATTTCTGTCTTTCCTCACTAAAATGTAAGTTCTGTGAGTATGAGGACTTTGGCGTTTTTCTTTTAAGTTAGTCAACAAATGTTTACTGAACACTTGGTATGTGCCAAATGCTAGTCTTGGTGCAGGAGTGATAACAATAAATGAAAGAAGCAAAAACAACTTTGTGGAGCTTTTATTTGTGTGTGGATGTGTGTATGTTGAGGGATAGAAAATAAAGTTGTAAATTACGTAGTATCTTTTTTTTTTTTTTTTATACTTTAAGTTCTAGGGTACATGTGCACAAGGTGAAGGTTTGTTACATGTGTGTACATGTGCCGTGTTAGTGTGCTGCACCCATTAACTTGTCATTTACATTAGGTATGTCTCCTAATGCTATCCCTCCCCCCTCCCCCCACCCCATGACAGGCCCCGGTGTGTGGTGTTCCCCTTCCTGTGTCCTAGTGTTCTCATTGTTCAGTTCCCACCTATGAGTGAGAACATGCGGTGTTTGGTTTTCTGTTCTTGCAATAGTTTGCTGAGAATGATGGTTTCCAGCTACATCCATGTACCTATAAAGGACATGAACTCATCCTTTTTTATGGCTGCATAGTATTCCATGGTGTATATGTGCCACATGTGCTTTGAAGAAAAATAAGCCAGGAAAGAGGGTGAGGACTGTCTGGATGTTGGTGGTTTTCAGTTTCTAATTGCTGTTTTCACAATAGTGCTATATAACAAACTGCTTAAAAATCAATGGCTTACAAACACCAGACATGTATGTTGGTGGATCTCCTAGGGTTCTATATGTATACCAGGCTAGATAGGACTCCAGGGTATGGCTCAGGTTCGGGTGTTCTCCACATGTCTCCCATTCTTCTGGCACCAGTGGAATGCTGAATTATGTTATTTTTCCATGGCCAAAAGCAGGAGTGCGAGAGAGCAAGCCTAGTAGTGCAAACCATTTTAAGTCTCTACTTGAATCATGTCTGCTAACTTTCCAGTGAACAAACAAATTGTATTGTCAAGGCTGAAGTCTAGAGGCTAGGACATACATTTGGCCACCATGATACCAGAAATGTAGATATGTGATAATACCACAGAGGAGTGAAACATGGAGACTGATAATGTAATCCAGTTTAAGGTCAGGGGAGTCCTTACTGTCATTTGAGTAAAGTGGGAGGTGAAGGAGGGAATCATCTGGATATCTGGAAACAGAGTGGTCCAGGCAGAGATTACAGCAAACACACTGTTTTTTGGGGATGTTTATGTCATAAAAGAGTCATTAGTTTTGGTTCTGAGTTCCCTGATAGAAACCATTAGTTAAAAAGAAGAGGCTGGGTACGGTGGCTCATACCTATAATCCCAGCACCTTGGGAGGCCGTGGCAGGCAGATCATCTGAGGTCAGGAGTTCGAGAACAGCCTGACCAACATGGTGAAACCCCATCTCTATTAAAAACACAGAAATTAGCCAGGCGTGGTAGCGTGCACCTGTAATCCCAGCTACTCGGGAGGCTGAGGCAGGAGAATGGCGTGAACCCAAAAGGCGGAGCTTGCAGTGAGCTGAGATCCGGCCACTGCACTCCAGTTTGCTAGCCTGGGTGACAGAGCGAGACTCTGTCTTAAAAAAAAAAAAAAAAAGCCAGGCATGGTAGCGGGTGCCTGTTATCCCAGCTACTCGGGAAGCTGAGGCAGGAGAATTGCTTGAACCCGGGAGGCGGAGGTTGCAGTGAGCTGAGATTGCGCCATTGCACTCTATCTTGGTCGACAGAACAGGATTATATCTCAAAAACAAAAAAAGAAGAAGAAAAAGAAAAAAGAGTTTCATACTGCCAGGAATATTTACTGTTTGTCCCAGCTAAAACTTGATCACAATATATTTGAAAGGATTTACTTTTAGAGCACTATGGTCAGAAGTTGGCTTAATTGGAAGTTGTTACTCAGGCTACAGATAATTTTTAAGGTCCTCTCTGTTCTTTCTCAACTGGATCCTGCTTCTCCCATGGTACCATCAAAGTCGACTGAAAACTCTTCTCAAACCCCTGCTAAGTGTGTGCTCCACCACCTCTACTCTGTCCACTTCTTGTGGAACTTCACTGTCTTCTTTGGGAAACTTCAAATTTCCCCTGACTGGTTCCTTAAAACTTCTTCTTTTCATTTGCTTCTGCTTCTCCGCTCTCCTTTTGCCAGCTTTGTTCTTTCATTCAGTTCCCTTGAGTTGTTGGTATTGTCCTATCTCAAATCCCTACCTCTTTTAGTGCACAGTTATTTTTAAGTTTTAGTTAGGTTGACCAATTTGCTATAGTTTAATTTTCCTTTCCATTGCTATATGATGTATTTATTCTACTGTTAATGAAAAATTAGGCTCTTGCTACAAATTGTTTTTTCTTACAAATAATGCTGATAAAATGTTTTTTGTATGTATATCTGATGCACACACACATCTAGTCTATATTCTATGTTTATGTGAGCGTGGACTTGCTGGGCCAGAGACTGCGTGCATCTTCAGCTTTATTAGAAATACCAATTTTTTTTTTCCAAAGTGCTTATACTGGTTTTCACTTTCACTAATGATATGCATGAATTCCTCTCATTCTGACAACATCTATATTTGTTGGGATTTAAAAAAATTTGTTGGCCTCGTGGTTCTGAAATGGTATCTTTTGATTTCAATTTGTAGTTACCTCAATAATAATGATTGAATGTCTTTTTTTCTTTTTTTTTTTTTTTTCTTTTGGATGAAGTCTTTCTCTGTTGCCTCCCAAGTTCAAGCAATTCTCCTGCCTCAGCCTGCTGAGTAGCTGGGATTACAGGCACATGCCATCATGCGCCAGTAATTTTTGTATTTTTAGTAGAGACAAGGTTTCACCGTGTTGCCCAGGCTGATCTCGAACTCCTGACTTTGTGATCCTCCCGCCTCGGCCTCCCAAAGTGCTGGGATTACAGGCGTGAGCCGTAGCATCAACTATATTGAATGTCTTTTCAAATGTTTGTGGCCACTTGTGTTTTCTCTTCTCTGAACAGCTTTTTAACAGTTTTTCTATTCATTTTTCATTTGTTATTAAATTATGGTAGTCATTTAAATATTCTGGGTGAGAATCCTTTGTTGAGTGTGTGTGTGTGTGTGTGTGTGTGTGTGTGTGTGTGTATAAAACATCTCTTAATTTGTGACTTTAAATGGTTTTTATTGTGCTTTGTGATGAATAAAAGTTCTTGATTTTAATGTAGTCCAATTTATTAATCTTTTTAAATCGTTAATGCTTTCGGTCTTTTGTGTAAGAAATTCTTTCCTGCTGTCATATTATAAAAATTCTGTTATAAATTGTCTTCTACTGTTTTTACAGTAGAAAAATAGTACAGTTCGTCTCTCACATTTAGGAATGTACTCCACCTGGCAGTGATTTGGTGTGAAAGAGTTCTCTTGTTTCTCAGTTGCTGTGCTACTACCACTGTGTCTTTATCTTGGTTCAGTAAGTGTTGGTGGACTGGGCGCAGTGGCTCATGCCTGTAATCCCAACACTTTGGGAGGCCAAGGCAGGTGGATCACAAGGTCAGGAGATCGAGACCATCCTGGTCAACATGGTGAAACCCCGGCTCTACTAAAATACAAAAAATTAGCCGGGCGTGGTGGCACGCACCTGTATTCCCAGCTACTCAGGAGACTGAGGCAGGGGAATTGCTCGAACCCAGGAGCCGGAGGTTGTAGTGAGCCAAGATGGCACCACTTAACTCCAGCCTGGTGATACAGCAAGACTCGTCTCAAAAAAATAAATAAATAAAAGTGTTGGTGTTTGGAAGACTAGTTTTGATAGGGCAGATACCTTTAGTTTGTCCTTCTTCGTGAGTATATTGGCCATTCCTTGCTCTTTGCTTTTTCATGTACGTTTTATGGTCATTTGTCATGTCCAAGACAAAGGCTATTAAAATTTTTTATTTATTTATTTTTTTTTTGAGACGGAGTCTCGCTCTGTCACCCAGGCTGGAGTGCAGTGGCCAGATCTCAGCTCACTGCAAGCTCTGCCTCCCAGGTTCACGCCACTCTCCTGCCTCAGCCTCCCGAGTAGCTGGGACTACAGGCGCCCGCCACCTCGCTCGGCTAGTTTTTTGTAATTTTTTTTTTTAGTAGAGATGGGGTTTCACCGTGTTAGCCAGGATGGTCTCGATCTCCTGACCTCGTGATCCGCCCGTCTCGGCCTCCCAAAGTGCTGGGATTACAGGCTTGAGCCACCGCGCCCGGCCTAGAATTGTTCTTAAAATGTAGAGCCTTTAGGCTGGGCGCAGTGGCTCACGACTATAATCCCAACACTTTGGGAGGCCGAGGGGTGCTGATCACCTGAGGTAGGGAGCTCAAGAGCAGCCTGACCAACATGGAGAAACCCTGTCTCTGCTAGAAATACAAAATTAGCCAGTGTGGTGGCACATGCCTGTAATCCCATCTACTCAGGAGGCTGAGGCAGGAGAATCACTTGAACCCCGGAGGCGAAGGTTGCAGTGAGCCAAGATCATGCCATTGCACTCCAGCCTGGGCAACAAGAGTGAAACTTGGTCTCAAAAAAAAGAAAAAGCCTTTTTATCATAAACATGCACTTATATCTTTCCATTTATTTCTATCTTTTCTATTGTCTTTTAATAAAGTTTTGTAATTTTTAATTCTTTTGTATATTGCTGCATATACTTTTTTGTTACTTAAATGCTATTTTATTATGAAATATTTTAAATACACAGATAAAAGTAGAGAATAGTATAGTAGACACCTATGTGCCTAGTCCAAGCTTTATAAAATATTAGCACTGTGCATTATTATTCCCTGTTGCTGTTCCTTCTCCTCCAATTATACATTAGAAATACAATTATTGTTCCCATTGTGTACCTCTCCTATTTCATTGTCCTCTCTCCCTCCTTCCCTAGTTGTGTTTCATGAAAAATTTTCATTCTTTTTTTTTTTTTGAGACAGGTTCTCACTCGGTCACACCGTCTGGAGTGCAGTGGAGTGATCTCTGATCACTGCAACCTTCACCTTAGCCTCCTGAGTAGCTGGGACTACAGGTGTGCACTACCATACCCAGCTAGTTTTTGTATATTTTTTTGTAGAGATAGGGTCTCACTATATTGCCCAGGCTGATCTCAAACTCCAGGGCTCAAGTGATCCTCCTGCCTTGGCCTCCCAAAGTGCTGAGATTACTGGCATGAGCCGCCTTGCCTGGCCAGAATTTTCATTCTTACACATGTTTTTATATTTCCACTGTAAGTGTATTTATCTGCAAGCAGTATAAAACTTGTATGTTTTACAATGCGAATGGAATGATGTCCTTTATTAAAGCAATAGCTTTTTTGTGTCAGGAGAAAGTAGTCTTTCAGGAAAATCTTTTTACCTACACTGCTGATGACTTATTTTTCTCCTGGTTTCTCACTGAAATATTCCACCTTTGGAATTTGGATTCTCACTGAAATATTCCACCTTTGGAATTTGGATTCTCACTGAAATATTCCACCTTTGGAATTTGGAACTCATGCTATTTTTATTTTCAAGAAAGAAAATAGATTTTCTTTTTCCCTACGGAGGGGAAGGCATAAAATTTTCAAATGGAGGAGTATACCTGAACCTAATCATGAATGTGATTTTATATAAGTAATATGTAAGGTAAGTATTTTCACTGTATGTTAATGAAATAAAATTTTGCTACCATTGCTACCATTGATTTTAGGCATTTTGCTTCATTGACCCACGATGCTATTTCTTATGCACGTAGGCAAAATAAATAAATGATAAACAGCAAACAAATAAAAGGTAATCTAAATTATATATAATATATTTCAAATCCCCCAAACCAAGATCATTCTATTTTTATATATAACATTTCTGTTTAACTTTCGCACCCAATATAGAGTAGAAAAAAATAGTTACTTTTTTTGTTGGATAGTTGGTGATGACTGGAAGTAAAGTTGAAGAATTTTCTTGATTGATTTACAAGTCTGATTTGGCTTTTCCCTGATTGTGCATTCATTTTTTCCTAAAGTTTAAACGTGTTGAAGTGCTTTTTGCCTACTTAAGCTGTATATCAGACCATGTCTGTGTTTCAAGAAATGATACATGGGCCAGGCATGGTGGCTCATACCTATAATCCCAGCATGTTGCAAGGCTGAGGTGGGAAGATTGCTTGAGCCCAAGAGTTTGAGTCTGCAGTGAGCCGTGATTGCGCCACTACACCCTAGCCTAGACGACAGAGTGAAACCGTATCTCTTAACCAGCCGTGGTGGCACACGCCTATAGTCCTAGGTGGCACATGCCACTGCACTCCAGCCTAGGTGACAGAGCAAGACCCTGTCTCAAAAAAAAAAGAAAAAAGGAAAAAGGTGACACAAGTATACATATTTGCGTTTGTTACCTACTACTGTAATGCTTATTGACATGGTTAAAGGAACCTATTATTACCTTGCCTGAAAAGAGTGTAATAATTTCCCCATGGGTTAAAGAAAACAATGGAGATTTAAATGGAGTACTTCATGGAAAACTTAAGAATTCTGAAGATAAATTCCAAATACTAAGACTTCTGTCACATCACTTTTCAGTATTAGTGGTACTGTTTTAATAATTTAATTGGAAAGGGTTATTTATTTTGTGGGTAATTTTAATAAAACTAGGTACATTATACAAAGAGGAATTGAAATAAGAAGTGACTTTTGGTAGCCTTTTATAAAATATGCTGCCCCAAGATTGATAATATTTAAATTTTTATTTATTAAAATAGGAAAGATACTTAAACCACAAAAAACAAAAGTTATTATTTCAGAAGAAGGTAACAAAATCAGAGAGGAGAAAATATTCAAATGTCGAATATCAAATCTGGCTGTTTGGAGAGCTATAAACAACATCACACTCTCTCCGTAGTTCTGCATATAGTGGGTAACTTTAATTTTTAAATCTGTAGAATTTAAACATTTTATCCAAAGGAAAGGTAAATATTTTGATTTTACTTCCTGAAGATTGCTTTTATTTGGGTTCTTGATACTGAAAATACCATAACAACAAATTCTGACTGCTGGCTTTTGTGACACCCCTATGTATATGAGGTCACGCAGCAGTTACTGCACAATCCCTTTTTTCTCCATCATGGATAGAGAGCAAAGGACACATGGTAGCTTGAGTAGGTAGGATCTGCAGGCTCAAAGAAAGATTCCTGAATTTGGGCTGCTATAGCAATAAATGGGAAATCCTATGAGCTTGTCCATCTGTACCTTTTTAATCCCCTTGGGTGTATATTTAGCTAAGGACTCCTGCCGTGGTTGCTTTAGACACACTGTAAGGTGAATAGAAAAAGGCCACAGAAACTTTTGTTTCTCAGCTATCTTATCTAGATAAACAATGACCTGCTGCCTCAAAGGAGGCTGCTTATTCAGAAAGCCAAACTGTCTAAATAACCAGTCTAGCCCTTCTGACTCCAGTCCTTTTTGCTTTTGTTTTTCCCATGTCTCCCCTTTCCTTATGATATTTATTACCCTTTTTTAAACTTGAGATATTTTTAAAAATAAAAATGTTTACACAGTATTAAATTCTACAGGGCAAAATGGTACCCAGTGAAATATAATACCACCTATATATAGAAGACAAATAGGTCTTCTTTCTAGAAGCAGCCAGTATTACCCGTTTCTGCTGTGTATTTCTAGAGATGTTTTATGCATATGTGAATATATAAAAATAAATGCATGCACATATGCTGTAAAAAACACACACCAGAAAAATAAAAAGCACACACTTACACGTATGGTAGTATTCTTTACATATCGTTCTGCATCTTGCTGTTGTAGCTTGATCACAGATCATGCCACATTAGTGCCTATAAAGCTGCCATTTTTTAAAAAACTGAAGCATTGCATTCTATTGTATAGATGTCTATCTAACAAGTTTCTTCATTTTTGTCACCTCAGTTTTTTTCATTTTCTTGGTTGTAAACTCATATCTCATGTATGTCAGTGTCAAATAGTAATTTTATACCTGTATAGGTATATCTAGGAACTGCAGATTAAAATGTATGTACATTTTATTGGTTTTCTCTGTAATTTCTGTTTTTCTATTTCAATAATTTTCACTCACATATTTTCTTTCCTCTGCTTTAGACTTAAATTTGTACTTTTTAAAACTTGGATGACTGATTTTAAACTTTTCCCCCAATATAAACATTAAGAGCTATAGATTTTCCTTCAAACACTGTTTTAGCTGCACCCTTAATTTTTGATATGTTGTATGTTTATTATTCAGTTCATAGCATTTTATACTTTTCTTGTGGTTTCCTATTTGTCCTGTATGTTATTAAGAAGCATGTTACTTTAATTACAAATACTTGGGGCTTTTCTAGATATCTTTTTGTAGTTGATTTCTAATTTGATTCTGTTTTGGTCACAATACAAACACCGTATGAGCTCACCTTTTAAAGTTTTTTGGGACTTTAAAAAATTTATTGAGATGCAGTAGAAGAATTAGTGAATGTTTTTTCTGCACTTGAATGTATGTTCTGCAGTTTCTGGATTTACTCTTCTAGAACTCAATTAGGTCAAGTTGATTGTTCAAGTTTCTATTCCCTCCCTCCCCCGCTTCCTCCCTGCCTCCCTTCCTTCCTTCCATCCTTCCATCCGTTCATCCATCCATCCATCCATCCTTTTTTTGTTTTTACTTATTCATCTTACATAACTGAAACTTTGTACCCTTTGATCTACATACTCTTATTTATTCTAATTTCCTCTTCCCTGCCCTACCCCCCTTCCTTGGTAATCACCTGTTTACTTTTTGTTTCTATGTATTATATATGTGTGTATTCCAAATTCTACATATAAATGAGATCATGTAGCATTTTTCTTTCTGTGTCTGGCTTATTTCACTTAATATAATGTCCTCTGCGTTCATCCCCATGTTGTCATAAATGCAGGATCTCCTTTTTTCAAGACTGAATAATATTTCATTGTGTATGTATATATGTATACCACAATTTCTTTATCCATTCATTCATCAGTGGACACTCCAGCTGTTTCCATCTCTTGCCTGTTGTGCATAAAGTTGCAGTGAGTGTAGGAGTGCAAATATCTTTAAAAGGTGGTGATTTCATTTCCTTTGGGTATCCTTCAAATTAAATTAACTACATCACATATGTCTTTACATTCCTGTCATTCTTTGTGTTTTTGTTATCATATATTTTGCTTTGATTTCTACCATAAAACAACTTTACAATGTTTAAAAAAATTAAGGTATGAAAAAAATATATTCTATATTTACCCACACGTTTTTCACTTCCAGTGCTCTTCATTCCTTGTAGAGATGTGAGTTTACATCTGGTATTTTAGTTCAGCTTGAAAAACTTCCTTTAACATTTTCTATAGTGCAGGTCTAACAGCAAATTCTCTGAGCTTTAGTTTGTCTGGGATTTGAAATTCCTAGAAAAATATTTTGATCAAACTACAGATTTTAGGTGACATTATTGTTCTTACATAAAGTAACCAGTTTCTTTGCTGTTTTTAAACCCCCCCCCCTTTTTTTTTTTTTTTTGAAAAGGAGTCTCGCTCTGTCACCCAGGTGGCTGGAGTGCAGTGGCCGGATCTCAGCTCACTGCAAGCTCCGCCTCCCGGGTTTAGGCCATTCTCCTGCCTCAGCCTCCCGAGTAGCTGGGACTACAGGCGCCCGCCACCTCGCCCGGCTCTTTTTTTGTATTTTTTAGTAGAGACGGGGTTTCACCGTGTTAGCCAGGATGGTCTCGATCTCCTGACCTCGTGATCCGCCCGTCTCGGCCTCCCAAAGTGCTGGGATTACAGGCTTAAGCCACCGCGCCCGGCGTTAAACCCCTTTTTCTCCCAACTTTCCTTGAAGTCAAATGCTTCATTTCCAAAGTACAAGACGACTGAAACTATTAATCAGTTGAAACCAGTTTGGAAACTAAGGGTTTCAGTAACTCTTTCCAGATGACTTCCTTTCACTGCCTGTCTCCTCTTTTCATTGTGCCAGTTGTTAAGGTATACCAGTTTATGTGACATTTTATGTAGGTATTCTGTTTACAAAACCTCTAGTTTTATTACCTATGAAGATTTGGTATGGTAGTCTCAGCTAACTCATTGCACTAGAGGCCTTTCTAAGAAGAAACAACACTAGAGTGTTGATAAGACACTGCGAGACTAATAGAAGGGTATTTTTTAACTTCTTGAACATTGTCTGCCGTGATTAAAAGTTCTGGTTTTTTGTTTTTTTTTTTTTTTTCCAAGAGCAGTCGAGGCCATAAAGAAAAGGAAAGTGAAGGGTTTTAAAGTTACACAATATTCATTTCCCTATTTTATAACTTAAGATCTGTTCTATCTCAGTATCAAGATAAATAACTTTGCAGGAGCATATACAGACCAGTCTTATCTCCATTATCCTTAGAGGACTGCTTTTCAATTGCCAGTCTTCTCTCTCTCCACAGAGAGGTCCATCAGCAAAACCTCTCAGATTTACCTCCAAAATAGATCCCAAACTTGACTACTTCTCCTCACCTCCAGTGCTTCCACTTAGTCCTAAGGTATTTCTTTCTTTCTTTCTTTTTTGAGACGGAATATCGCTCTTGCTGCCTGGGCTGGAGTGCAATGGCGTAATATTAGCTCACTGCAACCTCCACCTCCCAGGTTCAAGCAATTCTCCTGCCTCAGCCTCCCAAGTAGCTGGGATTACAGGCAGTTGCCATCATGCCTGGCTAATT